>NW_006921651.1:7834321-7836067 GCF_000298275.1 Orycteropus afer afer
TCTATCTCTATCTCTATATCTTTCTATATCTATATCTAAACATATATATAAAACTCACTGCCGTCGAGTCGGATGTGACTCATAGAGACTCCTCTTTGGGTTTCTGAGGCGGTATCACTATGGAAATAGATTGCCCAACCTTCCTTCTGAGGAGTGGCTGGTGGGTTTGAACCACCAGCCTCCTGGTTAGCTGTCAAATGCCTTGGGCACTATAATTTTTGTTTTGATTATATGTATAATTTTTGTTTTAATTATGAATATAGTGAATTAAGGGAGCTCTGGTAGCATAGTGCCTAAGGCACTTGACTGCTAACCAGAAGGCTGGAGGTTCAAACCCACTAGCCACTCCTCAGAAGGAAGATGGGGCAATCTACTTCCGTAGTGATACTGCCTGAGAAACCCAAGGAGGGGTTGCTATGAGTCAGGACAACTCAAGGGCAGTGAGTTTTAGTTTTTTTTGTAGTGAATTAACTGATAGCTGCTGAATTTGCAAGAGAATATTTCCTGCAGGAGATGCCTTGGAAGGTGCTAATAACTGGGAAAACAAATTACTGAACAGTAACTCAAAACAAAACAAAGCTTTCTCTGACAAATAAGGCTTCCCCACATTCTTCTTGAGAGCAGTGCATTGTTTCAGAGCCTTGAGCATGATTTGATACCCTGTTCATTTGTCTCACAGACTTTTATCCAGTGCCTATTAAGTGCCTAATACACATTTTAAAATTACAGTAATTTCTGTTGGAATTTATACCACCTACCTACACATTTGTTAAAGGATCTCTCTGTGTTAGAAATTTTCCGAAACTGATGGAAACAGGCCTTCCATCCCTAGAGCCCACATCTAATATTTTGGTATCATCTTGGGTTTTAAATCGTCTTTAAATGATATAACTTGGACTTTTCCTTTGGCCTCATTTTATGCAGTCCTAATTTTAGAGGGTCTTTATGACACTCCTCAGTCTAACTTAACCTAACCTCTGGATTTCCTAGCTGTTTAAATTGGTAGAGGCTTCTCAGTGACCTTGGTTGAAAGTCATCAAATCCAACCCCTTTTAGATTCATTAATCTCATCTGGGGGGAGTCAGGTGTATGTGTGTAGTGGGGCAAATGGCCCTTAGAATGTCTGCTGGGCTGTGAGATTGATTCTTGCACGTCCACCCCCGGGAAAACTTTTGCTTTGTGTTTTAGAGTTCCGCCTGTTTGATACCGAGGAGGCCCTAGGGCCCTCGTTCATGCCCACACTGCAGAACGTGGTTCTCTCCATTTGCTAAGCAGAAGACCCATTTTATCCCAGGAAGCTGAAAATGGGACTCAACGACTGCAGGAAACTGTACTGTTTTTTTTTTTTCTCTCTCTTTTTTTGCTCGGTGCTTTAGGGCAGGGCCCACGACTCCGTCTGCAAACAGCTGTGAGTGGGGACTCAATGAATAGGGGATCCTCGGCGCGGCTCCCGACCGTTCTCCCGCATCCAGGAGCTACTTGAAGACCGGCTTTTGACTCGGGGCCGAATTGGAAAACCCTACAGTGCTGCTCCGCTCCTCTCTTCAGGCGCGCTTCCCTGACTGCAGGAGGTAAACCTAGGAGCTGACTTAGAGGCTGGGGGAGCGGCTTTGCCTGTGCAGCGGAGCTGAGTGGCCAAACTGTGGCTCAGAGGGGCGCAGTGACGCCCTGACTTTCCAAGCACAGGCCAGGTCGCTTTGATTTAGCCAAAGCCAGCGCATGTTGAAGCCCCTAAGACCCTTTGGC
>NW_006921651.1:7836909-7840199 GCF_000298275.1 Orycteropus afer afer
TTTAGATAAGGACAATTAGTCACCAGCGAGACCCTGTAGGAAGAGAGGTTTAAATCAGAGGATTTAATGAGGGTGCTCTAGGTCTTCCCTGCAGCCATGCCCTCCAGCAGCTCTCGCCCCCCCGCATGCCTAGCCCTGGTGGCTTTCTTCTTAGCTCTGTGGTTCCAGCGTTCCCTGTCCTCCCAGGCTGGAGACAGGAGACCCTTGCCTGTAGCCAGAGCTCCAGGTTTGAAGGAAAAGACCCTGATTCTACTTGATGTGAGCACCAAGAACCCAGTCAGGACAGTCAATGAGAACTTCCTCTCTCTGCAGCTGGATCCGTCCATCATTCATGATGGCTGGCTCGATTTCTTAAGGTAAGGCAGGGGCTTCAATGGAATTTTTTTTTTTTTTTTAAAGTAATAACCCCTACCCCTTCCTACCCCTCATTCTAAAAGGGGAAGAAGAAGAAGAAGAAAATTAACCAAGAGGATCTCTCAAAGAGAAAAAAGGAGGGTTTCCTCCTCCTGGAATATTTGCTGTGAGGCTGTAGTAGTGATTGAGAAAAGCAATGTTTTCTATTAAGATGCACATGTTTGCAATGCAGAAGGCATTTCAGAAACTTATCAGTTATGACTGAAAAAATGTTATGCTTACATAGATCCACAATTAGCCTCCCCGTCTTCTGATGAAAAAAGAAATAAGAGGTTAGGGCAGTTACAAAAGCGAAGAAAAGGTCTTGATCAACAAAGACCCGAGAGGAATGGGTGTGTGTGTGTGTGTGTGTGTGTGTGTGCGTGCGCGCGCGCGCGCGTGTCTGAGTGTGTGTCTGTGAATGTTCAAGCGGGCATTGCACGAAAGTGGAATTTTCCACGGAAAGATCGTTTCGTCAGTTCTCTCCCACTCCCAGATAGAAACGAATTTAATTAATTAAGCAGAGGCTTGAGCGGTGGGGAAGTTGGATTGGATTTTTAAACTTTTATTTTAAATCTTCTGCTCTCGTCTCCAGATTTTAGGACTTTGTAAGGAGCTTTTTATAGACAGAATGTCCCCCAGTCCCTCCTCCTCAAATCTCCTGCGGTAACTGCATAGTTTAGTTTTTCTTTAAAGAAAAAAAAAAAAAAAAATCCTCAGTCTGGTCATAGCGTACATAAGGCGAGCGTAAAAGGTCCTAGATATACTCGGGGGATGTTTCGGAGGTCTGAACCCGGCACCGCCGGATAAGCGACCCGCGAGATTTGCAATCACGACTCGCCTTTGCTGTGGGGTGGAATTTAATTGGGCCCCCTCAGTCCCCGTCGTGTTGCTGCTGTTTAGCAGTTAGGCAACCGCTATCCCTTCCCATCAGGGCCAGAGCTGCAGTATGAAATAAAAGAAGAAATCATCTACAATGTCGAAACCAAGTGTTAAGTTTTTAAAAATTCCCTCCAAATTGGAGCCCCTAGTCCCACTCCTCTGCCCTGAGACCGCGTCCGTCCGCGCGTCTTTCGTGAGTATTTTTTACTTCTTGGCGAAATTCGAGTTTTGCGGCTCTGGATGCGGCTGTCTCCGGCTCCCGGGGTCTGCCCTTGGCCGTGGAGGGGTCTGCAGGCGCGGCAGGTAGCTGGAGGAACCACGTGAAACGCGACTTCCACCTGGAGAGAGCTCAGTCCCAGGATGGGGTGCCGCAGCCGCTGAGGCCGTCTCGGTTCCAGCCGGTGCCTCCGCGGGCAGGGAGGGAACAGCTTCTCTTAGCCCAGCTTCCTCGGCCAAAGCTCCTTCTGGCGGCGAAGCGCGCCTCTGAGCTCCTCCGAGCGTGGGGTGCGAGAGGGGTTTTCCGAAACGCAGCTCCTCAAGGTGGCCCTTCTCCAGCTGCGCGGACTCCTCCGGGTTTATTGATTTTTGAAAAATCAGGCTGTTCGCGCTAAAAGGCCGCAGAAGTGATTCTGAGAAGGGGTTTTGAGGGGAAGAAGCCGTGGCGGGGCGCATTTGCATTGGCTGTGCAGGTTTCCGGATGGCCGGGTCTTGGAAGTGCAGTCTTCTCGGGCCGGCCTCGCGCAGATGCTAGACCCGGCCGCGCACCGCCTACCGATGCCAGCCAGCCCTGGAACGCGTCCTGGACTCTTCGGCCACACGACCTTTCTGGCCACCGGACTTCTCAGCAGCTCTCCGAAAGAAAAGTCTTTCTTTCTCTCTCTCTCTCTCTCTCGTGTCCGCCTTCTTCTTTGTAATAGTCTTTAGCTTCTAATTTGGACTTGGGTCCTCAGAAGTTGAAACAGCAAAGCGTTAAACATTACGTACAGATCCGGAACGCCAAAGCAGATCCGCTCATCAGTAACAGCATCTGCTCTGCCGACAAAGCAGCGGGTGGCTTTTTTTTTTTTTTTAAACCTACTTTATGGAAATAATGAGCCGAAATAGATATTAATGCCATTGTTCTGGTGCTCCCTGAGTTGCCTCTGACGTGCAGGTTCAACCTTTCTGCAAACTTTACTCCTCCCTCCCCCCAATGCTTCGAAAAAGCCTCAAGTGGGGAAGAAAAAAAAAGATGGAGCCCAACTTGGGGGCTGCGGGAAGATGGTATCTTTTCTGAGATAAGGCTGAATTATCTCTGGGGCCAAAGAGCCTTTGCTTTTACTGGGCTGTGTGTGTGCCTGTTCTCGGAACGGCCAGGACTTACCCTCGGAATCTCTCTCGCCCTGGGGTTGGGGAGATGAATGCGGTTGCTAAGTAGTGGAAAGGAAAGGCAACTTTGGCTTTGGGGTGGGGGGAGCGGAATCAGCTTGCTCTCAGGCGCCAGGCCTGGTCTGAGAGAAAGAATGCGGGTTCATGTTCTCCACGGAGTCTGCGTTGGCCCTGGAGCCGCGGAGGTAGGTCCCGGCTTTCGGGGTAGAAGTTTGGCACACGTCGGAGCCCAGCTGCCCGCGCGCTGCGCGTCCCCGCCGCGAACGCCTTCTGGGCAGTGAGAGGAGCTGGGCGAGTGCTGCTTAGCCCCTTGTAGGCAGCAGAAGTGCCCCTCCCGTCCCCCCACCGCTCTCGTGACAAACACAAATTCAAACCCTTGGAAAACCGGTACCTTTGTGAACAGCGTTGGGGGAGCTGAGGGAGAGACCCTAGGGGCCCAGCGGGCGCAGTTGGAGTCGCCCCGGGAACCGGGAGGCTGAGGGCCAGGCCGGGTTGTGGCGCCAGGCGAGCAAGAGGCGACTGAGCGCTCGCGCTTCGCGCTCCGCGCGCGGGCACGGAGCCCCAGGCCTGGGCCAGGTCGCCTGCAGGGAGTGGGGAGAAGGCCATGCCCCCGGATCCTTTCCTCTCCTTCTCTACCCCTGCAGCTC
>NW_006921651.1:7841229-7869172 GCF_000298275.1 Orycteropus afer afer
AAGGGCCTAGGGCCAGGCTTTCAGAAGCCTGGGGATTTTGTTATATCTTGTCCTTTAAATCAGCAAACGGAGGAAATTCCCGTGTATTTCCTGGCCTTTGACCTTCAGTGCAGGTATTAGTATCCATCTCAAGGGTAGCTGAGGACCAGTTTTTGAAGTGCCAGAATGGGAAAAAAGGGCAAAGTTGATGCTTGAGATTGAAGCACAAATAGGACTGCCTCTTTTATAGCACTTGATTTGCCAAAGCCAGGAAACCAGTGGGTAGGTGTTTAAGGCCACATCTTTTCAAGGATAAAAGTCATGGTCCTAAAAATGTAGATTGCATGTAAATTTTTCTGACAGTCAGTGTAAAGAGTTGCAAGGTAAAAGATAATACTGAACAGAGGTTCTGATGGTAATTTGATCCATGGCCTGATAGCTCCCAGGGTCACTGTCAGTTCTGCAGGTCAGACTCAAGAAGGGAGAATATTAGTGACTTTCTTGATGAAACAGCTCTTCTTTGAATCCATTTGAACTGCTTCCTCTTTAGTTTGTGGAAAAACTTGTCAGAGCCTCAGTAACCTCTTGGGGGAAGAAAAAGACCACTATAAATTTAGGAATTGGCTTTTTTCTCTCAAACTTGTACCTAGGATCATACTACCAATTCATTGAGAACAATGAGACCTGCTTATAATGAAGGATATGATTTGTTTCCCTTTGTAAAAGGAGAGAGTGGGCATCAAGGGGAGAAAAAAGGAATTGGCAGAAGGCCGTGTCCTGTAAAACTTTATAGAATTTTAAAAATCAGAAATGGAAAAGATCCAAGAGGTCATCTTCAGTCCTCCCACCACATCAGGGGCCAGCACAGGACCATTCCATATGGAATCCTGTTTTTGTTTTGTCCAACCTGGTATTAAATATCTCTAGGAATGTAGTTTTCACCACTCCTGGGGGAGAGAGTTCTTCTGTTCCATAGGTTTTTGCTGGCAAATTTCTTCTGAGTTTTCCCTTTATAAATATTCTCTAAATGTTTACAACAATTCCTCTTTGCGTTTTTTAGAGATCAAAATAATTTCAGTCTTTACTGTGGGTGTCAGCTTCCAAAAAAACTTTCCTCATACATGTTTTTTACCTCGACTACCTGGATTTAATTCTTTTAAAACTTTCTTTTAAGTCAGTCCTTCCAGACACTGATCTATTTTATTGTTCCTAGCTGAACTCCTTTTGATTTATATCTCCCTGGTAATAAGATAGTCTGAACTGTATCAGTATTGGAGGCCTTAGCAGAATTAAAGGGAGTAAACCAAAAAAACCCCAAACCCATTGCTGTATGAGTTGACTCTGACTCATAGCAATCCTATAGGACAGAGTAGAACTGCCCATAAGGTTCCTCAGGCTGTTAATCTTTATGGAAGCAGACTGCCTCATCTTTCTACCTTGGAGCTGCTGATGGATTCAAACTACTAACCTTTTGATTAGCAGCTGAACACTTTAACCACTGTGCTATCAGGGCTCCTCTAAAGAGAGTAAGAGTGTCCTCTTTCTGCCCTTTGATGCTTTCACATATCCTTAAGTCACCCACATTGTCTTTGTTGTTCCATGTTGCATTGCACAATTCAAGGCAAAAACATTTTTTGGTATGGCCACCTTAATTCTGAAAACACTACACTTTGATTGTCACTTTGCATGCAGAGATAATTGCCACCATGATGAGCATCAAAAATTAAGTCTTCTCAGTATAAATTACCTCATAAAGGGACTTGGGCATAGAGGTACCTTATATATTTTTCAAGGATGTATTTACTTAAACATAATGTGGAATAACGCCATACATTTTGAATAATAAGGTATACCTGTGGGGAACCTGAGATATAGTGGGGAGAATGTGAAATTTGGAGTTAGAAAGTCTGCATTGCAGGCCTTCTGTCACTCAGTGACCGTGTGGTTCTGGACCTACTGCTTCTCTCTAACAAATGGATAATAATACCTGCTTCCCATTGCTTCCGTGAGAGTTCCAAGAGGTATTGTGTGTAAAATAATTTATCAACTGGAAAGCACTAAATGAAAGCTATGGATTCTTAGTTTTACCAAAGGCAACTGCAGAAAATTTATAACTTATAAAAAGTTTGAAATGGAATTAAGGAAGGAATAAGATTAGATGAGGCCAAAATTTATATAGAAGGAAGTAGATTTGGAAAATTGGTTGAGAAGATTAAGAGACTATAGGGACAGTTATCTTTAAGGAACAGAGGTGGAGAACATAGATGGCTTTTTCTTTGGGTAATGAGAGAAGAGACTTTTCTTTAGTTTTTTTATATACTGACATTTTCAAATGAACTGACAGTTCCAGTTTGGGCAAAATTTCTGGTTAATTCATTCGTATTGCTACCTTGGTGTGATTTTTTTCTTTTGTCTTTTTTTCTTAATTAAATCATTAATAATACAATTAACATGTGCTTTCATTTTCCAAATGCTTTTTGAACACGTGAATGAAACTTTGTCTTTTGTACCTTTGTAAAGTCACTGTTGATAAATCACTCTGGGAACTTCTGTGGCCACTTCTTGAATACAATTGCTTTTCCGCTCTGTTCAGGCAACTTGAATTCCATACACACGTGGTGATCATGGAGGAAATAAAAATAAGATTGTTCTTCATAGCGTAGAAATCTTAGCCTTTGCCTAACTTCCTCTCTGTTCTGTGTGATGTTATGGTTTACTTGCTCCCAACAAAGAAATCTTGGTTAATCTTTTGTCCTTAAGTTTATTTTGCTCCAGTCTGCTCTTCTTTGTTTTATATTCAGTGCCCTCCATTTGTATGCCTGTCTCTTTGCTGCCACAACCATATCTTTAGTCAAGATGTATACCATTTATTATGCACATCAAAAGCCAGTTTAATATTTCTAAAATATCACATTCATTGTGTCACTCTTTTTCTCAGAAACCTCGATTATTTTTGGAGTGCGTACAGAAATGTTCAAACTCCTCAACTTGGCAAAGTCTTTCACCTTCTAGTATCAGCTTACATTTTCCACCCGTGTTTCCGTATCTGTACACCTTTTATTATAGCCACACTTGATTGACCAAAATCTCCTTAAAACACCTTCTTTATCTCAACCCCACACCTTTGTGTAGCCAGTATATCTCTGCCTCAAGTGCCTTTCTCTGGGCTCTTTTCAAATCCTACCCCTTCCTCTACCCAAATCTTGAAGGCACATTGCAAATAACTCCTTTCATGAAGCCTTTCTGGCACAGGTCATTCCATAGTGATCTCTTCTTTCTCTGAACCGTTGGTGCTTTTACTCTCTTTGCTATCTTTCTGGCCTCTATTGCTTTGTTTGGTTATTATGCTTTCCCCATATATATTTATTTGCTTGACCTTTACAACTAGAATGCAGGTCCTTTATAGAATGGAAACACATCTCGTTCTTTACTGTATATCCCACAAACTCTAGCATTATGGATGGCACATAGCAGACCCTCAGGAAATGTTTTTGGGTTCATGATAGGTTAATAGCTCTGTTAAAGCATGGGAAAATGGAGGGATGAGGGAATGAATGAATGCAAACATGAAGATTTTACCTACTTTTCACCTTTAATATATATTCCCCTGAAGTCTATTCTTAATGCTTATTTTAATGGCATTCTTTATTATTTTAACTATGTACTCTTTACTTTCTGTAATGTAAGTTATCTTGGTTTCATGCTATTAAATGAACTTTATCACCTTTTAAAGCCTTGCAGTAAACTATACTATTTACTATTATTGTTGTTATTTATTTTTATTGTGTCTTTTTCTTTCTTGCCTCTACCTTTGCTTTTTCCTTGTTAGCCTTTCATAGTTTTATGCCTGGTTTTCCAATTCCCAATAGTACCGTTTCACAACTTTCAAATCTCTTTATCTCCGTATCCTAAAGATTTTCTGTTCAGAGAGCATCTGCAGTCCTCAGTGATGAATGAGTACAGTTGGCAAACTCTAAGGCACAGTGTAGCAGCTCTGGTAGCATAGTGCCTAAGGCACTTGACTGCTAACCAGAAGGCTGGTGGTTCAAACCCACCAGCCACTCCTCGGAAGGAAGATGGGGCAATCTACTTCCGTAGTGATACTGCCTCGGAAATCCAAGGAGGGGTTGCTATGACTCGGGTCTGACTTGATGGCACATAACAACAACAACATGGCACTGTATAGCTATTATTATTGTTTTCCTTTCTCCAGGAAGACTCCTCAGTCTTTGTACAATTGATTAATTCTAATTTTAATTAATTCTGAATTAGTTAATTCTTTTTCTTCCCATTCCAGTAGTGAAGACATATAATGAGAACAGCACAAGACCAAAATACTTATTTGCCTTAAACTTAACTATTGTTCACTCTCCTTTTATTTCATATAAATGTTTCTTGAAATTTCTTTTAACAAGTGTTTGTTGAATCTTGCTCTGTGTTTATTTTCATGCCGGAGAAAGATTGACAGAATGAAAAATAAGTTAATAAGTAAAAAGTGTCACAAATCTTTGAGAACCAAAACCAGAACCACTTGCTGTGGAGCTGATTCTGACTCATGCAACACCACAGTAATAATTGCCATAGACAGAATCTAGTGATTGATGCTAAAATTAGTAGGTGAAACTTTAAGGTGAAATGGGATATTTTCATAGCCTCAAAGTCTCTCCCTCATAATATTTATTAATTACTGTAGAAGTTTTAACATCTGTCCACAGATTATTTGATATTCCTCCCTCTAGTTGGTAGAGCTTAGTTCTGCTTCCCTTGAGTGTGAGCTGGATTTAATGACTTGCTTCTAAAAGAGAGAGTGTCTGGAAATGGGAAAATTCTAACTTTATAGTGGAGAAACCTGGCAGGCACCACTTAAAGTGATCAAGGTTAACATCAGCAGTATTAAGTCATGTTGATATCATGTATTCCTTGATATGATGCATTGAGAGGGACACTTTACCTCTGTGGTATTCTTCCCAAAAATCTGTAAATTTCTCTAATTGTGAGAAAACAATAGTCAAACCCACACTGACGAATGTTGTTGTTATGTGCCGTCGAGTTGGACAACCCATCCTTGGGTTTCCGGGGCAGTATCACTACGGAAGTAGACTTCCCAACCTTCTTTCTGTGGAGTGGCTGGTGGATTTGAACCACCAGCCTTCTGGTTAGCAGTCAAGTGCCTTAGGCATTACACTACCAGAGCTCCTGAGGAATAGTCTACAAAATACCTGACCAGTAATCTTCAAAAGACACTGTCCCTGTAACCTAATTGGTGAGATCACATTTATTCTGATAAAATGGAAGAATAACATGAAGATCGTTTAAAATGAAGTGCTAAGTGGAATATAATAGCTTGCTAAAGTGTAACAGGAAAAGTAGAAATGAATGCTGGCTGACCAGACTCTTAGGTAGGAGTTAGGACTTAGAAGGTGGAGAGATTCTGAAGAGGGTAGAGATAAGAAGAGAAAGGGAAAGAGCTGAGGCAAAGCCTAATAAGTAAGTGTTTGAGCTGAAAAGAGACCACCCTGGCTGCATGTAGGTACATTAGAAATTACCTTAGTTCATGCTACCATGTCAAATGCTTTTTTTTTTTTTTTTTACAAAAGCCTATTTGCATATTTTTGTTAATTCAGAAATGTTTATAATTAAAGAAAATATATAAAAAATAAAGCTCATGTTATAAATTATCCTAGACAAAACTCATGCTGCTAGAATTACGTTTAAATTAGATTTTGAAAAGTTCTGATATATTCCTTAGCTCCAAAAGGACATTTGTGAGAGAAATGGTTGGTTGGGTATATCCAGGTCACATTATGGGATTCTTGAATTTTAGGCAGAGTAAAATGCGATTAGTCCTATAGGTAATAAAAGTCTGTTATAAGTTCTGTTATTCCACTGGAGAAGGGAAGTACACATTTTCTATGTGGGCTTTCAGTGACCCTTGGCCTTTCCCATCCTCTCTTTCCAGATCACTGCAAATTCACATGCTCTGGCTAAGTTGTGTTATAATTGCACTTGTCTAGGTGTGAGTTATGAAGCATATTTGAATGACAGGTAATTTAAAATTGAAATATTAATTCTAATGTTACAGGGTAAATAACATAAAGATCTTAGAAAATACTTGATAATTTACAGGTTAACTTTCCTTTGTAGAGTAAAAAAGGCTAGTAGTATTTTATAGTATTCATCCATTTGTTCATTCATCAAGCATCTAGTTATAGGTACCTGCTTGACACTGAAATTGGGAAGATGAGTGTCTCACATATACTACTGACCACTTATAACATCAGCAGCATCAGCTAAAAGCTATTTCTAGACATTTTTAGGCCCAAGAAAAGACTCCATCCTAATTTCATTATTTGTCTGCTGGTAACTTTAGAAGGATGTGATAAAATTTAGTATTGTATTATTGTTGTTGTTAGGTTTTGTGGAGTTGGCTCTGACTCAGTGACTCTGTACAACAGAATGAAACACCGTCTGGCCTGTGCCATCCTCATAATCATCGCTGTTTTTGATCCATTGTGCAGCCACTGTGTCAGTCCATCTCACTGAGGGTCTTCCTCTTTTTCTCTGACCCTCTACTTTACCAACCATAGTGTTCTTCTCCAAGAACTGGTCCCTCCTGATAACAAGCCCAAAGTACGTGAGATGAAGTCTCACCATCCTTGCTTCTAAGGAGCATTCCTCTGATACAGATTTGTTCGTTCCTCTGCTAGTCCGTGGTATAGTCAATATCCTTCACCAACACCATAATTCAAAGGCATCAATTCTTCTTCAGTCTTTCTTATTCATTGTCCAGCTTTTGAGAAATCACCTGAAGTTTTATATATGTTTTATTCTGCCTTTTGAAAATAAAATGGATGCATTTTTCTGTAATGTCATTGAAATTTGGTACCTAAATCCTGAGTGTGAGCTACAGTTCACTGTACTAATGTGAATTTGAATTTGGTATCTCACAAAGATTTAGTAATTGTATCATTTAGTCACAATTTATTCATTGTGGCCATCTGTATGGTACTGGAAGTGGTAGATATCAGAAAACACAGGTATATTTCTTGTGCAGGTAGCTTAATTAATTTTAGTGGATCCTAAAAGCCAGTAAATAAATGTTTCAGTGGTGACCACATTTGTATAATTCATTACCTGGTCATTGGGGCCAAAGGTAATCTATCAAATTTTCTTTACAGCAAGCTATGCCACTGTAGCTACTACCAAATATCATTATTTCTCCTGCCAAATTCATTTAAATTCTCTCTCCTACTCTCCCAAGTCCTCCTGGTGGGATGGGGACCTCATGGAAGAAAAGCAGCTTCTTTCAGAATTTCCTGGGTCTGTTTAGCCTGCCGGTCACATGGTTTAGGCTCCTGCAGTCAGGACCCTCTTCTGAGACTCCTTCGTGAGAGTGGAGTGGATGTTAACAATCTTGACTTCAGTGCTTGTTAACACCTTAATCAAGCTTTTAGCTGTCTCAGTCCGTGAGACAATGTATTGGAACTCGGCATTATGTGCTGTATGAAAGAGAATATGAGAATGAGAGACTTTAGTGTGTTAGTTTTATTTCCTGCTCTCATCCATGGATAGTGATTTAGGCAAGGTGGATAAACATTTCCAGACTAGTGGCTAGTACTATACAAGGTGTAATTGAGTTTAATTCCATTCCATTTTCTTTACTTTAGTCCAGTGCAAAACAGTGTAGTTTTGCTAAATTCAATACATGTTTTTTCATTGTCAATTATTTACTAGACTTATTGCTAAATGTTGTGGCTACTAAGAGGAATAAAACATGAATTATGCTCCCAAAATGCCATGGTCTTACATATTTAACATAATTCCCCAGGGGTCTCTAGTATTACCTCTCTGCTTTAACCATATTAATCTTTGCCCAGTCTTTTAGAGTGCTCCTAATATATCCTCCACCTTGACTACTCATCTCCCCTCTCTGGATTCAAAATCTTACCTGTCCTTCAAAGCTCTGCCCAAGATCCCTCTTTAATTAAGCCTTCTACGAATCCAGTCCTCATTAACCTCCCCCTCTGTCTCTGAACTTTTCTGAAGTTCTTCTCTGAATACCTAATCCAACAGTCCACATGTCCCAGAGTTTATGTATAATTGACTTATGCAGACATCATTTTTGTCTCTGGGAATTTATGATCAAAACACTGGCATTGACAGACACACAAAAACCATATAGACATAACCATCATCACACTGCATGGAACATTTGACATTGAGTCAAACAAAATATGTTATTTACAATCCTTAATGTGTGTGCATTGCTTTTGTGTGGCAGAGAATGAAGTGTGAACAATATGAGCTATGTTTAGAAAATGTTTGGAAAACATAGGATGTATGTACATACCTATATGTTTGTATTGAGAGAGTTGGACACTAAACCATTATTTTTACTTGTTATGGAAAGGCAAACATTTTGAAGGATAGAAGGCAGGAAGTGAGGTTAAAAAGCTGGGAAAGGTAAATTGTCCTCATTTTGGGCACTGTCTCTAAAATAATGTGGAAGAACACTTGTTTCTCTGCAGCCTAAGCCTAATAATGATAGTAATAGTATCTACCACTATTGAGTGCTTGTTACATGCCAGGTACCGTTCTAAGCAATTTATATGCATTAACACATTTAATCATCTCAACAATCCTATGAAAAAAGTACTGTTTTCCCCATTCAACAGATGGGAAAACTAAGGCACAGGGAAGTTACATAACTTGCTTAAGGCCACCCAGCTAATAAGTTGTAGAGTAAGGACCCACTGACCAGTCATTAAACCTACAGGCTTATATGGAGCCTCTGCTATGAGCTTTACAAAGAAGACTTTGGGACTAGTCTCAGTTTTTCCACTAATTAATTGTGTGCCATTAGGCAAGTCGTTAGCTCTCCTGAAGTCTTCTTTGTCTGTGAAATGAAGAAGGTTGTCCACATTTAGTATCTAATTCTAAGATTCTGCAAGTTGAAGATCTCAGACACACAAAGCTAGTCCACAGGAAATAATAGCGAAAAGAACAAGGTAGGATATATTCAAAGTTAAAGGATGTAGAAGGAGCTGTGAGGACTGTTGGAGTTCCATGAATGAGGCTTAAGTGAGAACTAGAGTAGTTGGAAGAGGCTCCTTGAGGAAGGGTCTTGACTTGGCCTCTTAAGGTAAGCAATGATGCTAATGTTTAGCATTATTAAAGATATGAGCTCTTATTGTAGTTACATACATTATCTCATTTAATTCTTAAAGCAACATTATGAGACAAGTTTTTTTGTAGGGGAAGAAACTGAGACTCAGGTGACTTGCTCTAGCTCATACAGATGAGTAGTTGGTAGAGGCAGAATTATAACTCAGTCCTCTACTCTCTTCACCATATGCAGGTAAGAAGAGGATTCAGTCTTTCATTCATTCATTGTTTCATTTATTCATCCACTCATTTAATTAGCACCCCAAAAGTCCCATACTAACCACTGTGTGACATTAAAAAAATCTGTGCCTTAGATCTTTCCGTGAGTATTCAAAGGCTTTGTGCATCAGGACACAAAATAGTTTTAAGGTAGAACAACAATAAAAAAAATTACAAGGAGACACATGAACAATGGATAGACATAGTTGTTACATTTCTGGACACTGAAGGAGTAAAACAGCAGCTGTTTCAAAGTGGGATAGGACTTACTAGTTCCTCAGAGAAGGAGGTGTGTTTTGGAAGTATATGCATCGAAGAGATCAGCAGTGTGATTGATATAAGGGAAATGGCAGGGAAAGAAGCAGAGAAATAAGAGTATTTGAAAAGTTATTGGAAAGTTACCATCAAATTGCTGGGCAATTTTAGAATTACTTTATTTTTTATTTTAAAACTGGTACTTTAGTCTGCCTTATTCTTTTCCCAAATTTTGAGCCCTGTAAAGGCTTGGGAAGGGGAACTCATAACAGTGTATTTTCGAGAAAACCTTTTCTTCATGACTCCCTCCCTTATTTTCCTCTTTTAACTTAGATTTTGTTAAATTTACTTGGAGAACACGTATATTGCTACTTAAAATGAAGAAACCAGGGAGTCAAGAGGTTATATATTCTGCCCAGATTCTCACAGATTATTTAAGTAATTGTGCTAGTAAGTGACACAGCTGTGATTGAATCTAGGTCACTTTCACTCCAGAGTTGGTGATTTTCAGCATCCCTGTTGTAGCACTGGAGTCCTGGGGTGGTGCAAACAGTAGGCTTGTCCGTTAACTAAAAGGCTGGAGGTTTGAATCCACCCAGAGGTGCCTCAGAAGAAAGGCTTAGTGTTCTACTTCTGAAGAATCCCCCATTGAAAACCTTATGGGGCACAGTTCTACTCTGACACATGTGGGGTCCCCATGAATTAGAGTCAACTGATGCCAGCTGGTGGTGGACTGTACCATAGCAGCACACTGTTCCTCATTTCTTTACCAGAACACCTTCAGAATTCTTCGTTCTAGGATCTGGATTAGTCTGACTTGAAAGTTTGAGAACTGGGCTAAATGATAATTGTTTCCCTTTGTAGCTATTTCTATCTGGTATGGCTTCTCATCACCTCATACTGACTCTAGCATCTCAACTGGGTTCCTTCTTTCTAGCCTCTCTCCATCCTACAGTCTAATTAATCTTCCTGAAGTCTCACTTTCCTCCTAGCACTGTCCAGCTAGAAACCTTCAGGTACATCCCTTGTTTGCTTATTCAAGTCCTCCTCAGTCCTCTTCAGCTTGCTAAGGCCCTCTGTAGTCAGCCTACCCTCCCTGACCAACTTCTTCCTCTCCTCTTCCCCAAGGGAACCTGAGTCTGTTCAGGCTGAGCAGGCGTGGCTTCCTGGGCCAGAGCACCTATTCTCACTGCCATTCTCTTCATTTCTAACCATCTGGGCCCCTTGTGGAAGCTCTGGTGGCACAGTGATTAAAAAATCTTGGGCTGCTAACCATAAGTTCAGTGTTTTGAACCCATCAGCTGCTTCATGGAAGGAAGATGAGGCAGTTTGCTTCTGTAACAATTTACAGCCTTGGAAACCCAGTGGGGCAGTTCTACTCTGTCCTGTAAGTTGGAACCGGTTTGATGGCAGTGGGTTTGATTTTGGTTTTGGCCCCTCACTCCATTATATCCTCTTTCCCACTATCTATCTGCTTCTGAATTCTACCCACCTTTCAAAGTTTATCCTTGAACTCTGAATTTTTCATGATCTCAGCTCAAAGAGATTTAGTGAATTAATTAATTCATAAAACATTTATTGAGGCTGAATTTCTAAGGTACTTGTCGCCTGAAGATCATTCCTTTGGCTATTTTCAGGTTCTGCCTTGTGTTCTCAGCTTTCATTATGTGTCTGTTCATGTAGACTTGGCTCTCCTCTGAGAACATACAACTTTTGTGGTTTCCTCAGCGTCTACTGTAGTGCCTTGTGCATAGTAGCTCTTCAGTAAATATATGTTGATTGGTTATTTGCCATTTATTTGGTAGCTTAACACACTGGAGGGAATAACCTCTCTTTCATTCATTTTTTTCTGTTTTCTTTAAGTTCATAGGTTAATGCTTAATTATTTTATTCATTCTTTTACTTGTAAAGCCTTATACTTTTTATTGATTTTGTTAGTTTATAATACATGCTCATTAACACAAGTTCCGTAATACATATATAAAATAAAAAATGAGTGTTCTTTCATGTCCTCCCCCCCATCCCACTCCATAGATATAACCGCTTTTAACAGTCTGATATGTATCTTTTCAGACTTTTTTCTATGGTTGGATAAAATACAGATGTAAATAAAATTTTTAACATATAAATGGGATCATATTGCACAACTTGCTTATTTAAATAACCTTTTTTAGTCAATAATTATGGTCTGTTTTTCAATAGCTACAGAATAATCCATGTGTGAATGAGCTGTTATTTAACCGTTCTCTCTAACTCTTCCATTCGTCATTTTATTGAAAGAACATCTATATTTGCTGTTTGTGTATGATTCCTAACAAAGCAATGCTGTAGTATCATATTTCCCTCCATACTGGAACTGGATCTAAATGATTTCTTTTTCCTTAACGTCTTCTTAAAACGCCCTTATCCGTCTTACTCCTTTTAGCTATAATACAGTCTTTGAGTAAATGTCAAGAAAACGCTACAGCAAAACTAACCCTGTGCATCAAAGCATGGTTTCCTTTAGTAAAACAAGTGCTTTCTAAAGTTTTGTATACAGATGGAAAGTGACGCTAAAAACATTTTGACTTGTTACTCAAATAGTATATCCCTGTGTACCTAGAAAGAAATCCTGGCTGAAGATTTCTTGATTCTCTTTGGATGTCATTCATCTGTTCTGTGAATTTGAATATTAGTCTGTCAAAGAGACTTACAAAGACCTGGTATAATGTTTAATTAAAAACAGAGTAAAGCAAGCAGGGGTTAAGACTTCTCTAATCAGTCATTAGCAGGAGAAAAATAATTACACTTTACATTTATAATGTTCTTTAAAGATTATAAAAATTCTTCTGTTTCTCATAGAACCAAAAGAGAAAACAAAAAATTCCATTGCCATCAAGTTGATTCTGACTTACAGTGACCCTGTAGAACAGAGTAGAACTGCCCAACAGAGTTTCCAAGGCTGTAATCTTTATGGAAGCAGACTTTCTCCTGCAGAGTGGCTGGTGGGTCCAAACTGCCGACCTTTGGATTAGCAGCTGAGTACTTAACCACTGTGCCACCAGGGCTTCCTGTTCCTCATAGAAATTACCCTATTTTAAATTGGCATTTGCATTTTGTAAATGAGAAAACAGACTCAAAGAATTGGCTCAAGGAAATACTGCGTTTTAAGTGGTAGAGCTGACGTTAGAACTTAGTACCACTGCCTTTAAGCCTGAAGCTGTTAAATGAAGTATGACAGCTGAAGATACTCTACTGCACTGACGTGAACTGTGTAGGTACTTGCATTCTGAGGTGGTTGGGCCATTCGGAAATGTTCTCTTTGAAGCTAGACTGGATCTGTGGTTTCCATGAGAGGCTGTATGGACGTGTAGGTGCCCTGGGGCCCAGTTTAGTGCTGGATTCTTGCATCTTTTTGAACCATTCTTTATTGACAAACTCCTGAACTAACTATAGAATAAAGTCTCCTGGAGACCTGGTATCTTGATGACAGACTCCCTTTAGACTGGGCCCCAATGCTAGAGAATGGGAGGAGTCCTTGGATGGTGTAAGCATTTAATGTGCTCTGCTGCTAAGGTTGTAAGTCTGAGTCTACCCAGATGCCACCCAGATGCACACCGGAAGAAAGGCCTGGTGATTGTCTTTTGAAAAATCAGCCATTGAAAATCCTGTGGAGCACGGTTCTACTCTGACACGTGTGGGTCTCCATGGGTCTGAGTCTACTCCTGGGCGATTGGTAACTGGGAAGAGATTGAGATCCCAAGGATTGTGAGAGTGCTCTGTGGGAGGCCAATATCACCGTGTAGACCTCCAACAAAGAGTTTTAAAGCCTTTTAAATGCAGATATTCATTAGCTATCACAGTGTGCCCACTGAGGGGGCTAAGAAACCTCTTTCTTTCATTTATAACTGAGAAGGCCCTTAGTGAGTAAGCAGAGGAGCTGGAAATAGAACTTAAACTTTTTGGTGACAGAGTCCCTAAACTATGCAAACTTAAAAAAAATGCTTTGAATCATAATTAAGATAAATCTTTTCATATTTCTCGGTGGCCTGATAGCTGTGCTAGTCTCACATGGGTGTTTATTTCCTTATGATTGTTGGAAAACTGTTGTGTGGACTTATTTCCCCAGCCATTACGGATCCCCTTGCAGGAGTAGACTCAGGTTAAACCCAGTGAGATGGAGATTCAAAAGGAACTACAGGCTAGGCTTAGCCAAGTTAAAATCCATAGGTGAAAGTAAACACGTAACTTAAAACCATTAGAAAAATAAATGCTATTGTTTCGTAGAACATTTGTAGAAGCAAATGAATGACACCCTAGTCCAAAGGTCAGGATTTTCAACAACTTGCAGCAGAAAACTTACACTTATTAAATGTCTTCACTAGGGGTTTTTATGTTAGTGGATGACTGAGGTCTTTTGTTTCTTCTGTTTTCCTCATGGCAGTAAAGTTGAAATTTAGCAAGCTTTCAAAATGAAATTCCTCATAGAAGTTATAACCACAGGTTTTAAGTTTTCATCACCTAAATGCAGAACAGAACGATTGAAAACTTGGGGGAGGGGAGGGGAAAAAGGCGTTGAGGACACATGTGGTGTGTATCAAGAATCAGTGTAAATCAGGAAGGTGTGGTAAGGGGGATTTCCTGTGTTACAGAACTGTTGAAATAGTGCTCCCCTCTCCTCCATCGATAAATACCTAATGGAGGTGCTGGCCTTTCCAAAACATTGCAGAGGTAATTTGCCCCTTACCTGACAACTATAGTTTCCTCGATCAACGGTCTGCTGCTAGGAAAATCTCCTCCTTAGGGAGAATGTGTTCCAGTATGTTCTTTCTTTTGTGGTTTCCTGAGTGTGGCAGTTATCTACTGATAGGACAGGACCAGACTAGTACATTTGAGCTGTTCTTTTTCATCCCTGTTGTAGGAGTATTTATTTCCCGGTTTCCAGATATGATAGTAGTAGCTACTATTTATTGAGTACTTATATATACCAAGATTTTACAAAGATGTGCATATTTGTTCCTCAAACCCTATGAGGTGGTGATGGTTGTTACGTGCCAACGAGTCAGATCTGACTCATGGCAACCCTACGTACAACAGAACGAAACGCTGCCAGGTCCTGCACCAGCCTCACAGTCCTTGCTCTACCGAGCCTATTATTGCAGCCACTGTGTCAATCCAACTTATTGAGGGCCTTTCCCTTTCTCTCTGACCTTCCACTTTACCAAGCATGATATCCTTCTCCAGGGAATGGTCCCCTCTGACAACATGACCAAAGTAGGTGGAAGAAGGATGGGGCCATCCACTTCTCAAAGAATTGGCCAATGGAAACCTTATGAATAGCAGTGAAACACTGTCTGATATATTATTAAAAAACCTGTGAGGTTGCCTATTTGATAAAAGCTGAGACTTAAATCAGTGGTTTTCAATCCTAGCTCCACCTTAGATTTACTAGGGGAACTTTAAAAACATTGGGTCCTAGGCCAATTAAGGAGCTCTGGTGACATAGAGCCTAAGGCATCTAACTGCTAACCAGAAGGCTGGCTGTTCAAACCCACCAGCCACTTCTCAGAAGGAAGACGGCAGTCTACTTTCATAGAGATACTGCCTCAGAAACCCAAGGAGGGGTTGCTATGAGTCAGACGGACTCCACGGCAGTGAGTTTTTCTTTTTCTTTTTTTTTTAGTAGGCCAATTAAATCAATCTCTGGAGTGAAGCCTAGGCATTGTGAGTTAGAATCTCCCTAGGGGATTCTAAAGTATATACCAGTATGAGGACTTCTGGGGTAAATGATTTTTCCACATTGTTCCAGCTGGTCTATATGGAGTTGAAATCTAGATAGTTTGAATCTAGAGCCCATGTGTAGTCAGCTCTACTGCAGTGATGTCTAAACTTCAATGTGCACATGACTCACTTGGAGATCTAGTTAAAAATGAAATTTGCTGTGTGGCTAATTGCCTCCATGAAAACTGCTTGCTTTGTCATGAGACCAGAAGTGGATGGTGCCTGGGTACTATTATTATTGAACATTTTATCAAAGATTCTTGACAGAAGAATCCTGATCAAAAGGGGAAAGTGCAGAACAGAATTTCAAATTCTCATGGACTCCAGACTTCCTAGAGCCATGAGCATTTGCTGAACCCTTGGAACTATTGCCTTGAGATAAATCTTTAAACTGTAACCCAAAACTATCCCCTGAAGACTTCTCTAAACCAAACAGTAGTTTATCTTAACTAGTAAAAAATGTCAGCCTTGAGCATTATGCTCTTTTAAGAACTATCTTTATGAAGTAAGTTGATAGCAGCAACTAGAAAGTTTAGATAGGAACCTTAGGGAGCAGTGAGCTTTTGTTAATAGGGAGGAAAGACTCAGAAAAGGAAGGTGAGTATGGTTGCATGATTTGAAGAATGAAATCAATGTTACTGAGAGATACTTGTAGAAACTGTTGAATTGGTGTATGCTTTACTGTGTATATTCTCAACAGCAACAACAACAAAACTAAAAATTTTGAAAAACATGAGCAGAATATTAGAAGGCATAGAACTATTTTGTGTCTTAGGATTTATATAAAATGAGATTCTGCATTTCTAACAAACTCTTGAGTGACACTTGTGTTGCTCATCTGGGGACGGTAGTTGGAGTAGCAAAGGTTTGCTAATGGATGCCAATATTTGTATCTATGGTAGCCAGAGAGGGGAATTTTTCATCAGAAGACAGCAGCAAGATAGGTATTAGAGATTCAATTATATCCCACCAATATATAATTAAAGTCCTAACCCCTGTATCTATGAATGTAATCCTGTTTGGAAATAGGGTTTTTTTTTTCTTCTTTAATGTTAATGAGGTCATACTGGAGTAGGGCAGGTCCTAAACCTAATCCCTCTGACTGGTACAAGATTTTGGGGTGTTATAGAGAGATAGACACATAGTAGTAGATGCCGTGTGACGATGGACGCAGATGCATCGATAAATAGCAAAGGAATACCAAGGATTGCGGGCAGTCACCGAAGCTAGGAGAGAGGCCCACAGAAGGATGCAACATGGCTGAAACCTGATTGGACTTTTACCCTCCAGAACTGTGAAAAAATAAATTTCTGTTCTTTAAAGACATCCACTTTTGGTATATTTCGTTATGGGTGCCCCAGGAAACTAAGTGAAGATCTGGGGAGGGGCTTTTCATCCATTGAACTTTTGTGATGATGGCAGGGATTACAGGCTGATTATATAAATTTCTCAGTATTTTCCTAGTACTAGCTTAGGCTTTCCTAGGGCTAAATAAAGTGTTTCAGGTTATTTCATTGTTCCTGAGAACCTTAACATTTCTGTAACAAGACTGTGGTGAAACTAGTAAAACTTCCCTTGTAGAGGCATTTTGCTCAGTCAGGTAGAGATGCGGGGTTATAATTGCAAATTTGGTTAGCTTTCAAGACCCTTTCGTTCTCTTTCTTAAAGGAGGCTCAAATAGAAGTTCAGATAGATGAGGAATTAGAGGAAATCTGTGGAATTTTCACAGTTAAACATTTATATTTAATACACATTTACTGTAATCAACACAGCAGCTGGTTTATGTGCCAGTATTGGAATATGCTTTTCCTATAACATACTCCTTGGAAGGAAGATGGGGCAATCTACTTCCGTAGTGATACTGCCTTGGAAACCCAAGGAGGGGTCGTTATGAGTTGGGTCCAACTTGACGGCACATAACAACAAATAACATAGCATACAAATATAAATGAATGAGAACTATCCCTTGCCTTCACAGAACTCACACTTTAGTGGCAAAAATGACATGTAGAGTAGTAATGCTATGGTAGAAATCTAAACAGTCAGATTACAGAAGAAGGAGCAATAAACTTTGCCGCAATATTGAGAAAGACTTCACAGATGTTACCAGGCAAATGCACTGTTGTTATTTCTGATTGTTACGAATGTTTGTAAGAGTTTAGGTTTCTGTGCCGTTGCTGAGACTCCTTAAAGGTCCTACTGTATTTCAGAATGATTTTATAATTTTAAGGTTAAGGGTCTGATGACTCTAATTAATTATACGCATGAAAAAACTATTTAAAATTGTATTATTATTTTTTTCTTGTGCTTTAGGTGCAAATTTACAGAGCAGAATTTATTTTACATTCAACATTTCATGTACATTTGGTTTCACTCCCCACTTAACATCCCCAACCCTAATCCACTCTCCTCCTCTCCCTTCCCAGTTTACCCCCTCTCCCTGTTCCCTTCATGATTATGCACTCCTGTGTGTCCTGCTTTTCCTCCGTGTGAATGTTGCCCTTCTGGTGCCCTGTGGCCAATTGCTCCAAGGGAGGTAGCTCTGTAGAGTATGTGGGTGCATTGCCCTAGGTTGAGTGGTCTGCGAGTACGTCTTATTTAATATCGGGCTGAGAGCCAGCCCTTGGGAGTGAGTTTTATCCCAGGCCCAAAATGTATCCCAGGGCCATAGTCTTGGGGGTCCCATCATTATTGTGTTTTTGGATTTTGTTCCACATTTTTCCTCTCACTCTCTCCAGGATCTCCAGTTTTTGATCCTTTCCTGAGTGGTTGACACGGGTAGCAGGGCACCATCTAGTTCTTCTGGTCTCGAGGTCCATCATGTCCTAGGGCTTTGGTTTTCTGCACCCTTCTTTGCTTCAGATGATAGGATACCATTAGCTGTATCTTAGATGGCTGCTTGAAAGCTTTTAAGACTCCAGTTGCTACTTACCAATGTAGATTGTGGAACAAGATTTTTTTTGTGTTTTGTTATGCCAGTTGAGTCTGGTATCCCCCAATAATATGGTCTTGATATATATATTTTGATATATTTAATGTAAAAAAACTTTTTTGGTATTAAATGTGTTCATCTTGACATATATATATCAGTGATATTATCAGCCTGCATTTATTAAGCATTTCTAAGATGTTAGGCGCCGCCCTAAATGCTTCACAAATTTTGTCTCTTTTGATCTTTTTTTTTTTTTTTCCTAAATAGCTTTATTGAGTTATAATTCACATTTCATACAATTCATATACCATTTAATGTGGTATCCAATGGTTTTTAGTATATTCACAGTTTTACCACCATCACCACAATAAATTTTAGAACATTTTTATCACCCAAAAAGGCAACTCTATACTCCTTAGTTACTACCCTCTTGGTCCCTCTGTCTCCATCCCCCCAGCCACTAATCTACTTTCTGCCTCTATGAATTTGCCCCTTCTGGCTATTTCATAGAAATGGAGGAATTCCTACAATATGTGGTCTTTTGTGACTGGCTTCTTTCATGTAGGGTAATGTTTCCAAGCTTCATTTAATATAACATGTTGTCTTAGTGTGGTTCTCCAGAGGAGCAAAACCAGTGAACCATATATAGCTATACATAGAGAGAAATTTACTTCAAAGAAGTGGCTCACACAATTGTGGGGCTGGCAAGTCTCAAATCTGTGGCTCAAGCAACAGGCTGAAAACCTCTGCTGATTCACATAGTTGGAGGAGCTGATGAACCCCAGATCAGCAGGTCAGGCAGCAGGTTTTGAAGGCACATCCCAAAAACTGGAGGTCGGGTGACAAGAAGGGTACAGGGTCCAAAACAAGAGAACAAGCTTTGTCAGAATACCCATTAATATATTGGATGCAGGCCACACTCCCAAGGAAACTCCTCTTTTGACTCATTGGCTACTCACATCAGATCATAAAATGAAAGGTAGAAGAATCACAGCCTCGCCATGTTGACACATAACATGAGCCATCACACATGTATCAGTACTTCATTTCTTTTTATTGCCTAATAATATTTCTTGTGTGAATATACCACATTTTGTTTATCTTTTCATCAGTTTGATGGAAATTTGGATTTCCACATTTTGGCTATTATGAATAATGCTGCTATAGACACTGGTGGGCACATTTTGTATGGACATAAGCTTTCATTTCTCTTGGGTATTTACCTGGGAGTAGAATTGCTGGGTCAAATGGTGACTTTATGTTTAACTTTTTGAAGAATTGACAAACTGTTTTCCATAGTGGTTATACCACTTTACATTTCCATTAGCAGTATGTGAGGATTCAAATTTCTCCATGTTTTCACCAATACTTGTTATTTTCTGTCTTTTTGATCATAGTTATCCTTGTGAGTGTGAAGTGATACCTCATTGTGGTTGTGATTTGCATTTCTTGATCACTAAGGAGGATGTTGAACATCTTTTTACATTGTGTTTATTGGCCCTTTGTACATTTTCTTTGGAGAAATGTCTATTTAGATCCTTTGCCCATTTGTTAGTTTAATTGTCTTTTTACTATTGAGTTGCAGTAGTTCTTTATATATCCTAGATGCAGGTCCCTTATCAGATACAGTCAATCCTCATTGTTCTTGGATTCTGGATTTGTGAATTCTCCTACTTGCTAAAATTCATTTGTAATCTACAAATCAGTACTTGAGGTGCTTTTGTAGTCATTTGCAGACATGAACAGAACAGAGAAAAGTTTGAGTTGTCCAAGTGTTCTCAGCTGATGTAGAACAAGGCCATGTTCTGCCTTCTTGTTTAAGCTCTTGTAAATAAGTGTCCTTTTTGTGTGCTACTTAGTGCCGTGTGTTTTGCATTTCTGTGCTTTATGTTGGTGATTTCACAGTTTAGATGGCCACTTGAAGGGCTGTCTACTGTTCCTATGCAAAGGAAGCTAGGATAAAACAAGGTTATGTGTTGATTGGATGATGAAAATTTTATGATCAGAGCCTTGCCTTTCCCATATTTCTGAATTTCCCCTAGGAGCAATGGATCAGAATTCACCACTATTCAGTGTTTGTGATGACTTTATAGATAGACCATAACTACAATGAATAGCAAGAATTGTATAGATTTTGCAAAAATGTTCTCCCAGTCTGTGGGTTGTCTTTTCAGTTTCATGATTGGGTCCTTTGAAGCACAAATATTTTTAATTGTGATGAAGCTTCATTTAATCTGTATGATGTCCCTGTGAGGTATATTATTATTCCCATTTTATGGAAGAGGAAATTGAGGCTAGAAAGGTTGAATCTCTTGCCCAAGGCTGCCTGGCTGATATGTAGCAGAGTCAGGATTTGATACTTGCTGCTGTACCCTTCCCTGCCCCTAATAGGCATTTTGACTCTAGCACCTGATTCCTAATGCCTCCTTCAGATTACTTTTTCCCAAAAAGTGAACCCGGAGCACAGATGCTCAAGTGAGAACATAAATCTTCTAGACTTCTTTTATTGCCTCTGGCTATTGACAGGACTCTCTGTGAGGCATTTTCCTGAAACTGAAGTTGGATGTATTTTTTTGGTAGGAGTAGAGTGCCCCACAGGGAACAGACAGACGTTTTTTCTTTTCCCAAAAGTCAATGAAATACTATGCTCTTCCTTGGCCATAGACATCATGCTTTTGTGCAGCAGAGGGATGCAGCCCCTGGCTATAGATGGTTTATCTCATCATTATGTGATCTTGTATTGGATTATTTATAAAGAAATTCATTACTGTTGACCTCTTTAGAGAATTTCTTCTTACTGAGCTGTAATGACCTGAAATATTTTACCCTAAGGGTATCTTTCTTTCTCTGCTTTTTGGACTTTTTCTAGAAGTCTCATATTTCTTAAGATAGGGAAAAAAAAAAAAAAAATCCATCCTCATTTTGAGATCCAGCCTTTTGAACATCTCTTTTAGTTCATGAAGAGCCCTGGTGGTCCAGTGGTTAAGTGCTTGGCTGCTAACCGAAAAGACAGTGGTGTGAAGGCAGCAGCTGCTTTGTGGGAGAAAGATGTGACAATCTGCTTCCGTAAAGATTTATAGTTTTGGTCTTGGAAATTCTGTGGGGCACTTGTACTCTGTCCTCCAGAGTTACTCAGAGTTGGAACTGACTCCAGGACAATGGGTTGTTTTTTTTTTTTTAGTTTTTGAGTATAAGGAAATCTTTTTAATGCAAGGCCAACTCTCTTTTCTGCCTGTTTAACTGCCTTTGGTATTTCCCACTTTAACTTTGGTCTTACTGTTTCTGCCTTATTCCAGGCCTTCTTCTACAGAAGACACCCAGTTGGTATCAGTGGCACTAATTTCTTTGAAAGGAGGGAAATAAGCATTTATTGAGCACCTGCCCCTCTGGGAGGTGCTTTACATTTGATCTGCTCCTAATCCTTACAACAACCCTAGTCTGTAGGTATTACAAATGCCACCATTTTAAAGATGGGGAAATGGAAGTTCAAGAGGGTTAAGTAAGTTGCCGCAGTTTCACAAGTAGGATTTGGCAGAATCTGAGATGATGATATAAAAATCTATCTTTTTCAACAATACGTTGAAAATAGTATCCTCATCAGTTTTACAGTCTCATATCTGGTTTAGTGATGAGTACACTAAACAAAGAAACATTGCTGTTGAGTCAATTCCGACACATAGGGACCCTATAGGACAGGGTAGAACTGTCCCATGGGGTTTCCAAGGACATAATCTTTGTGGATGTAGGCTGCCATATCTTTTTTCCTGCAGAGTGGCTGGTGGATTTGAACTGCTGACCTTTGGGTTAGCAGGCCAGTGCCTAACCACTGCACCACCAGGGCTCTTTGATGAGTACATAGTAGGTAGTAAAAAATGTATTTTTTTAAAAATTGAATTGCTGTTTTAACATAACTTTTACATTTAAAAACCAGAGAGGGGCTAATGATACTCTTACTATAATTACTTCATTATAGAATAATGATGTCTGAGGACTCACATCACACTTCCTCATGGAGCAGAACTCTGTCCCTGGTATCTCTGCTCTAGAGCGTGTGGTGCTTTGTGAAAATCACTATATGCCCTTTGCTAAGTGCTAAGCCTGG
Organism: Orycteropus afer afer; assembly: GCF_000298275.1. NCBI lineage: Eukaryota > Metazoa > Chordata > Mammalia > Tubulidentata > Orycteropodidae > Orycteropus > Orycteropus afer. Next base: position 7,863,642 of record NW_006921651.1, read on the forward strand.
CACATACTAGGGCTCTATAAATATTTGTTGAAAAAATGATGAATGGTTAAGGTTGTGGTGGAATGGAATCCAACAAAATTAGAAAAAAAATTTTTTGAATCCACTTAACTTGAGGGTAGTTGTCCTTCCATTGGTTGCTTCTGGATCCCCTTTTGCGATCACCATTAACCAAAAGAGCCCTTGAATCTACAGACTGTCTTCGAATTGTTGCCATGGAATATTCACATGCAGAATTAGAGGTCTTGAGGAGCCTCAGCTTACATGTGAAGGGGCCCTCACATCTTGAGAGTCTTCCTGTCTAAGAGTTTGTTTATTCAGAAAGAAAAAAGTGAGGGAGAAATGAAAAACAGACAAAAATGCTAACTGGACAACTCTTAGTATCATATATGAGCAGAGAGTAGGATTCCTGGATTCTGTTCCCACCCTGGCCGCTGATTCACTCTGACACTTCCAGCACCTGGCGTGCTCCCCCAGTGGTCTCATTTCCTTTACCAGTGAGGAGAGGCCTGTGGTTAGGTGTAGAAGTGAGCATTGCAAAACCAGGAAGACATTGGTGGGCTGAAGAGTTACCACCATGGAGATCAGTGTCATGCTTTTCTTTTCACAGTCTTGGTTTATTGGAAGTTGGATGGAACTCTGGAAATAGCTGGGAGTCCAGGCTGAGAGGTAACATTTTCTTGGGAATGAAGGCATATAGAGTGGATTTCTGTTTTATTCATACTAACCTTTGATTCCTTTTCTTAACTCTCAGTCATAGGAGTATTTGGAAGGGAAGGGAAGCTCATAACTTTTTTTGTTTGTTTCATGAACTGCTTAATGTTTAGTAATTGATGAACTACAGATAATAAATCATGTGTTCTTGCGCCAATCTCATTTCTAATATATCAATGCCATTTGGGGATCAGGTGTAAAAGGATTTCCTTGAGAGAGGAAGTTTGGATTAGATTGTGGAGGATCTTGAAAGTTAAGTTAATGAGTTTGGATGTTATCCTTTAGACAATATGGAGTCAAGGAAGGATTGTGATTAAGAAAATTATAGGTCATATTGTAGGAGGATTTATCTCATGGGCCCTCACAGGACAGAGTGGAACAGTGGTAGATGCCTAGCTGTGGAGAGCTGGAGGAGAGATTAGTGATCTAGATTCGTAGCAGTGAGATGAGGGTGGCCTATATTAGTGAAGCAGCAGTGGGAAAGAAAGGAATAATTAAGGAGTCATTACAAAGGGAAAATTAACAGGACATGGTGATTGATTTGGTATGGGTCATATCCTTTAAAAATAATTTGTGCTCCAGTTATAACATGAAAGGGAGACATTTATAAACTTTTTTGAGATTTGCTAGGATCAAACAGTTCTTGTGAACTGAGGGATTAGTATTAGGGCATGAATCAAACTTCTTATTTTTTTAATTCAATAAGCATAAATCAGTTTTTGGCGCTGTCAGTTCATGTCAGTCTTAGCTTGGAACAGACCCTTCCCCGCCCCCTTTTATTTTTCTTGAGTCTTTTCCCAAAAGGCAAAATATAACCAGACAATTGGATAGTTAAAGATGGGGTTAAAAAATGTTTTCCAAGTATCAGTATATCAGCTGAAAAACACTTTTATATTTGAGACTTCCCTTTACTAGAAGGGGAAGATATATGACAGATAAGTATGAATCTAGTTATCAAATAGGGGAAAAAAAAACTTTCCTATACTCTTCAGCCTGCCCTGTTGTCCAGCAATGATTTCCTGTTGTTTATAAATGGGGACTAGGTGAGTCACTGAATGGATGACTCAGTTAATTGTTACTGTCATCATCATCACCATTTATTTATTTATTTTTAATTGTGATTTGGGTGAAAATTTACAGAGCAAATTTACTTTCCATACAGCAGTTCACATCCACTTTATCTCAGGACATTGACTACGATTTACCACAATGCAATAGCTCCCCTCCCACTTCCTTCCCATAGTTGCCTCTTCCCTGTGCCATCCCTCCATGCACACCTGCCCCCTGAGCTGTCTCCCTGTGCATACGCAGCCATTCTATTCTCCCATGATTGTTTTCTCCAAGGAGTGTATCTACCTATTGTAAATATTCAACTTATTATATGCCTGTCTTTTGTTTGGCTGGAAGCCACGGGAATGGGTTCTATTCCAGACTTGAAGGGCAGCTAGGGCCCATAGTCTCAGTGATTCCATTAGGCTCTATCAGATTAGCAAACCTGTTTTTTTTTCTTTTTTCCCAAATAATTTTGAATTTTGTTCCATATTGTTTTCCCTTTCTATCGGGGATCTCCTACATAGATCCCCCTCCGAGTGGTTGACAGTGGTAGCCGGGCACCATCTAGTTCTTCTGGTCTCATAGTCTTATAGGCTGAAGATTGCATGGTGTGCCAGTTGCTTGGACTAATTATTCCCATGAATCTTTGGTTTCCTTCATTCTTCTTTGCCCTGGATGAAGAGAGACCCATCGTTGCATCTAGATGGCTGCTTGCAAGCTTTTAAGATCCCAGTCTCTACTTGCCAAAGTAGGATGTGGAACAGTGTTTGTGTGTAGTATGTTATGCCAGTTGAGCTTGATGTCCCCTGCAACTATGGTCCTGAGCCCACAGGTTCAACTACATGCTCCCTCTGGATAGCTGGCTGTGGCCAAGAAGTGACTACAATCTTTTCCCTTTTCAGCTCTACTATATATACCTGGGAATTCTTACAGAACATACAAATACACTTGTAGAAACATTGTCTGCCAACCCTATACATGGTCTTGGGCTCACTCCTCCCTGCATAGACATACCTAATAGTTCAGCCTATCCACTCATTTATCCACTCATATATCCATGTTTGCCTTCACTGACAATGCAGTACTGTATGTGCAAAAGGGTTCATCTTTGTTGTCTGTACCTCCCATGTACCTCTCTATGTCTTCTGTCTCTTTCTCAATGCCACCGTGTTGATCACTCAAAGCAAATACCTTTTTTTCAACAACATAAATGGTGACTATACACGTGGACATCACCAGATGGAATGCACAGGAATCAAATCAACAGCATCTGTGGAAAGAGACTATGGATAAAATCTATTAATATCATAAGTCAAAACCAGGCCAGTGGGTGACTGTGGAACAGACTATCAATTGCTCATATGCAAGTTTAAATTGAAGCTGAAGAAAGTTAAAACAAGTCCTACCTGATTTTAGAGACCATTGCAAGGATAGATTTGACACGTTGGACACTAATGACTAAAGACCAGATGAATTACTTCATAAGATGACATAAAGAAAGCAAAATGTCATTAAAAAGATAGGAAGGTAAGAAAAGACCAAAATGGATATCAGAAGAGACTCTGAAACATGGTCTAGAATGTAGAATAGCTAAAGTGAAAGGAAGAAATAATGAAGTAAAAGAGCTGAACAGATTTCAAAGGGTGATTCAAGAAGACAAGGTAAAGTATTATAATGACATGTGCAAAGACCTAGAGTTAAAAACCAAAAGGGAAGAGCACATTCACCATTTCTTAAGCTGAAAGAACTGAAGGAAAAATTCAAGCTTTGAGTTGTAACACTGAAGGATTCTATGGGCAAAACATTGAATGATGCAGGAAGCATCAAAAGAAGATTGAAGGAATACACAGTCACTGTATCAACCATTTCAGGAGGTAGCATATGATCAAGAACCATTAGTACTGAAGGAAGATGGCTAAGTTAACATTGAATATATTGGTGGAAAACAAGACTCCAGGAATCGACAGAGTACTAATTAAAGTGTTTCCACAAAGGAATGCAGTGTTGGAGGTGGTTACTAGTTGATGCCAAGGAATTGGAAGAAAGCTGCCTGGTCAACTGACTGGATTATATCCATATTTGTGCCCATTCCAAAGAAAGGTGATCCAACAGAATGTGGAAATTATCAAACAATAGCATTAATATCACATGTAAGTAAAATTTTACTGAGGATAATTAAAAAAATGGTTGCAGGGAATTGCCAGAAATTCACACAGGATTGAGAATAGGACGTGGAATGAGGATTATCATTGTTTATATTAGTTTGATCCTGGCTGAAAGCAGAGAATAACAGAAAGATGTTTACCTGTGTTTTTATTGACTGTGCAAAGGGATTAGGCTGTGTGGATCATAACAAATTTTGGATAGCATTGTGAAAAATGGGAATCCTAGAACATTTAATTGTGCTCATGCGAAACTTGTACACACATCAAAACCAAAGGTAGTTACTTGAACAGAACAAGAGGATAGTACGTGCCTTAAAATCAGGAAAGATGTGTGCCAAGACTGTATCCTTTTACCATACTTGTTCAGTCTGTATGCTGAGCAAATAATCCAAGATGCAGCAGCAGAAGAATGCCGTGTGAGGATTGGACAAAGACTCATAAACAACCTGCCGTATGCAGATGACACACCCTGATTGCCAAAAGTGAAGAGGACTTGAAGCACTTACTGACGAAGATCAGAGACGACAGCCTTCAGCATGGATTACACCTCAACGTAAAGAAAACAAAAGTACTCACAACTGGACCAATAAACAATATGATAAATGGAGAAAAGATTCAGTTTGTCAAGAGTTTCATTTTACTTGGATCCACAATCAATGCCCATGAAAGCAGCAGTCAAGAAATTAAAGGACAAACTGCACTGGGCAAATCGGCTGCAAAAGACCTCTTTAAAGTGTTAGGAAACAAGGATGTTAATTTAAAGACTTAGGTGTGCCTGACCTAAGCCATGGTATTTTCAGTCACCTCACCCACCAGCCACTCCTCCGGAGAAAGATGGGGCAATCTACTTCCGTAGTGATACTGCCTCGGAGACCCATGGAGGGGTCACTCCATGAGTCAGGTCTGACTCGACGGCACATAACAACAACAACAACATGCATGTGAAAAAGTTGGACACTGAATAAGGAGAGTGAAGAAGAATTGATGACTTTGAATTGTGGTGTTGGTGAAGAATATTAAATATACCATGGACTACCAGAAGAACAAACAAATCTGTCTTGGAAGAAGTACAGCCTGAATGTTCCTTAGAAGTGAAGATAGGGAGAATTCATCTCGTGTACCTTGGACATGTTATTAGGAGGGACCAGTCCCTGGAGAAGGACATCATCCTTGGTAAACTAGAGGGTCAGTGAAAAAGAGGAGGACCTTCAGTGAGATAATTGACACCATGTCTGCAACAGTGGGCTCAAACATAACAAAAATTGTGAGGATGATGCACAACCAGGCAGTGTTTATGTTCTGTTGTCCATCAGTTAGAACTGACTCTATGGAGCTAACAACAATATTTATTGCATAGAATGACAAATCCTAAGTGTAGGATTGTGTGGTGCCAGGTCATAGCACTTTAATTGTCTCAGGTTTATAGGGAAAGGACAGGAACAGACTTACTATAAAAATAATGTGATTAGACCAGATGAAGTAAAAATCATGTTAGGGAGGGCTCTGTTGTTGTTGTTGTTATGTGCCGTCGAGTCGGCCCCGACTCATAGCGACCCCTCCTTGGGTTTCCGAGGCAGTATCACTACGGAAGTAGGATTGCCC
>NW_006921651.1:7874107-7898181 GCF_000298275.1 Orycteropus afer afer
TTCCCAGTCTTCCTTCTGAGGAGTGGCTGGTGGGTTTGAACCACCAGTCTTCTGGTTAGCAGTCAAATGCCTTAGGCACTATTCCACCAGAGCCCCCAATGATGGGCTTAGGGCATAGCAACTATTGTGAGGATGGTGCAGGACCAGGCAGTGTCTTCTTCTGTTGTACATAGGGTCACTATGAGTCGGAGCTGACTTAATGACACCTAAGAACAACAACTATTATATTAAGGAATAAATTATTTTAATATAACATACAAGTAAATGGAAAGTATAACATATTGGAACACATAAATAGATTAAAAAATTTTCCCCACGACCCCTTAAGCACACATAATCCATTAGACTAAGATTTGGGGGAATTGGGTTATATTCCTGGTTCTGTTGCTTTGACCAGGTAATTTCTTATTTCTGGGTCTTTGTTCATTTAAAAAATTTGGATGTCATATTTTTATGGTATATAAATTTTATAACTTTGTCCTTTCTTACAGAAGAGTTACTAGTATAAGGTTGTAGGTAATGATTGGTGTAAACACTAATTGTAGGAGTCAAGATATTTGAATATAATTCTTGCTATCATTACCCACACTTTATTTTTCATGAGTTAACTCCTTGGATTCTTTAACAAAGCGTGTGCCCACAACCCCAAATATTCATGTAATATAGTTTGATTGTCAAATATATGCGTGAAATATGGGATTAAACCAATTTAAATAGCTTTTTTCAAGGAGATTTTAGCATACTTGTTTGCAGTGCAAATCTCCAGGAGAGCGATGAAGTATATATTTTATGGGACTAGTGTTCCACACAATATACTTAGAGAAACCCTAGGTTTGAGAATTTGTTTTGAGACAGTATGGTATGGACAGCTGTATGATCTTGGACAAATCACTTAATTTCTCTAGGTCTTAGTTTTTATATCTGTAAAACAAAAATAATAAGTGCTAACATTTATTGAACACTATTCAGTCTTCACAGAAATTCTGTGAAATAGATTCTGTCATCAGCTCTATTTTACAGATGTGAGAATTAAGGAACAAAAAGGCTTTGTAATTTCTCCAGTGTCACACAGCTTAAGTGGTTAAGAAATAAAATCTAACTCAGGCAGTCTGACTCTATACTGCCATATTGTGTTATTGTAGAATGGAATTACATACGTAAAATATTAGATAGTGCCTGATGCATAGTGGGTATTCAAAATATGGTCTTTATTTTTGTTCTTTTAGATGAAGCACCACATGGCTGCCTTATAAAGTGATCTGTGGCAGGAAGTATTTTGTACTGAATGAAGTTACAAAAGCCTGCCTGGGAGGCAGGCACTGGGGGAGATAGATGAGGAGTAACCGAAGCATCTACTTAGTCCAACTCTCTGAGGGTTGGAGGCCCTCCCTCTGCTTTCATAACTGACCACAGTGAGCTCTTGGATCCCCTTTGACCAAGGGAACTGCAAGAACTGCCCATTTCTCAGTGGTCAAGCCAATCTCAGATCTTTCAAGGGTTTTTCTCTATCCCAAAATGGGCCCGCATGAGATGCATTACTACTTTTAGAGCCCATTCAGAAGATTATTGTCTACATAAACAAAAATAAAACAACATGAAAAACTTGCTTGGCATAGAATTGATTATCTGTATCATGCAGTAAAGTAAGTTCTTTCAGGACACCAACTTTGGCACTTCCTAACTTAGAATTAAGCTGCAGCCTTCCTGTGGGTCTGATGTCATTTTGTATATATCTCCCAGTAGGCAGTCATCAGACTTTGCAGCAAAGAACACTTCATTAGAGTTTCCATACAATGACAAAACCACTTAAGCAAGTTCATGCATTTTAACAAGGCCCTCTCCTCTCAAACTCGGAGTCTTTTATTCGTCTGTCGTCTATTCTGACTTGTGGGAAAGGAGAGAAAAGAAGGTATTTCTACCTTTTGGGGCAGTGTGGGATCTCTTCCATTTAAACTTGTTCTCATTTGTGTTTTGCTTTCTTGGCCTGTTTGTATAAACATAAGAAGCCAGAAGCCGTGAAAATAAAAATCATGAAGCTGTTCATGAGCCACGCAGAAGCAGCCTCCTTAAATGATAAACAAGCTCAGCTGCAGGAAGATCTGTGGTCTGATACTCATCACTGAGGAACTGCCATTGGATGGACGGTTTGTCCACATGAGTTAGTTAATTTCAAGAGCTCTCTGTCCTCCTAGAAATATACCATCCCATGGTCTGATACTCATTACTGAGGAACTGCCATTGGATGGACGGTTTGTACAGATGAGTTAGTTAATTTCAAGAGCTCTCTGTCCTCCTAGGAATATGCCATCCACGAGTGGCTGAAAGCATGTTTACTTTGAACATTCATCAGTAATTCTGGGTCAGCCACCCCACAGCTTGGTTTGCGGTGGTGCCAGCTGCCTGTGGCAGAAAAGTTAATTGGATGTCTCTTGTTGTGTTAAAAGGGGGAAGAGTCATGTGGGGGAGCAGGGCTCTTGCAGAGAGAAGGGAGAGTGAAATTTCCAGCCCTCAGAACTGTGAAGTCATGGACACATACACTAGTTTATATGGATTCATGAGTTACTCAAGGGCATTTTCCTAAGATAGCTTCTCATCTCTGCAATGAATTTCCATTTCAAGATTCTAAAAATATTTAAACAAACTGTTTCTCTTGTCCAAAGGCTGTCCTAGATTTAGCCTGCCTTCCATGTCCTACTTGAGTTCTACCTTTACTTCCAAAGTTACTATCAATTACTTTACTTTCTCGTATTGCAATCACTTTCTTAAGCCTCTTGTCTGAACTCCTGAAGCACTAGGAGTTAATAAACAACTTTGTACTATTTGCTGGTGTTTCGAGTATATTTAGCAGGTCTGTTAATTAGATTTAGGTGAGGAATCACCTTGTGAGTGAGTAGAACAAGTGACAGTTTTTGTAATGATTTTTTTTTTAAAGTTCGTTTCTCCCTACCCCCTTTTTATTGCTCAGCATGATTTAAGTAAAATTTACTTAAGTATACAATTCGATGAGTTTTGACAATTGTATTTGGTTGTTAACCAGTACCACAACCATGTCATAGAACATTTCTATTCCTCAAAAAGTTCCTCCTTCTCCCCTTACCCCCAACTGTGTCCCTGAGAACTCCTGATCTGCTTTCTGTCATTATATTTACTTTTTGTGGACTTTTATTTAAATGAAATAATAAGTAGGTAGCTTTTTGTGTTGAATATCTTTCACTGAGTGTACTGCTTTTAAGATTGATCAACCTTGCATGTACCTATAAACGCAACAAACGCAACCACTGCGGTGGAGTCGGATCTGACTCATAGAGACCCCTCCTTGGGTTTCTGAGGCAGTATCACTACAGAAGTAGATTGCCCAACTTCCCTTCCAGGGAGTGGCTGGTGGGTTTGAACCACCAGCCTTCTGGTTAGCAGTCAAATGCCTTAGGTACTATGCCACCAGAGCTCCCACATGTACATTCTTTTTTAATGCTGAGTAGTATTCCATTGAGTGGGTATACCACCATTTATTTATCCATTTACCACTTGATGGAAATTTGGGTTCTTTCCATCTTTTGGCTAATATGATTAAAACTGCTATGGACATTTGTGTACAAATGTTGATATGACGTATATTTTTGTTTCTTTGTCTAGGAGTAGAACTATTGGATTTTGTGGTAAATGTATGTTTAACTTTTTAAGAACCTGCCACATTTTTTTCAAAGTTGTTGGACTGTTTTGCATTCCCACGAGCAAGGTATGAAAATTCTAGTTGCTGTACATCCACATTTTGCTATTCTGATGAGTATGTAGTGGCATCTCATTGTGTTTTTTCTTTTCTGTAATGACTAATGATACTGAGCATTATTCCATGTGCTTATTTGGCATCTATATGTTTTCTTTGATGAAATTTCTGTTCACATCCTTTATTTTAAAATTGAGTTTCCTGTCTTATCATGGAGTTGTTAAGAGTTTTTGTATATTCTGAATGTAAGTCCTTTTTTGACTGTTTGTTTTGCAAATTTTTTCCCTTTATCTAGTTAGCCTTTTAATTTTCTTAGAATGTGGTTTGAAGAGAAAAAACTTTAAATTTTGATGAAGTCCAGTTTTCTTATTTTTTAATTCTTTGTGTTTTTTATGTCCTTTCTAATCTTTGCCAAATCCAAGGCCACAAAATGTTTTTCCTATTTTCTTCTAGAATTTATGGTTTTCGCTCTTATATATATTCTATATAGTGTGATGAAAAGATCCAAGTTCATTTTTCCTACTACGTGGATATCTAATTGTTCCAGCACTATCTTTTGAGAAGACTATCCTTTCCCCTTTAATTGCTTTGTCATTTTTTTTTTGCCTTAAATAAATTGGCCATGTATGTGTGTATCTGTTTATAGAGTCATTATTCTTATTCATTGATCTATTTGTTTATCTTTACATCACTAACTTGCTTACTGTAGCTCTATAAAGTCTTGAAATCAGGTCGTATAAATCCTTATACTCTCTTCTTCTCTTTCAAATTGTTTTACCTCTTCTAGGTCCTTTATAATTTCATGTGAATTTCAGGAAAAGCCTATTTCTAAAAAAAAAAAAAAAATTACATGCTAGTATTTTGTTCATGATTAATAATTGCCAGGATCGTGGGGCTGGCACAGGACTGGGCAGTCAGTCTTTCATTCTGTTGTACATAGGGTTGCTATGAGTTGGAGATGACTTGATGGCACCTAACAACAGCAATATTTTTTTTTTTTGTAATGCTTATGTCTAGCTTTACAATTATGATAATACTGTTCTCATAAAATATGTTGGGGAGAATTCCCTTTTCTTCTATTACCTGAAAAATATTGTGTAGAATTGATATCATTTCTTCCTTAAATATTTGGTAGATTCAGCCAGTGAAACCATCTGGACCTGGAGCTTTCTTGTTCTGAAAGTTTTTAAACTAAAAATTCATTTCCTTTAATTGACTTAGGGCTGTTCAGGTTATCTATTTCTTTTTGAGTGAGTTTGGGTAGTATTTGTTTTTCAAGAAATCAGTCCATTTCATTAATGTCTGTGACATCAGTAATGAAGTCCTATCTTTCATTCTCGATATTGGTAAATTTTGTCTTCTCTCTAGCGTGACTAGAGATTTATTTATTTTATTGATCTTTTCACAGAACTAGTTTTTGGTTTCATGGATTTTTCTCTATCATGTTTCTGTTTTTCAGTTTCTTTGATTTCTTCTGTAATCTCCACTATTTCCTTTCTTCTGCTTGCTTAGGATTTAATTTGTTGTCATTTCTCTCATTTCTTAAGGTAGAAATGTAGGTTATTGATTTTAGATATTTCTTGCCTTCAATATAACTAAGCATTTGTTTTTTAACTTTATCTATGCTTTTACATTTAAGCCGTATGGACAGCCTATGGTTGAGTTTGACAAGGTTAACAAACTACTTCATTTCCCCACTTCCTTCAAGATCCACGTTTCTGACCTATCATATTCTTTCTGCCTGAAAAAATTTCTTTAGGTATGCTGGCAAATTATCTTTGATGTATTGGTCTGACAAAGTCTCTTCACGCAGTGAGTTGGAGGTACTTGTAAAACTCACTTTGGTTTTCATTCCTTCCTAAGGGATCATTGTCCTGTGCTGTTTTCCTATGTCTGAAAACCATTGTTTCATGTATTTCTATCATTTTTCTAGTTATTTAAGGAGGGAGGTTAATCTGGTTCCTGTTATTTCTTTGTGACTGGATGCTGAAATTTGTGATATGATTTAAGTTTCCCAGAATGTCCCCAAATATCTCCCTTACTGCCTTTAAAGCTGCTTATAATTCCACCAGTAAATAATCATTCCTTTGGTATTTAAATCTCCTATTAAGATGCAAAAATGCTTCATAGGAAAGGGATGATAACAGCACAAGTAGCTCACTAAATATTTGTGGGACATCTGAAAGCATAGAAATGGTACTGAACTAGATGTCTGGGTATCTGGCTCTGATCTAGGATCTACCACAAACTAGGTGTGTAACTCAACTGAGTTACTTAACTAGTCTGGACCCAGTTTTCTTATTTGTAAAATAAGAAAGGTAGAATAGATAATTAGTTGGTCTCTGGCTGAGAGCAAAGCCTTGTGCAAATCAAACATAATGTAGATGTCTGAAATTAGAGGCATTGGGGGAGTTGGAGAAGAAGAAGTCTCTTCAGAAGTTATCCTTAAGGCTACTATTTCCATAAGCATAAGATTTACCTAATTGTTGACTACACAAACTGAATTTCTGTGATCTGACTTAGAAATGCTATCATAGGACTGGAAGTGGCTGATCTTAAGTATACTTAAGTTTGAAGGATAGGATATAGCATAATGATCATCACTATAGCAGGTTGGTCCAATAGTATGGCAACATTAACTGCATATTACTTATAGGATTAGCTCTGTGATAGAAGTGTTACAGATTGAGTTGTGCCCTCTCAAAATATGTGTTAACTTGGCTGGGCCATAATTATCGGTAGTATGTAATTATCCTATGTGTAATAAATCCTCACCTCTATGATGTTAATGAGCCAGCATTAGGGGCAGTTATGTTAATAAGTCAGGAAGCAATCTACAGGATTAGGTTGTATCTTGAGTCAGTCTCTTTTGAGATATAGAAAGGATTAAACAGGTAAGCAGAGGAGCAGAGATCAGAGGGACTTCAGTACCACCAAGAAAGAAAAGCCGGGAGCAGAGCATATCCTTTAGACCTAGGGTCACTGTGCTAGGAAACTCCTAGACCCAAGAGAAGATTGATACCAAGACATATGGAGATCTCCAAGGGATGCCAAGCCCACAGATGTTGACAGGAGACAAGGGCCTTCCCCCCAGAGCCTACAGAAAGAGAGACTTCACCCAGAGCTGGTGCCCTGAATTTAGACTTCTATCCTCCTGAACTGTGAGAAAATAAATTTCTGTTTGTTAAAGTCATCCACTTATGATATTTCTGTTAGAGCAGTGCTAGATAACTAAGATAATGAGCTACAGGAGCTACAGAAGTAGGCCTGTTCCTTACTCCTTAACGCCAATAAAAAACCAAACTCACTGCCATCGAGTCGATTCCAAATCATAGTGACCCCCTCTGGGTTTCTGAGGTGGTAAATCTTTACTGAAGTAGATTGCCCAGTCTTCCTTCTGTAGAGTGGCTGTTGGGTTTGAAACGCCAGCCTCCTGGTTAGCATTCAAATGCCTTAGGCACTATGCCACCAGAGCTCCTTCTTTAGGATATATACCTAATAAAGGGATTACTGGGTCAAAAATAGCATTTCTATTCCCAACTTTTAAACATACCAGTTTCCACAGTGGTTGTATCATTTTACAATCCCACCAGCAGTGTATGAGAGTCCCAATCTCTTCACATCCTCCTCACCAGCATTTGTTATTTTCTGTCTTGTTGAACTTGCTATTAATGCTGGTATGAGATGGTATCTCTTGGTTGTTTTGATTTGCATCTCTCTAAAGCTCTGGTGGTGTAGTGCCTAAGACATTTGACTGCTAACCAGAAGTCTGGTGCTTCAAACCCACAAGCCATTCCTCAGAAGGAAGGTTGGGCAATGTACTTCCATAGTGATAGCACCTAAGAAACCTAAGGAAGGGTCACTATGAGTTGGATCTGACTTGACGGCAGTGAGAATAGCTAATGATCATGATCATTTCTTTATATGTTTGTTGGCCGCCTCAGTATCTTCTTTGGTAAAGTATCTGTTCATGCCTTCTGCCCATTTTTTAATTGGATTGTTTTTCTTTTTGATGTTGCAGTGTTGGAGTGTTTCATAAATTTTAGAGATGAGTCCTTTGTCCAATATGTTATTGTTGAATACTTTTTCCCATTCTGTAGGTTATCTTTTTACTCTTTTGGAGAAGTCTTTTGATGTATGTAAGAATTTAATTTTCAGAAGGCCCAAATCATCTAGTTTATTTTCTGCTGTTTGTACATTTTGGGTTATGCTTTATAGTCTATTTATGTAATAAATTAGGGCCCCTAAGTTTGCCCTGATTTTTTCTTTGATGAACTTTATAGTTTTAGGTTTTACATTTAAGTCTTCAAACTATCTGGAGTTAGTTTTTGTGTATGGTGTGAGGTATGGATCTTGTTTCATTTTTCTGCAAATAGATACTCAGTTTTGCCAGTGCCATTGGTGAAAGAGACTATCTCTTGCCCATTTAATAGATTTCAAAATGTTCACTTTCTTAAGGACAATTCTTTGTCTAATGATAGTATGATCCTCTGAAACTGGATTAATTTGTCGGTGTAATTTGTGGAAATGGAAGTAATTGTTCCTTTTTCCACATCACTAAGAGATGACAGTAATTAATTTTATAACAATGATTACAAGTCTTGCAGTTATTGTGAGATGGTTATAATATAAATTGTTCAGGGTTATGAATTTTTCTGACCATTCCTAATGTTTGTTAAAGGAGCTCTGGTAGCATAGTGCCTAAGGCACTTGACTGCTAACCAGAAGGCTGTCGGTTCAAACCCACCAGCCACTCCTTGGAAGGAAGGTTGGGCATTCCTACTTCCATAATGATACTGCCTCGGAAACCCAAGGAGGGGTCGCTATGAGTCGGGGCCGACTCGATGGCAAATAACAACAACAACAACGTCTGTTAAAGAAATCTAATCTTTCTAGTTTGTATCCCAAATAAAATTTACTGAAGTTGCTTACTATTATTCATCTCCTCAACTTCTCCTGCATCCCCTACCTTGATTAATGCTATCACTGTCTACCTTGTTTCTTAAGCAAAAACTTTGAACTCTTTTTAATTTTTTCCCGAGTCTGACGTCCTGTATTCATTTGGCTACCAGGAATAGCTGTTTTGCCTATAGAATCCTTCTTCCTGCCACAATGATTATATTTACTGAATGAATGTTGGTCCCTGCCTTCATGAGGTTGACAACCCACTCTGGAAACAAACCAAAACAAAAACCCTGAAAAAATGTAATACATAGTTATAACAAATAGGGAAAGGGGATAAAATCAGGCAATGTGTAATAAAGGGGTGACTGTGCTGCTAGCCCTCCTTACCTCCTTCCTGGACCATTATGACAATAATACTCTCTGCTCCCTGGTTGTCTTAATATGATCTTTATACTGCTATCAGAGTTTTTCCTCTACTGAATAGCCTTCAGCAGGTCACTCTTCTGATCCAGAGCCTCTAACATTTGTTCAAAGCCTGGGGATAATCAAATTCAAACCACAAAGACAGTTTAAATGTTACTTCTAGTCTGCTTTTCCAGCTTTTTTCCCACCCTACTACACTCCAGTCTTGGTCTACAGATGGTAACAATTGAACCAGTTACCGTCTAGTTGATTCTGAATCATGGCAGCTCCATGTGTGTTAGGGTAGAACCATGTTCCATAGGGTTTTCAATGGCTGCTTTTTCAGAAGAAGATTACCAAGCTTTTCTTTTGAGGTGCTTCTGAGTGGACTTGAACCTCCAGCTGTTGGTTTAGTAGCTGAGCTTGTTAACTGTTTGCTCCACCCAGGGACTCCTTTATAAATGGTACCCAAAATAATCCAAACCCACTGCCATTGAGTCAATTCCAACTCATAGTGATCCTATAGGACAGAGTAGAACTTCCCCATAAGCTTCCAAGGCTATAATCTTTACAGAAGCAGACTGTCTCATTTTTCTCCTGGGAAGCAGCTTGTGGGTTTGAACCACCAACCTTTTGGTTAACAGCCAAATGGTTTAGCCATTGCAGTGGCAGAGCTCCTTCTCTAGGAATGGTAGCAAGTAGAAAAGGGAATATTTCAAATTAAGAAAGCAGAATTAGCAAAGGCTTGAAAATATGTAACATATTTGGACTTTCCACCAGACAGACTTCTATTTTTCCTTTAAGGCTCGGCTCAGATGCCATCCCTATTACACACTCCCTGACTTTATCCCCTTTTTCTGTTTATTGTAAGTATATACTATATTTTTCAGCCATACTTGTCTGTTAGTTTGTCATACTGTGGTGGCTTACATGTTGCTGTGAGGCTGGAGGCTATGCTACCAGCAGGGTCACCCACAGTGGACAGGTTTCAGCAGTGATTCCAGACTAGGACAGACTCAGAAGAAGGAAGGGGCTATCCACTTCTCAAATAATTGGCCAGTAAGAACCTTATGAATAGCAGTGAAACACTGTCTGATATATTACTGAAAAACTTTATGAACAGCCCTGAAATACTGTCTGATATAATGCCAGAAGATGAGCCCCTCAGGTTGGAAGTTACTCAAAATACAACTGGGGAAGAGCTGTCTCCTCAAAGCAGAGTCAATTTTAATGATGTGGATGGAGTAAAGCTCTCGAGACTCAATGTGGCACGATTCAAAATGGGAAGAAACAACTGCAAACACCCATTAATAATCAGAACATGAAATGTATGAAGTATGAATCTGGGAAAATTGGAAGTTGTCAAAAATGAAATGAAACACATAAAGATTGATATTCTAGGGATTGTTGTTGTTGTTGTTGTGTGCCGTCGAGTAGGACCTGACTCATAGTGACCCCTCCTTGGGTTTCCGAGGCAGAATCACTACGGAAGTAGATTGCCCCATCTTCCTTCCGAGGCAGTTCAAACCCACCAGCCTTCTGGTTAGCAGTCAAGTGCCTTAGGCAGCTGAAATGGACTGGTTTTGGCCATTTTGAATCAGACAACCATATGATCTACTATGCCGAGAATGACAAATTGAAGAGGAATGGCATGGCAGTCATTGTCACAAAGAATGTTTCAAGATCTGTCCTGAAGTGTGGTGCTATTGGTGATAGGATAATATTCATATGTCTACAAGGAAGACCAGTTAATACTACTATTATTCAAATTTACGCACCAACCACCAAAGCCAAAGATGAAGTAATTTAAGATTTTTACCAACTTCTTCAGTCTGAAATTGACCAAACATGCAGTCAAAATGTGTTGAATATTACTGATGATTGGAGTGCAAAAGTTAGAAATGAAGTATCACCAGTAGTTGGAAAACGGCCTTGGTGATAGAAATGATGTTGGAGATCACATGATAGAACTTTTCAAGACCAAAAAGTTATTCATTGCAAATACTTCTCTTTTTTTCAATAACATAAACGATGGTTATACATGTGGATTTCGCCAGATGAAATACACAGGAATCAGATTGTCTACATTTGTGGAAAGAGGCAATAGAGAAGCTCAATATCTTCAGCCAAAACAAGGCCAGGAGCTGACTGTGGAACAGACCATCAGCTGCTCATATACAAGTTCAAGTTGAAACTGAAGACAATTAAAACAAGTCCATGAGAGCCAAAATACGACCTTGATTATATGCTACTTGAATTTAGAGACCATCTAAAGAATAAATTTAATGCATTGAATACCAATGACTGAAAACCAGATGAATTGTGGGTTGACATTGAGAACATCATCCATGAAGAAAGCAAAAGGTCTTTAAAAAGACAGGAAAGGAAGAAAAGACCAAAATGGATGTCAGAAGAAACTCTAAAATTTGCTCCTGAATGGAAGAAATGACAAGATAAAAGAGCTGAACAGAAGATTTCAAAGAGCAGCTCGAGAAGACAAAATGAGTTATTATAATGAAATGCACAAAGACCCTGAGTTAGAAAATCAAAAGGGAAGAACATGCTCAGCATTTGTCAAGCTGAAAGAACTGAAGGAAAAATTCAAGCCTCTAGTTGCAATACTGAAAGATTCTATGGGCAAAATACTGATTGATGCAGGAAACATCAACAGAAGATGGAAGGAATACACAGAGTCACTGTACCAAAAAGGATTGGTCAATGCTCATCCATTTCAGGAGGTGGCTTATGATCAAGAACCAATGATACTGAAGGAGGACGCTTCACTGAAGGAACTGGTGAAAAACAAGCCTTTAGGAATCGACAGAATACCCATTGAGATGTTTCAACAAATGGATGCCGCACTAGAGGCACTTACTCTCCAAGAAATTTGGAAGACAGCTACCTGGACAACTGACTGGCAGAGATCTATATTTGTAGCCATTCCAAAGAAAGGCGAGCAACAGAATGTGGAAATTATCAAACAATATAATTAGTATTGCATACAAGTAAAATCTTCCTGAAGATAATTCAAAAACCTTTGCAGCAGTATATTGACAGGGAACTTCCAGAAATGCAAGGTGGATTCAGAAGAGGATGTGGAATGAGGGATATCATTGCTGATGTCAGATGGATCTTGGTTCAAAGCAAAGAATACCAGAAAATGTTTACTTATGTTTTATTGACTATGCATACACATTTGACTGTGTGGATCATGACAAATTATGGCTAACATTGAGAAGAATGGGAATTCCAGAACACATAATTGTGCTCACGAGGAACCTGTACGTAGACCAGGAGGCTGTCATTCGAACAGAACAAGGGGGTAGTGCATGGTTTAAAGTCAGGAAGGGAGTGTGTCAGGGTTGTATCTTTTCATCACACTTATTCAATGTGTATGCTGAGCACATAATCTGAGAAGCTGGACTATAAGAAGACAAACAAGGCATCAGAATTGGAGGAAGACTCGTTAACAGCAGATGACACAATCTTGCTGGCTGAAAATGAAGATGACTTGAAGCACTTACTGATGAAGGTCAAAGACTACAGTCTTCAGTATGGGTTCCACTTCAGCATAACGGAAACAAAAATCCTTACAACTGGACCAATAAGCAGCATCATGATAAATGGAGAAAAGATTGAAGTTGTCAAAGATTTCATATTACTTGGATCCACAATCAACACCAATGGAAGCAGCAGTCAAGAATTCAGACAACGTATTGCACTGGGCAAGTCTGCTGCAAAAGACCTCTTTCAAATGCTGAAGCGCAAAGACTAAGGTGTGCCTAATCCAAACCATGGTGTTTCAGTCACCTCATATGCATGTGAAAGCTGGACAATGAATAAGGAAGACTGAAGAAGAGTTGTGGTGTTGACAAAGAATACTGAAAGCCCCATGGATTGCCAAAAGAACGAACAAATCTATCCTGGAAGAAGTGCAGCTGGAATGCTCCTTGGAAGCTGGAATGGCCAAACTTTCACTTACTTTGGTCATGTTAGAAGGACCATTCCCTAGAGAAGGATACCATGCTTGGTAAAGTAGACGGTCAGCAAAAAAGATAGATAGAGTGACACAGTAGCTGCAACAATGAGTATAGTAATTATTGTGAGGCTGACACAGGACTGGACAGTGTTTCGTTCCCTTGTACATAGGGTCGTTTTGAGTTGGAGCTGACTTGATGGCACCTAACAACAACAACAACAACAACAACAACAACAACCAATTTTTAAGAGTTATTTCTGTTCTTATTTGTTTGCACAGTAGGTTGTAAACTCCAAGACAACAGGGACCAGCATTCATCTTTGCATCCGTAGTGTTCCATATAGTGTGTTGAACACACAGTAGGAGTTGAGGTGTGTGTTTGAATTGATTACCACTGTATGTAAGTAATGCTGTATCTTGAAAACTTGGTCCTTTCCAGGATACTTAGCTCTGCAGGTCCCCTGAGGCTGCCACTAGGAGGCTCCAAAGCCATCCACATGAGGAAATTTGGTTTACCTCCAAGTTATGCAAGGGACTGAGGATGCTTCACAAATTCTTATCAAAAGTTCAGATGTCCATACCTTTGTTTTTAATTTGTTTAGAATTTTCTTTTGTTTTCTGGTTAGCTTTGATAGTTGATACCATTTATAGTAACTTTGGATTACACATTACCCTTTGGATAATTTAAAAGATACATAAATGATGATAAACTAGGAATATAAACATTCTACTCCTGGACACTCTACTTGTATCAAGGGGAGAAAGTTAGCTCTCAAAGAGGTAAGTTAAATTTTTTCAGGCACAGAATGAAGGTAAGTACTATTGACCCCATAATTCAGTACCTAAATATTCTCTTCTTCATCAAAAAGCATTCATTGAGTATGGTTGTTGGCTTTGTCCTTGCCTGTTATTCATTTAACCTCCAAAAGATTTGAATACATCAGATTCCAACAGAAATTACTAAAAAGAATATTTCTTAATGACTAAATATACCATTAGCTCTAACTGGCATTCATAACTGCTACTTTGGTACAGTCAATTCTAAACCACTTCTTAGAAGGTTGTCATTTTAGATTTAGGGGCTTCTTGATGTAGGACTAACCCTAGAGCATCTGAGTAATTTCTTTTTGTGGGGAAATATATGGCAGCTCTGGTGGTATAGTGCCTAAGGCATTTGACTGCTAACCAGAGGGCTGATGTTTCAAACCCGCCAGCTGTTCCTTGGAAGGAAGATTGGAAAATCTACTTCCATAGTGATACTCTCTTGGAAACCCAAGGAGGGGTTGCTATGAGTCAGATCCAATTCAACAGCAGTGAGTTAGTTTTCGTTGGGGAAATATATGTAACATTTGCCATTTTAATTGTTTTTAAGTATACAATTCAGTGACATTAATTATATTCACACTGTTGTGCAACCATCATCACTGTTTGTTTCCAAAACTTTTTTGTCACCCCAAACAGAAACTCTACCCATCCAAGTGATGTTTGCAGTTTATAAGTGAAGAGAAAGAGAGGATCCCATTGGTGCAAAGCTATATTGATCTCTTCATGCCCCTCTGTCTTATTTTTCTACATGTAAACTTTGTTTTTGAGGGCTGAGTACTGTCTTCTTTGACTTCTCCAGGCTGTAACAGTCTTTCCTTTTTCTTTCCCCCTAAATTCAAAATCATTAAATCTTAGAGTTGGAAGGACTTTAGTTGATTTAGTCCAATCTTCCACCCAATATGTGAATTCTTCCAAGTGTGTGTGTTAAAATGCTCCCAGAGGCACAGAATGAACCAGCAAATGGCTTGTTTTTGGTTATGTTCTTGTCCTCTTCTAAGAACTAATGCTTTGCTTTGAACCATGTTTATTACTGCTGACAGCTATTTGTGATTCTGCATTCCTTCCATTGAGGCAACTTATTTAGCACTTGTGTGAATAATCAACCAGACCAGATAAAGTATCTTTGTGGATGGAATCTCAGCAACTCCAGATGAAAGAAATGAAGTAGGTGTGATACATCCTGATGCTTCATATAGATTAATATTAGATCAGGATCTGCAGAGACTCTCACATGTAAATAATGTGCAAGTTAATTGTGTGTCCCAGGGTACAGATGAAAAATTAGGGTGTGGCCAAGACTATGAGGAGGGCCTAAGAAATACTTAGTAGATGAATGATTTTTGTTGAATTCTGGAAAGGTTCTGCTTCTGGGTTCAGTCTCCAGCCCAACTATATTGAAGTGGAACAGTGGTGTCTTCATCTGGGAATGATGCAAAACTGGGGATATACTGAAGACCAGGAAAGGGGAAGCTGGAACAGAGACTTGAATATTCGTGGACATCTGCTAAGTTGCTGTATAGTTACATACATTTGCTGTTGTTGTTGTTGATACGTGCCACTGAGTCAGACCCAACTCATAGTGACCCCTCCTTGGGTTTCCGAGGCAGTATCACTATGGAAGTAGATTGCCCAACCTTCCTTCCGAGGAATGGTTGGTGGCATACATTTAATAGAAGTGAATAAAGATACTTTCTGAGGCAGATTCTATCCGGGTGTCATTTGCTTTGCTAAGTGATTTAGTGGAAAAAGCACCAGCAGTCAAGTGGCCTGGGTTCTAGACCTTACTTGGTACAAAGTGCTTGTGCAACCTTGGAAAAATCACTTTGTCCATGGCCTCAGTTCCTTTATCTGTGAGCTACTTATCCCTCTAGAGCAGGGGTCAACAAAGTACAGCCTGCAGGCCAAATTCTGCCATATCCTGTTTTTGTAAAGTTGTTTTGGAACATAACCATGCTTATTCATTTACACATTGTCTGAAGCTGCTTTTGTACTACACAGCAGAGTTGAGTAGTTGTTGAGTAGTTGTATGACCTGCAAAGGCAAAATATTTACTGTCTGACTCTGAGAAAAATACAAAAATTTGCCAAGCCTTGCTCTAGAGGACATTTGGAAAAATTTAGGAGTATTTTAATCATTGAGAGTAGGAAGGACACTATTGGCAGGTGGGGGTGTGGTGGGGGTGAGAGCCAAGAATGTTAAGTGTCCTGCAGGGCAGTACATAATGAAGAACTGTCCTGCCTGAAATTCCAATAGCTCCCTCCTAGGATTTTTTTCCACCTTTTAGATTCCAAGGAGAGCCACTTTTAAAAAGCTATACCAACTTTTTTAGACTATTAAGGCAACCATTTCCCAAATTAAATGCATTAGGAGCTTTCTTCACCCACTACTCTTAATCTGAAGATGGATATCTACTGAGAACCTAAATTAATTTTTATACATATTGATGAAATGTTAGAAACATTCCCTTAAATCAGAAAGAAGCCAAAGATGCCTACAGGACTCCTCTATATTGGAGATTCTAGCCAGAACAATACTGTCAAGAACTGTTAAGAGCCTGAGGTTTTACTCTACTTGCAAGCTAACATGGTAGTCTGCCAGAGATTCACGGATCTGGCAGAAGATATGAGACTCCTATGTGAGGTACAAAGGACTCTTATTCACAGCATAGCAGTAGTCAGAATAGCAGCAATTTTATTTGCATTGATTTCCTGAGCCCCCATTTCCCATAGGGTGCCAGGAGAAGGGGTAGGTGATACCTTTACATGGTATAAATTACATTACAAGAGGGTAACCATGAGCTTAGGGAACTTGAATATTTTATAATGGGCAGTAAACATACCTGGTCTTTATTTTTTGGGGAAATATTATTATTATGTATTGCACAGTAAACATGCGTGGCCTTTGCTCTGGAGAGAGACACTATGTATTTTAAGGCTTTTCGCTATACAAACATCCTTGAAAAGATAATCTGGAGTAAAGACAGTGTCTCTGAATGTAAGACGTGAAGAAATCTAAGAAGAGTTTGCTGTCTCCCAACAAATAAAGAAAATAAAAGAAATAAAATATATAAGATTTGAGAAGGAAGAAAGAAACCTGTTATTATTAGAAGATAGGATTGTGAGGCTGGTGCCGGACTGGGCAATGTTTCGTTCTGTTGTACGTATGGTCACGATAAGTTGGAGCCAACTTGACAGCACCTGACAACAGCAACAACATGATTGTTTACATATGAGTTCAAGGGCATCTAGATAGCAATGATTAGAAATAATAATATTCATCAAGATTTCTGGATTCAGGCTTTGTGTATCAAAGTCAGTTGCATTTATTTTTATTTTTTATTGTGATTTGGGTGAAAGTTTACAGAGAAAATTCATTTTCCATACAGCAGCTCACATGCACTTTGTCTCATGAGATTAACTACAGTTTCCCACAATGCAACAACTCGCCTCCCACTTCCTCCCCATAGTTACCTCTTCCTTGTGTCCTTCCCTCTCATGCAGTCCTGTCCCCTGAGCTGTCTCCTTGTGCATACACAGCCCTTCTATTCTCCCATGATTGATCTCTCCAAGGAGTGTATCTACCTTTTGTAAATGTTCAGCTCATATGCCTGTGTTTTGTTTGGCTGGAAGCCACAGGAGTGGGTTCAATTCCAGACTTAAAGGACAACTAGGAGACATCGTCTCAGTGGTTCTATCAGGCTCCATCAGACCAGCAACCGGGTCCTTCTTTTTTTTTTTTTTTCCTCCTTAGATAATTTTGAGTTTTGTACCACATTGTTCTCCCACTCTATCCCAGGGTCTCCTACAGAGATCCCCCTCCACGTAGTTGACAGTGGTAGCCGGACACCATCTAATTCTTTAGGTCTCATAGTTGCATAGGCTGAGGATCACATGATGTACCAGTCCCTTGGACTAATTTTTTCCGTGCGTCTTTGGTTTTCTTCATTCTTCTTTGCTCTGGATGAAGAGAGACCCATCGTTGCATCTAGATGGCTGCTTGCAAGCTTTTAGGATCCCAGTTGCTACTTGCCAAAGTAGGATGTGGAACAGTGTTTTTGTGTAGTATGTTATGCTTGATGTCCCCTGCGACTTTGGTCCCAGCCCACAGGTCCAACTACTTGCTCCTTCTAGGTAGCTGGCTGTGGCCAAGAAGTAGCTACACACTTGTCCTTTGTCAGCTCTACTATATACCTAGGAATTCTTACAGAACATAGAAATACACTTGTAGAAACATTGTCTGCCAACCCTATACATGATCTTGGCCACACTTCCTCTTGCATGGACATACCTAATAGTTCAGTCTTTGCACCCATCATGCCTAAGGCACTAGACTGCTAGCCATAAGACTGGCAGTTCAAACCCACCAGCCACTCCTTGGAAGGAAGATGGGGCAATCTACTTCTGTAATGATACTGCCTCAGAAACCCAAGGAGGGGTCGCTATGAGTCGGGTCCGACTCGATGGCACATAACAACAACAGCCACCTGTATATCCATGTTTGCCTTCACTGACAACACAGTACTGTATGTGCAGCAGGGTTCATCTTTGTTGTCTGTACCTCCCACCTACCTCTATGTCTTCCTCTTCCTCAGTGCCACCATGTTGACTGCTCACATTTGGTATATTGCCCTTCTCTTCACCCAAATCAATACTTATCTCTGCCTATCTTAACAGTGTTCCCTCCCCTCCCCTCACACCCCTGGTAACCAACAAAGAAAATTTTCTTCCATAAATCCTTGACTTTTTACAATAATGGACTAACACAGTATTTGTCCTCCTGTGATTGACTTATTTCACTCAGCATAATGTCCTCCAAGTTCATCCATGTTATGTGGTATTTTGCAGATTCTATATTATTCTTTAGGGTTGCATAGTATTCCATTGCTTGTATGTACCATAGTTTGGTTATCCACTCTTCTGTTGATGGGCACCTAGGTTGTTTCCATCTTTTGGCTATTGTAAATAGTGCTGTGATGAACATGGGTATGCACATATCTGTTCTTGTCCTGGTTCTCACTTCTTTAGGCCAGTTGCATTTTTATAAATCAGGGACAAGATTCAATTCATTATGATCCGAATCACAGAAAACATTTTTTTTTTTAAATAGATAATGACAAGTTGATTCTAAAATATATACACA
Source organism: Orycteropus afer afer (assembly GCF_000298275.1). NCBI lineage: Eukaryota > Metazoa > Chordata > Mammalia > Tubulidentata > Orycteropodidae > Orycteropus > Orycteropus afer. The sequence goes on from NW_006921651.1 coordinate 7,893,082, forward strand.
AAGGCCGAAAATCTAGAATAGGTAAAACAATTCTGAAAAAGAACAAAGTTTGAGGGATTCATATTATCTGACTTAAAGACTCAATATAAAGCTACAATAATTAAGGGAGTGTTGCACTGGCCAAATAATAAACACAGATCAACAGAACAAAATAGGCCAGAAATAGACCCACATAAATATTGTCAAGTGATTTTTGACAAAGGTGAAACAACAATTCAGTGGAGACAGGACAATTTTTTCAATAAATCGTGCTGAAACAATTGGAAGTTCCTATGTGAAAGGTGAGCCTTGAAACATACCTCACACCTTATGCAAAAATAACTCAAAAAGCATCATGGGCCTAAATGTAAAGCACAAAATTTATGAAAGTTCTAAAAGAAAAGATGGGAGAAAATCTATATATTAGAATTTGTAGGTATGATACCAAAAGTATGATCCATAAAATAGAAAAATTGATAAATTAGACTTTATCAAAAGTAAACACCTTTACTATGTGAAAGACCCCATATAGAGAATGAAAAAGAGACACGACAGACTGGGAGAAAATATTTTGAAATTACAAATCTGATAAAGGTTGTGTTTGTTGTTGTTGTTATGTGCCGTTGACTCATAGCAACCCCATCTTGGGCTTCCAAGGGGGAATCACTACAGAAGTAGATTGCCCAACCTTCCTTCTGAGGAGTGGCTGGTGGGTTTGAACCGCCTGCCTGCTGGTTAGCAGTCAAGTGCCTTAGGCACTACACTACCAGAGCTCCTAAAGGTTGTGTATCCAGACATATGAAGACTTCTTAAACAATCAGGAAATAAATAGCTGAATAAAAATTGGGTAAAAGATTTGGGTGAAGGGAAAGGCAATATACCAAAAGTGAGCAACCAGCACAATAACACTCAGGGAAAGGAAGACACAGAGAGGTGCAAAAGAGGTCTAGACAACAAAGATAAATACTTTCACACACACACTACTGTTTTATCAGGAATGACAAACATCTATGGGTGGATACCTAGGTAGACAGGCAAAATGATCCATTATGGGTAGGCAAAAGGGAATATACTCATGACCATTTATAAGTGTGGTGGATGATATTTCATATGTATTTCTGTGTGCTATAAGAATGTCTATAAAAGTTCTAAAAGAAAAGATGGGAGAAAATCTATAAGAATTCGTATCATACCATTAGTAGGTATGATACCAGAAGTATGATCCATAATATCATACAAATCTATTATATAAAATAGAGCTAATGGGGCAAAGTTATGGTAACTTCTTAGTCACAGCCAAACACCTTGAGGGAGTGAGTCACTGGGCCCATAGTCTTTGGACCATGGTCACAGTGGACATCAAGTTCAAGTGGCATAACATACTACACAAAAACATTGTTCTACTTCCTACTTCGGTGAGTAGTGACTGTGGTCTTAAAAGCTTGCAAGTGGTCATTTAAGGTGCAACAATTGGTCTCTCCTCATCTAGAGCAAAGAATGTTGAAAATCAAAAGTGCATGGAAACAATTAGTCCAAGGGACTACTGGGGATACAAACCTCGGCCTACATGACCCTGAGACCAGAAGAACTAGATGGTGCCTGACTACCACTGTCAACTACTCAGAAAGGGATGAGTGCAGGAAATCCGGGATCAAGTGGGAGAAAAAGTGGAACAAAACTCAAAATCATAAAAAAAATGACCAGACTTACTGGTCTAGTAAAGACTGGAGAAACTCCTCAGACTATCGTGTCTAGACCTTCAGGCCTGGAATTGAACTCATTCCTGTGGCTTCCAGCCAGACAATGGACAAGCCTGTAAGGTGAACATTTACACCAGATGGGTATACTCCTTAGAGAACAATCAACCATGGGACATCAGAAGGGCAGCATTTGCATAGGGAGATAGCTCAGAAGGCAGGAATGCATAGGAAAGAAGGGAACAGGGAAAAGATAACCACAGTAAAGAACTGGGAAGAGAGCTGTTACATTATGGAAATTGCAATCAATGTCATGAAACAAAATGTGTATGAACTGTTGAACGGAAAATGAATTTGCTTTGTAAACTTTCACCCAATCACAATTAAAAAAAATTGGGTACATAAGATATGAATACTTTTCAACAACAAAGATATATAGATAGAAAATAAGTATAATGAAAGTATGTTCAACATCATTGTCATATTGTACAAATTAAAAGTATAAGGAAACATCTGAAATCTGTTAGAATGACTAACAGACAAATGAAACTGACAACACTAAGTACTGTTTAGAATGCAGAGCAATTAGAACCCTTATACATTGCTGATAAGAATGTAAAGTAGTGTAGCCACTCTGGAAGAATTTGATAGTCCTAAAAGGTGAACATACCTTTACTACTATATGGCTGTATAGTCTTACTCCTAGGAATTTACCCAACTGAATGGAAAACTTAAGTTCACAGACAAACCTGTAGGTAAATGTTTATAGAAGCTTTATTTATAATTGCCCCAAACTGAAAACAGCCCAGATTTCTTACAGTGGTTGAATGAATAAACAAACAGTGGTATATCCATTCAGTGGAACATGACTAAGTAAAAAGAAACTAACTACTGATTCACAGCAACCTGGCTGCATCATAAAAACATTTTGCTAAGTGAAAGAAACCATATACTAAAGGTTACATATTGTATTATTCAATTTATATGATGTTCTGGAAAAGACTAATCTATAGGGATAAAAAATAGATCAGCATTTTCCAAGGGTTGTGGACAAGGTGAGGGTTTGACAATGAAGGAGTAACATTAGGAAATATTTTGGTTGATTGAACTCTTTTATATAGTAATGTGCTGATGGATGCCTGATTCTATGCATCTGTCGGAACTCAAAGAAATTTGAACCAGAAAGAATGAGTTTTACTGTCTTCAAATTTAAAAAAATCAGGATGTTATTTTAACTTAAAAAAATCAGACAACCCAAATTGAAGGACATTTTACGAAATGCCTGACCAGTATCTTCAAAATATCAAGCTCAGATATGTCAAGGTCAAATATGAGGGTGAAATCAAGACATTCTCAGACAAACAGAAATTAAGGGAATTTGTGAAAATAAGACCAACCTTACAAGAAATGCTAAAGGGAGTCCTTCCAATAGAGAACCAACAACAGAGAACAACAAATTAAAATCAGGATACTTGACATCACTACTTAGAAACCAAGCCAGAAATAGATGCTGTGTTAGGCTGGGTTCTCTAGAGCAAAACCAGTAAAGCTTATATATACATATAGAGAAGAGAAATTTATCTTAGAAAAATGGCTCACACACTTACAGAAGTTGCCAAGTCCCAAGTTCTTGGATCAAACGTCAAGCTGGAAGCTTTTTCCGACTCATGCAGCTGCAGGGGCTGATGAGCTCAAGGTTGGCAGGCAGTACCAGCTGCTGACTCCAACGAATGACAAATCCAAGATCTCCAGGCTGAATGGTGAATTGTTTATTCATGGACAGTTGTAGGCAGCACAACAGGATCCCGACCCACAGAAGAGTGTCTCTTTTCCCAGGATGTCCATAAATATACTGGAAGCAGGCCACACCTGTAGGAAAACTCCCTTTGAATGGATTGGCTGCACAAAACATATACATGTGATCCCATCATGGGAACAACCCACATCACAGTTGCTTAAACCACACAGAATTGTGGTCCAGCCAAGTTGGCACACAGCTCCAGCTATCATAGATGCTCAAAATAAGGTTATAAAATAATGTACACAGAAAAGTAAAGGAGTCAGTCAGCAGATGATACCAGCAACAAAGCAGATATAGAGGGAATAAAAGTTCTAATTACAAGACTTCCAAATGGAGAGGAAGACAAGACAATGTCTTTATAGAATTGATTGAGGAGATATGAATTTACTTCAGGATAACCACAAAGAAAATTAAAAAAACCCTAAGCAAACTCAGAAAGCAGAAAAACACATGGGCTCAGTAAGCAGAAAACCAACGATAATGAAGAGAAGAGAAGAAATACTTGATAACAAAATGAACTCAGCACAGAAAAATATTTGGAACAAGGAAATCACCACCAACACAACAAAAAACACGATAGAATTACAGCAATAAATTCATACCTATCACTAATTATACTCAATGTGAATGAATTAAATGCACCAGTCAAGAGAAAGAGAGTGGCAGATTGGATAAGAGAGAAAGACCCATTGATATGTTGCCTACAACAGACTCATCTTAGACACAAAGATAAAAACAAATATAAAATTAAGGGGTGGAAAAAATATACCAAGCTAATGGCAACCAAAAAAGAGCAGGAGTGACAATATTAATTTCTGATCAAATAGATTTCAAGGTGAAAAACAGCATAAGGAATAAAGAAGGACATTATATGATGCTAAAAGGATTAATTGATCAAGAAGACATCACTGTAATTAATATCTATGCACCCAGTGAAAGTGCTCCAAATTACACAAAGCAAATATTAACTGAATTGAAAGGAAAAACAGACAGCTCTGTAATAGTAGGCAAAGAGGGGCAGAACAACTAGAAAAAACTCAACTAAGATACAGAAGAGCTTAATAACACAATCAACCAACTTAACCTCTTAGAAATATACAGAGCACTCCACTCAACAAAAGCACAATACACATTCTTCTCCAGTGCACAGGGACATTCTCCAGAATAGACTATATGTTAGGACACAAAACAAGCTTCAGTAAATTCAAAAGCATTGAAATACTGCAAAGCATCTTCTCGGATCACAATGCTATGAAATTAGAAATCAATAATAGTAAGATCAAGGAAAAAATATCAACCGTGTGGAAACTGAATAATACACAGATCAAAAACTACTGGGCAACAGAAGAAATAAAGTGTGAAATAAAAAATTCATAGAAACAAATGAGAATGAAAATACAACTTACCAAAACCTTTGGGGCACAGTGAAAGCAGTACTTAGAGGTTAATTTATAGCAATAAATACACACATCAAAAAAGAGGAAAGAAACAAAATCAGCACTCTAGCTTAACAACTCCAACAATTAGAAAAAGTGCAAAAAAAAGAAATCTATAGTATCCAGAAATAAGGAAATAATAAAGATCAGAGCAGAAAGAAATAAATGAAACAGGAAACAACAACAA
>NW_006921651.1:7901801-7933469 GCF_000298275.1 Orycteropus afer afer
TGCGGGATCGGGCAGTGTTTCGTTCTGCTGTGCATGGGTCGCTATGAGTCGGAAACGACTCGACGGCACTTAACAACAACAACAACAACCTAAACTATCCCAGTTGGAGACAGAATACTTGAATAGACCCATAACAAAAGAAGAAATTGAGCAGGTCATAAAAAAAAAAAAAAATAAAATTCCTACGAAAAAAGTCCTGGCCCTGATGGCTTCACTGGAGAATTTTACCAAACAGTCAGGGAAGAGTTGACACCTGTACTACTCGAACTATTCCAGAACATAGAAAAAGATGGAATACTCCCAAATTCATTTTATGAAGCAAGTACTAACACTGATATCAAAACCAGGGAAAGACACTACTAAAAAGGAAAACTACAGACCAATATCCCTCATGAATATTGTTGTTGTTGTTATTATGTGCTGTCGAGTCAAACCTGACTCATAGCGACACCTCCTTGGGCTTCTGAGGCAGTATCACTATGGATATAGATGCAAGAATCTTCAACAAAATCCTAGCCAACAGAATCCAACAACATCTCAAAAAAATAATGCATCATGACCAAGTGGGATTCATACCAGGCACACAATGATGGTTCAACATCAGAAAACAATCAATGTAACCCACCACATACACAAAAGAAAAGAAAAGAACCATATGATCATATCAATTGATACAGAAAAGGCATTCGATAAAATCCAATACCCATTCCTGTTTAGTACTCTTAGCAAGATAAGGATAGAAGGGAAAATCCTCAACATAATAAAGGACATATATGCAAAGCCAACAGCCCACATTATTGTTAACGGAGAATGACTCAAAGCATTCCCCTTGCAAACAGGAACCCAACAAGGATGCCCTTTATCACCACTTCTATTTAACATAGTATTGGAAGTCCTAGCTAGGGAAATAAGTCAAGAAAGAGAAATAAAAGGCATCTACGTCAGCAAAGAGGAAGTAAACCCATCTCTATTTGCAGATGACCTGATCCTGTACATAGAAAACCCAAGAGACTCAGCAAAAAAATTACTGGAATTAATAAAAAGTTTCCACAAAGTGGCAGGATACAATGTTAACATACGAACATCAGTTGGATTCCTCTACATCAACAAATAGGCCTCTGAAAAGGAAATAAGGAAAGCAATATCATTTATAATAGCTACCACAAAGATCACAAAAGATCTATACAAAGAAAACTACTAAACACTACAAGAAACTACAAGGGATCTACATAAATGAAAGAACTTGCCTTGTTCATGGATAGGAAGAATATTGTGAAAATGTCAGTATTACCCAAAGCAATGTACACATTAAATGCAATCCCAATCCAGATACCATCAACATTTTTTAAGGATATGGAAAAACCAATTATTAATTTCATATGCAAAGGAAAGAGACTCAGATAAGCAAAGTACTGCTGAAGTGGAAAAACAAAGTAGGAGATCTCTCACTCCCAAATCTCAAAACCTACTGTTCAGTCACAGTAGTTAAAACAGTGTGGTATTGGTACAATGTTAGATAGATAGACCAATGGAACAGAATAAAAAATTCACAAATAAACCCTTCCATCTTTGGACAGGAATCTTTGACAAAGGACTAAAACCCATTAAATGGGGGGGGCGGGGAGGAGAGAGTGTCTTTAACAAATGGTGCAGGCAAAATTGGATATCCACTTGCAGAAAAATGAAACAAGACCCATACCTCACCCCATACACAAAAACAAACTCAAGTTGGATCAAAGACTAAAATGTAAAACCCAAAATTATAGAGCTCATCAAGGATAAAATGGCAAATCTAGGGTCCTTAATCTACAGCATAAATGGACTATCAAGCATAACTCAAAATGCACAAGCAGTGGAAAAGAAGCTAGATGACTGGAACTTTTAAAAATTAAATTCTTATGTGCGTCAAAAAACTTCTCCAAAAGGGTGAAAAGAGAACTTACAGATTGGGAAAAAAATATTTGGCTATGACATATCTGACAAAGGACTTATCTCCAAAATCTGTAGAAAATATCAACACCTCCAATGCCAAAAAGACAATCCAATTCAAAAATGGACAAAGGACTTCAACAGACACTTCACTAAAGATGATGCACTGGCAGCCAACAAACACATGAGGAATTGCTCACAATCATTAGCCATTAGAGATATGCCAATCAAAACAACAATGAGATACCATCTCGCCCCAACAATAATAGCAAAGTTCAACAAGACAGAAAATAACAAATGCTGGCGAGACTGTGGAGAGATTGGAACTCCCATACACTGCTGGTGGGACTTCAGAATGCTACAACCATTGCAGAAAATGGTATGACGTTTCCTTAAAAATACTGAAAATAGAAATACCATTCAATCCAGCAATTCCATTACTAGTAATATATCCTAAAGAGGTGAGAGACAGGACACGAACAGAAATATGCATACCCATGTTCATTGCAGCACAATTCACTATAACGAAGAGATGGAAACAACCTAAATGCCCATCAACAGATGAATAGATATCCAAACTATGGTACATTCACACAATGGAATATTATGCTACATAAAAGAATAATGAAGAATACACGAAATATCTCACAACGTGGATGAATTTGGAGGACATAATTCTGAGTGAAATAAGTCATTCGCAGAAAGACAAACATTGTATGAGCCCATTATTATAAAAAGTCAAGGAAAAGTTTACTTAGGGAAGGAAACTCACTTTGTAGTTTACCAGGAAGGGGAGGGAAAATTTCGGACTAGTTGGGGGTCACATGTTGTGGCTGAGAGGAGGGACAATATGGAAGGAGTCTGTGACCACCATGATGATACTGGGGGGAGGAAGGACACTGAAACCTGCACATAAGATGTAGTCAACAGAGACAAATAATATTATATGCACAATACTGCATTTATGCACTTGTGCTACAAAATTACCCACACACACTACAGAAGCAACAGAAGACAGAGTTTGAGTAACCTCAGAGACAACCAAGCACCTTGAGAGAGAGACTCACTGGGCCTGCTGATTTGGGACCATAATCTTGGGGGATATACCAAGGTCAACTGGCACAACATAGCACATAAAAATCTTGTTCCACAACCTGCTCTGGTAAGTAGTGACTGGGGTCTTAAAAGCTTCCAAATGACCATCTAAGATGCAACTATTGGTCTCCTCTCATCTGAAGCAAAGGAGAGTGAAGAAAATCAAAGGTATCTGGAAAGAATTAGTCCAAGGATATGATGGACTCTGAGACCAGAAGAACTAAATGGTGCCCAGCTACCAATACCAACTGCTCAGAAAGGGATCAGAACTGGAGATCCTGGATAGCGTGGGAGAAAAATGTGGAACAAAATTCAAAAACACAAAAATGGCCAGAATTACTGGTCAGATAGAGCCTGGTGGAACCCCAAAGTTATGGCCCTAGGTTACCTTTTGGACCTAGAATTGGACTCACTCTCAAGGACTGCCTTTCAGCCCAACAGTAGAAAGACCTACATGCAGAACACATACCCTAGGGCAGTGCACCAACATGCTCTAGTGAGATACATCCCTTAGAGCAGTCAGCCATGGGGCACCAGAGGGGCAGCATTCACCTGGAGGGGAAGCTGGACAGACAGGAGTACATAGTTAAGAAGGGCACAGGGAGTGGGTAGTCAAGGATGGGAGGGGAGGAGAGTTTGTTATGGTTAGGAATGGGGAAAAAAAAAGTCAAGCTCATGACAGACAAGGAAAGACTGAAGGACTGTCTTAAGTTTGGAGGGGACTAAAGATACATAAAAACTGAATGCAGGTTGTAGGTCCAAGATGGCAGATAAGGCAGCCACACTATCCAGACCTTCTACAACAAAGACCCAAAAGAACAAGAGGAACAGTTATGTATAACAACCCTGGATCCCAGAGCTTCAAAGCAAAGGATAAAGAAGTAGATCAAATAGCGGTAAGAGGAAGAGACAGAACAAATACAGAAAACAAGGAGCAGTAAACTGCTAACCAGCACATCATGGCCATTTTCAATTATTGCAAGCAGTGTTCTGTTTGGAGTAGGAACTGATACACAGTCCCACTTGTCCAAGACTCACTGGCATCCACATCAGTGATCTGGTGATCAGAGAGGTATGTTCTCCCACCTTACCTTGCACAAGCACCCAGTGATCAGAAACCCAGCTCTCCCTACCCCCACTTACCCTGTAGGTGGTCAAACTTCCCCCACTGCCAGTGCTGGGCTGCATTTCTTCTTCTTCTTCTTCTTCTTTTTTTTATTGTGATTTGGGTGAAAATTTACAGAGCAAATACACTTTCCATACAGCAGTTCACATACACTTTGTCTCATGACATTGACCACAATTTACCAAAATGCAACATCTCCCCTCCTACTTCCTTCCAATAGTTAACCTCTTCCCTGTGTCCATCCCTCCATGCACTCTTGCCCCCTGCACTGTCTCCCTGTGCATAAGCAGCCCTTCTTTCTGCCGTGCTTGTTCTCTCCAAGGAGTGTATCTAACTCAGGTAAATGTTCAACTCATATGCCTGTCTGTTCTTTGGTTGGAAGCCAGAGGTATGGGTTCAATTCTAGACCTGAAGGGCAGCTAGGAGCCATAGTCTCAGTGGTTCTACCAGGCTCTGTTGGACCAGCAAACCTGGTCCCCCCCCCCTTTTTTTTCCAAATGATTTTGAGTTTTGTTCCACATTGTTCTCCCTCTCTATCCAGTATCTCCTACATAGATCCTCTTCCAGGTGGTTGACATTAGTAGCCAGGCACCATCTAGTTCTTCTGGTCTCATAGTTGTATAGGCTGCAGATCAGATGGTGTACCAGTTGCTAGGACTAATTGTTTCCATTAATTTTTGGTTTTCTTCATTCTTCTTGGCTCTGGACGAGGAGAGACCCATTGTTGCATCTAGATGGCAGCTTGCAAGCTTTTAAGATCCCAGTTGCTACTTGCCACAGTAGGAGGTGGAACAATGTTTTGTGTAGTACGTTATGCCAATTGAGCTTGATGTCCTCTGTGACTATGGTCCTATGGGCTGCATTTTTTTTTTTTTTTTTTAAGTCTCTCTGCTTAGTTCTTCTGTTCTTCTGTCTTCCCTCCCCTGCTCTCTGTGCAGTTAATAGTGCTGGTCCCTGACCTTCCCTGGTTGGAAGTATACACTGGCACAGGAGTGTTTGGTGATTGGCACTTTTGACAGTACTGTGATTTTCTTTCTTTCTTCTTTTTTTCCTTGTCCCTAGTTCTTTCTTTTTCTCCCCCTTGTTTTCCTTTTCTTTTGTTTCTTCCTTTTCACCCTATCTCTTTTTTTGGTCATCTTTTATTTTATTCCTGCTGCTATGTCCATGATCAGCAGCGCCTGCCCCCTCGCCTCCATCAATAGCAGTGTGAGCTCTCCTGGAGTGAGTGCCACATTGCTGCTGCAGCTGTGCTTGGCAGCTAACACTTGGCACCAGTTTTTTTCTTCTCTTTTTCTTTATCTTTCTCTCCATCTTCTCAGTCCCTCCCTCTTCCCCTTTTGGTATTTTTATCTTTCTCTCCCACCTCCCCACACCATTATTTTTTCCTTTTCCTCCTTCTCTTTTGTTTTGATATGGCTGAGTTTTGATACCTTGCCTCCCACCATTTCCTCATTCGGTTCTGCTGTCCCTGACCCTCTGTGTTTGGTGATGAGTGCTCCTGCAGTACGAGTGCCACATTTCCACTGCAGCCATGTTTGGTGGCTTTGACTTGCCACTTTCTTGTCCTTTTTTTTTTTGGTTATTTATCTTCCTCTTCTCTTTTCCTTTTTCCTCTTTTTTTTTTCTTATTAGATCTACCCTATTCCCCCATTCTTTTTCTTTCCTTTTTTCCCTCTCCTCCTACATGTGCCCCCCTCCTTTTAAATTTTTTTTTTTCCCTGTCTTTCTCCAGCAGTTGAGAGCCATACCCAACCATAGCCACTCATTCCTGCTGCCCCATCTATTAGGAGAGTGCCACTGCTCCTTCTGGCACTACTGGACCCATAACAGACAGTGCCAACACCCACCCAGCCTGCCTTCAGCTGCTTTGCATAATCAGTGACCAGAGACTCATACCCACACTCCGATTTTATACCATATCTGTCCAGAGACAGGTGGTGAATGCCCCAGCACTGCCAAACTAGTGACGAGTATTGTGACCACCCTGTGGCCTGGATATATTAAAACAAAACAAAACAAAAAATCAGAGTGAAGCAAACCAACATATAATCAACAAATTAATACAACAATACTACAATATCTTGGAGACAAGGAACAACTTCAAATCACACAAAAAACAGGACATGAGCCTCAAATGAGCAAAGTATAGGGCTGGAAAATCTTCTGGAGGAAGAAATGCTATTGAAACTCCCTGATAAGAAATTCAAAATAATTATATTTAGATACCTCCCATAGTGTGAGAGGAAGTTTGAGGAAACCACAGACAAAATCAGAGAAAACTCTAGAAGAATTCAAAGAGTCAATATAAGAACTAATTGGCAAAAGGAAAATTAGAAACCATACAAAAACACAGAACAGAAATCAAGAAGATTAATACCAAAATTTCAGAAATGGATAATGCATGGGAAGGACAAAGGAGTAGAAAAGAATCAATAGAACACAGAATTAGTGAGATTGAAGACAAATCTCTCAGCACCAATCTGTTGGAGGAACAATCAGAAAAAAGAAACAAAACGAAGAAAACTTAGATTCATTTTAGACACCATGAAGAGTAATAATTTACATGTGATTGGAATTCCAGACTAGGAAGAGGAATAAAAATACGATAAAAAAATAAAACCCAAGAAAATTGTCAAAGATTTGTTGGAAGAAAACTTCCCTAATATCTGAAAAAAAGGGAAGATATACATTCAGGAACCTCATTGTTCTGATTACCTAGCACGACTCTGACAGGAATATACCACAAATGGGATGGCCTTATCAAACAGGAGTTTATTTTTACAATTTGGAGGCTTTAAGTCCAAGTTCAAAGTGCCAGCTCCAGGGGCTGGGTGAAAGCCCCTCAACCTTGGGGTCCAGCTCTGCCTCCTGCTTCTGGCCCATGGGAGCTGGAGGCGTTTCTTCACTCAGACATCTGCTGGGTGCTGAGGCTGAGAAGCCCCAAGGTTGACAAGTAAAAAGGTACAGTCCCAATGTTACCAAACCACATAGCAGGCCATTAACTTAAGTCCATTATAAGTCCTAAGGTTGGCAGAGCATAGCAGGCTGCTGAGCAATAACGCTGCTTCATGCAGGGTCCAAGCATGCCATAGGCTAGAGACCATTCCCAAGGCTTCTACTTAATTACAGGAAGCAGACCACATTCCCTAAGGCAGCTACTCAGCTGCTCCCAGTAGATTCCACCATGGAGTTGATTACCAGTCTTACATGGGGAATACTACATCCAGCTGCCCAGCCACTCAACCAGGCCCAGCCAAGTTGACATTTAAACTGAACTCCCACATTCATTGAATCCCAAATAAGATAGACTTCAAAGGGAAATCATTCTAACACATATCATAGTCAAACTTTACAAAGTCAGAGACAAAGGGTCTTAAAAGCACCTCAGGAAAAACAAAAAGTCATCTACAAAGGAGGACCAATAAAACTAAGCTCTGATTTCTCTGCAGAAACCATGCAGACAAGAAGGCAATGGGATGATATATATATAAAACTCTGAAAGAAAAAAAAAATTGCCAACCAAGAATTACATATCCAGCAAAATTGTCTCTTAAATATGATGAAGAAATTAGGACATGCTCAGATAAACAAGAATTAAGAAAATTTGCAAAAATAGGACCAACCTTGTAAGAAATGCTAAAGGGAGTCCTCTGGATAGAGAACCATCAATGGCAGACAACTGGAAATGAAGACATACAGCAACATCACCTAGAAACCAACCTAGAAATAAAAGTAACAACAATAAAATAACCCTATAACATGGAAAGGAGCTCTGGTAGCGTAGTGCCTGAGGCACTTGACTGCTAACTATAAGGCAGGCAGTTCAAACCCACTGACCACTCCTTGGAAGGAAGGTAGGGCAATCTACTTCATGGTGATAACACCTTGGAAACCCAAGGAGGGGTCTCTATGAGTCGAGTCCGACTCGATGGCACATAACAACAACAACAACAACATAACATGGAAAACAGAACCAGGGATGCCAGTTTGTAAAAGATAGCTACAAAGTTAAAACAGGGAATAAATGATGTAGTTACAGAACTTCCAAACAGAGAGGAAGTCAAGACAATATCAAGATAGAATGGACTGCTTTGGGAAGATAATAATAAATTACAGTGTAACATCAAAGAAAATTAATAAACCTTCACACCAAAATAAAAAAAGAAGAAAATAATAAAGTCTCAGAAAACACTAAAATACTAGCACCAAAGGAAATAAGAAAATCCCTAAACAAAATGAGCTCAGCACAGAAAAATATATGGAACAAAGAAACCATCATCATCATCACACACACACATACAAACAGCAAAATGGCAGCAGTAAATTCATACCTATCAGTAATTACATTAGATGTAAATGGATTAAGTGTACCTGTCAAAAGTCAGAGAGTATAAGAATGGATAGAAAAACATGACCCATCAATATGCTGTTTACAAGAGACACACTTTAGACACAAAGACAAAAATAAACTAAAAATGAAAGCATGGAAAAACATTAAGCAAATGGTAATAAAGAGCAGGAGTGGCAATATTGATTTCTGATAAAATAGACTTTAAGGCAAAAGCCAGCAAAAGAGTCAAGGAAGGACATTATATAGTGATTAAAGGGTCAGTTGAACCAAAGTACTTAACCATAATAAATATCTATGAACTTAATGAAAGACCTTGAAAGTATACAATTCAAACTTTAACAGAATTGAGAGGAGAAATAGACAACTCCACAATAACAGTAGAAGACTTTAATACACCACTTTCAATGAAGGACAGAACAGTTAGAAAGAAGCTTAAGAAAGATACAGAAGATCTAAACAACACAATTAGACCTTGTAGGTGTATACAGAACACTCCACCCAACAATATAGTACAGTATACATTCTTTTCCAGTGCACATGGAACTTTCCCCAGAATAGATGATATTTTAGGCCACAAAGCAAGCCTCCGTAAATTTAAAAACATTGAAGCACTACAAACAATCTCTCAGATCATAATGCTATAAAATTAGAAATCAACAACTGGAAGATTAAGGAAAAATAATCAAATACATGGATACTGAATAACATCCTGCTTAAAAACTACTAGATGATAGAAGAAAAAGAAAAAAAAAAAAACAAAAAAAAACCACTGGATGAAATGACAATGAAAACATACTAATGAAAGCATACTACAATCTTGGGGATACAGCAAAAGCAGTGGTCAGGAGACAATGTACAGCAATAGACACATACATCAAAAAACAAGAAAGAATCAAAACCAACATTCTTAACATGTCCAATTACTAGAAAAAGCACAGCAAAAAAGCCTGCATTCACCAGAAGAAATAATAAAAATTTGACCAGAAATATATGAAACAGAAAAACAATAATCACCAAGAATAGAAGTTATTTCTTTGAAAAGATTATTAAAATTGACAAGTCACTGGCCAATTTAACAAAGGAAAAGATGGGGTAGATGCAAATAATATGAACAGGAAATGAGATAGAAGATGCCACAGCAGAATCTACTGAAGTAAAAAGAATAATAATAATACTACGAAGAACTGTACTCCAACTAATTTGCGAACCTAGAAGAAATGGACATATTTCTAGAAACACACTACCTACCCTCATTAACACAATCTGAAGTAGAAAAGTTGAACAGACCCATCACAAGAGAAGAACAAGTCATTAAAAAACTCCCAACAAAAATATTCCTGACTCAGACATCTTCACGGGTGAATTCTACCAAACATTCAGAGAAGAGGTGACACCAATTTTACTGAAACTATTCCAGAACATGGAAAAGGATGGAATGCTACTACTGAACTCATTCTATGAAGCAAGCATAACCCTGATACCAAAACCAGGCAAAGACATCACTAAAAAAAGAAAATTACAGACCAATATCCCTCATGAACATCAACACAGAAATTCTCAACAAAATCCTAGCCAGTACAACTCTAATAATGTATTAGAAAAATAATACATCATGACCAAATGGGATTCATATCAGGTATGCAAGGATGGTTCAACATGAAAAGCAATCAGTGTCATCCACCATATAAATAAAATGAAGAGGACCACATGATCATTATCAGTTGACACAGAAAAGACATGTGACAAAACCCAACACCCATTCTTGATCAAAATGTTCACCAAAATAGGAATAGAAGAGAAATTCCTCAACATAATTAAGGGCATATACACAAAACTAATGGCCAATATTATTCTCAATGGAGAGAAACTGGAAACATTCTCCTTGTGAATGGGAACCAGACAAGGATGCCTTTTATCAGCACTCCTATTTAATATTGTATTGCAAGTCCTAGCCAGAGCAATAAGGCAAGAGAAGGAAATAAAAGGCATCCAGATTTCCAAAGAAGAAGTAACACTACCTCAATTTGCAGTTAGTATGATCCTATACATAAAAAATCCAAGAATATCAACAAGAAAACTACTTTAACTAGTAGATGGCATCAGCAAAGTGGCAAGGTAAAAGATCTACATATAAAAACCAGTAGGATTCCTCTACACTAAAAAGAGAATACCATTTTTAATAGCCACCCAAAAGAAGAAATACTTAGGAATAAATCTAACCAGAGACACAAGAGACCTATACAAAGAAAACTACAGAAGAGTACTACAAGAAACCAAAAGAGACCTACGTAAATGGAAAAATATACCATGCTCATGGGTAATAAGACATAACTTGGTAAAAATGACAATACTATCCAAAGCATTCTACTGATATAATGCAATCCTGATCCAGATTCCATCATCTGTCTTCAGAGAGATGGAAAACTTAGTTACCGACTTTATATAGAAAGGAAAGAGACCCTGGATAAACAAAACCTACTAAACAAGAACAAAGTAGGTGGCCTCACACTCCCTGATTTCAAAACTTACTATACAGCTGCAGTCAAAACAGCCTGGTATTGGTACAATGACAGACACATAGACCAGTGGAACAGAATTGAGAACACAGAAGTAAATTCATCAACCTATATCCAGCTGATCTTTGATAAAGTACCAAACCCTATTAAATGTGGAAGAGTTAGTCTCTTTAACAAATGGTACCAGCAAAACTGGACATCCATTTGCATAAAAATGAAACAGGATCTTTATCTCTCACCATATACAAAAACTAACTTTAGCTGGATCAAAGACCTAAATATAAAACTCTAAACCATAAAGGTCATCAAAGAGAAAATAGGGGTAAACTTAGAGGCCTTAATACAGGGCATAAATACACTATCAAACATAAGTAAAATCATACAAACAGCAGAAGACAAACGAGAAGAATGGGACCTCCTAAAAATTAAACATTTATGTGCATTAGAAGAGTCAAAAGAGTGAAAAGAGAATCTACAGACTGGGAAAAAAATTTGGCAACAATATGTCAAACCAAAGAACTAACAGATCTGCCCTGGAGGAATGTAGCCAGAACGCTCTTTGAAAGCCAGAATGGCCAGCCTTTGTCTCGCCTACTTCGGTCATGTTGTCCAAAGGGACCATTCCCTGGAGAAGGACATCATGCTTGGTAAAGTGAAAGGCCAATGAAAAAGGGGAAGGCCCTCAATGGGATGGATTGAGACAGTGACTGCAATGACAGGCTCAGGTATAGCAAGGATTGTGAGGCTGGCGCAGGACCAGACAATGTTCAGTGTTTCGTTCTGTTGTACATAGGGTCCCTATGAGTTGGAGCCGACTTGATGGCACCTAACAACAACAACATGTCAGACAAGGGACTAATTTCCAAAATGTATGGAAAACTTCCATACCTCAACATTAACAGACAAGCAGTCCAATTAAAAAATAGTTGGAGAACATGTAGACACTTCACCAAAGAAGACATTCAGGTGGCTAACAAATACATGAAGAAATGTTTGTGATCATTAGCCATTAGGAGCTCTGGTGGCATAGTGGATAAGGCACTTGACTGCTAACTGCAAGGTCAGTGGTTCAAACCCACCAGTCACTCCACAGAAGGAAGGTGGGGAGAACTCCTTCTGTAAAGAATTATAGCCTCAGAAACCCAATGGGGGTTGCTATGAGTTGGAAACAACTCAATGGCAGTGAGTTTGGAATTAGCCATTAGAGAGATGCAAATCAAAACAGCAATGAGATAACATCTCACCCTAGTACTAGTACCAAACTCACTGCCATCGAGTCGATTGTGACTCATGGTGACCCTGTTTGGGTTTCCGAGGTGATAAATCTTTACAGAAGTAAATTGCCCAGTCTTCCTTCCATGAGTGTCTGGTGGGTTTGAACTGCCAACCTTCTGGTTAGCTGTCAAATGCCTTAGGCACTACACCACCAGAGTTCCTTTAGTACTAATAGCAAAGTTAACAAACAAACAAAAAAACCCCAGGAAACAGCAAATGCTGGTGGGGGTGTGGAGAGACTGGAACACTCACATTGCTGGTGGGACTGTAAAATAGTACAGGTACTGTGGAAAGCAGTATGGTGCTTCCTTAAGAAGTTTGAAATAGAAATACCATATGATCCAGTAATCCCACTGCTAGGTATGTGTCCTAGAGAAGTAAGAGCCATGTCACAGATGTGCATACCCGAGTTCATTGCAGCATTATTCATAATAGCGAAAAGATGGAAACAGCCTAAATGCCTATCAACAGAAGAATGGATTAACAAACCATGGTACATAAACACAGTGGAATACTTTGCAATGTGAGTAATGATGAATCTGTAAAACACTTCACAACATGAATGAACCAAGAAGACATTATGCTGAATGAAATTAGTCCATCACAAAAGGCCAATTGTATGAGACCATTACTGTAAAGAGTTAGGGAAAGGTTTACACATAGGAAGAATTGTTTTTTGAAGGTTACCAGGGGAGAGGTACCAGGGGAGGGGAAGGGAGTGAGAATCACCAGTTAGAGAGTAAACCAAACCAAACTCACTGCCGTCGAGTAGGATCTGCCTCATAGAGACGCCTCCTTGGGTTTGTGAGGTGGTATCACTACAAAAATAGATTGCCCAACCTTCCTTCCGAGGAGTGGCTGGTAGGTTTGAACTGCCAGCTTTCTGGTTAGCAGTCAGATGCTTTAGGCACTACGCCACCAGAGATAGGAATTAACTTGGGTGAAGTGAAAGGCAATATACAACCAGGAGAAGTCAGCACAAAATTATCAAGGCAGTGGAAGACATAGGGAGGGACACAAGAGTTAAAGGGAACAAAGGTGAATAGTATTATGTACATAATCCTGCAATAATAGTAGTAACAGTAATATGTGAGTGGATGCATAGATAAGGTTGGGCAATCTACTTCTGTAGTGATACTGCCTGGGAAACCCAAGGAAGGGTCACTATGAGTCAGGCCGACTTGACCTGCATGTAACAACAACAGCATAGATAAACAATCTGAACAGGAGTCAGAAGGTGAATGGGACTACACCCATGAATATATATATTCATGACAAAGGCTATCTCTACTTACGTATTTATATGTGCTGTAAATATATCCATGAATGTAGTAGAGCATGTAGGAAACAACATTATGAAAACATCTTAGTCAAAACCAAACACCTTGAAGGAATGAGTCACTGGGTATGAAAGTTCAGGGGGGATACTAAAGTTAATTGACATAACATAGTCCAGAGAGACAGTGTTCTACATCCTACTTTGGTGAGTAGTGACTGGGGTCTTAAAAGCTTGTGAGTGGCCGTCTAAGGTACAGTTATTGGTCTCTCCCCTCCAGAGCAAAGAAGAGTGAAGAAAATCAAAGACACAGAAAACAGTCCAAAAGACTATAATGGAGCATGTGAACCCCACCCTCCAGGACCCTGAGACCAGAAGAACTTGATGGTACCTGGCTACCATTCCTTACAGCTCTGAAAGGGATCACAATAAGAGGTCCTGAATAGAGTGGGGAGAAATGTGGAACAAAACTCAAAATCATTAAAAAGGCCAGGCTTACTGTTCTGATGAAGACTGGTGGCCCTTAGACACCCTTCAAACTGAACTTAACCTTTGTGACTCACCTGGCAGCCAAATGATAGATAGGCCTATAAGGTGAACATTAATTTCAAGAGGATATGCACTCATTAGGACAATCAGGCATAACCTAGAGGACAGCATTTGCCCAGGGATAGAGCTAGGGAAGTGGGAGGGGTGGGAAGGAAGAAAGAAGGGAAGGGGTAGGCACAGAGAGGAAATAGGAAGAATGCTACTACAGTGTGGGGATTGCAGTAAATGTCCAAAATGGAATGTGTATAGATTGTTGAATGGAAAACCAATTTGCTTTGTAAATTTTCACCCAAATCACAATAAAAAAAAAAAATTCTGGGGTAAAAAAAAAACCCCAAAAAACCCTAAATTCTCTGTGAGATCCTGGAACAGATATCAGAACCCAGGATGCAATGCAGATTTGACAAATCCATCTAACTGTTACAAAGAATGACACAACTATAGTGAAGAGCTGGAGAAGAAAGGAGCTGAGCTGAGCAGGTTTATTTGATTTAGGCTTACAGCATCCAGTCAATCCTATAGCTACAGAATCCTATAGTTGGTGAATTTTTCCTCTTAGGGAAATTGCTATGGGCTAGCGATTCTGCAACTTCTTTGCATGTATGCTAGGATTGAATAAATAAGTACATATTTTGTAGCTGATGAGAACCAGGTTTCTTGTCAGACAAAGAAGTTATAAATAAGCAAATGGGAATACTAGAATGGACCCTTTGGTGTGCTGGATTCGATTTGGAGGCATCAGTGTGAACTAAAAAAAAAAAAAACAACCAACGAACAAAACCAAACCCACTGCCATTGAGTTGATTCCGACTCATAGCAACCCCCATTGAGTTTTCAAGGCAGTAAATCTTCACAGAAGAGTATGAACTGATATTCATACTTGCTTTTGTTCTTTTCTCAATAGATACACAGAGAGATAGATATAGAAATAACTTGATATGTGTGTATAGATCAGTTACTGTAAGTATATACATTTCTAGGTCTACCTAGAAGAGCTAGAAGCTAGAAGTTAACAGCTCAGTTGTTGGTGGTGTTGGGTGCCATCAAGTTGATTCTGATTCATAATGAGTCTGTATGGCAGAGTAGAACTGTCCCATAGCGTTTCCCAGGCTGTAGTATTTACAGGAGCAGGTTGCCAGATCTTTTCTCCCACGGAGTTGCTGTAGCAATGAATACACGTAGTGCCCAGATCTTGGTTTCTAAATACCATCCTTCAACAAAAGGAATTAGGA
Organism: Orycteropus afer afer; assembly: GCF_000298275.1. Classification (NCBI taxonomy): domain Eukaryota; kingdom Metazoa; phylum Chordata; class Mammalia; order Tubulidentata; family Orycteropodidae; genus Orycteropus; species Orycteropus afer. The sequence goes on from NW_006921651.1 coordinate 7,917,151, forward strand.
CTTTTTGAAGAAGTGGATGATTCCAGAGTGATGGCAGGGAAAATGTAAGATGAGCTTGGAACAACTTGTGATACCAAAAGTAAGGAAATACTAAATATATGTGTGTGTGTGTGTGTGTGTGTGTATGTGTGTTTGAAAGGACACAGGAGCCAATCTGAAAGAGCTCCCAGTAGTCAAAACTAGACCAACGTGAACAACAAAGTAAATACAGATGCTAATAGGTCAAAGTACAAAATACAATAAAGCAATAAAGCATGAAACAATAAAGCACAAAATAAATATCCTTAAGTTTGTACTGATATAAACAAATGATTGAATAAATAAATATGTAAACAAAGAGGTAATTTTTCCTTACAAAATTCTAATTAGTAAATGTTGAAGGAATGAGAAAACTAGAAAATCATCCTTATACTACCATTATAACATTGCTGTAAGCAATGATTTTTTGTTTATCTGAAATTCAGATTTAATTAATGTCCTGTATTTTACTTGGCAAACTTGACCTGAATAGTTAATCTTGATAATTTTGTCTAGTTTATATACACATATTTTGGGGAGGAGGGAGGATTCATTGATTTCTTTACTTGCCCTAGCCAGAAGTCCCACTTGTAGGCCTGGTTTTTACTTGCTTTAGATGTTGATATTTGTGTGGAAAGAAGAGTATAAACTAAGGGGAGAAAAAGCAACTGTCTTCAAGTGTTGAAGGGGGTAAAAAGAATAAGGACGGTGTCATTGCTCTGTCATATGCACATATTCATTGAACACTTCTTTCATGCCGAATGTAGTGCATGGCCTGATGTTTAGGGGAGGCGAATACTGCTGAGGGCACATGGTGAGAGTTTCAAACAAACAAGCACATATAGGAGTAAGAGTAGGGGGAACAGAGTAACCCAAGGATGCAATGATGAGGAGAGGTCAGAAGTTAGCAATTGGTGTATCAAAGGATGAAAACAAGAGATCTAGCAGAAAGAATACCAAAATACAATCACTACAATTCTGTTTCCTTGTCAGCCATAGTCATGGACAGTAACTTGATGCTAGGACATCAGCTTTGCTGCCAAGATGCTCTCCTCCCTTGTTTCCTGCCTCAGGGTATGTGTTAGGTTTTTTTTTTTGGAACTCCTGAACTACATATCAATGTAAAGATCCAGGGAGATGGGGGAGAGGACTTGTGAATATCCTTAAATTTGGAGCAAAAATTGGGACCATCAAGAAAAAGGGGAGAACTAGCAGGGGGAGTTGTACAGATTTCAAGATCATCCAGTCCAATCAACTTCCCAGTTTTGTGTATCAGTAAAGAAAACAAGGCACAACAATGTTATTAGTCTATGGTTTCATAGTTGTTAAGTTAGTTGAAATTCATAGTTAAGTCTTCTGGCTTTGAGTCTTTATTCCTTCCTTCTTTATTTCTTTGCCTGGCAAAGAAGACAAGAAAAGCTTATGCTTTTGTAGAGCCATAAATCTTTGTATTGGAGGAAGAGTCATTAACAGCCTGTTATGTGCAGAATGCACAGCCTTGCTTTCTGAAAATGAAGAGGAATCAAAGCACTACTGATGAAGGTTACAGCTGTCAGTGTGGGCTACCTCTCCACATAAAGAAAACAGAAATCCTCATAACTGGACCAATAAGCAACATCATGATAAATGGAGAAAGAGCTGAAGTTGTCAGGAATTTAATTTTACTTGGATCCACAATCAACACTCATGGAAGCAGCAGTCAGGAAATCAAACGATGTATTGCAATGGGAAAATCTTTTGCAAAAGAGCTCTTTAAAGTATTGAAAAGCAAAGATGGCACCTTGAGGACAAAGTGCACCTGACCTAAGCTGTGGTATATTTAATCACATCATATGCGGATGAAAGCTGTACAATGGATAAAGAAGACCAAAGAAAAATTGATGCATTTGAATTATGGTGTTGGTGAAGAATATTGCCTCCCATGGACTGCCAGAAGATCTAACAAATCTGTCTTGACAGACGTACAGCCAGAATGCTCCTTGGTGGGAGGATGGTGAGACTTTATCTTACAAACTTGGACATATTACCAGTCCTTGGAAAAGGACATCAGTAAAGTAGACAAAAACTAAACCAAACTCAACTGCTGTTGAGCCGGATTGGACTCATAGTGACCCCTCCTTGGGTTTCTGAGGCGATGTTACTACAGAAGTAGATTGCCCATCTTCCTTCCTAGGAGTGGCTGGTGGGTGTGAACCGCCAGCCTTCTGGAATGCTGCTTAGATGGGAGGATGGTGAGACTTCATCTTACAAACTTTGGACATTTTACCAGTCCTTGGAAAAGACATCGGTAAAGTAGAAGGTCAGCGAAGAAGAGGAACACCCTCAACAAGATGGACTGACCCAGCGACTACAACAGTGGACCAACACAGCAATAATTGTGAGGATGGTGCAGGACCAGGCAGGGTTTTTGTGTTTCTGTACATAGGTCACTATGACTCAGAACTGACTGGAGGGCACCTAACAACAATAACAATAAACCCTTTAATTGAAATTGTCCTAAAGGAATAACAATATCCTCCACTAATAACTTTGTGAAACTTTATAATTATTGTTTGATATTATTATTAGCAAGAAACTCTGGTGGTGCAGTGGGTAAGGTTGACCAGAATGTCAGCTGTTCAAACCCACCACCTGCTCTGCGGAAGGAAAATGGCGCAATTCTACCTCCAAAAAGATTTGCCGCCTTGGAAACCCTATGGGGCTTGCTGAGAGTTAGAACAGACTTGCTGGAGTGTGTTTGGTTTTTTTTTTTGGTATTATTACTAGCAACTACTAAACAACCAGCACTTGTTAGATGCCTAATATGTTCCTATGACTGTGATAACTTATTAAAAATATGTTGTTTGTACTGTAATTTTTAAAAATGAATGAAGACATTTAGAGCAGTGATCTAAATTTGGATCTAGTTGAATTCAGCTCCTGTGCCTTTAACCATCCTTGTTATATTACCTCAACAAATGTAGGTGAAGGTACCTAGTACTGTGCCTAGGATGTTTTAATACCTGTACTAGAATCATTGATTATATTGTGCCTGTGTTAGTCAGTCTCTGTCTGAGTATCTTTAGGGACAGGAAACTCACTCGAACCTAAGTAGCCATTTTCCTTATATAACAACTTCTGTTATTACAAACTTTTCTCACATGGAACTGAATAGTATGTTTGTCTTTTGGTTATTCCCGTAATTTTTTGCTTTCTGGATTTATACAGAATAAGTCAAATATCTCTTCTTTATGAGAGCAAGTGTTTTTTTTTTTTTTTTTTAGTTTTTTCCTTACCAGCCTCAACATCAACATCCTCAGTTATTTCAGTTAATTTTATTTTAAATTTTTATTGTGATTTAGGTGAAAGATTACAGAGCAAATTCATTTTCCATACAGCAGTTCATACGCATTTTGTTTCATGACATTGACTGCAATCTCCACAATGTAACAGCTCTGTTCCCACTTCCTGCAGTTATCTCTTCCCTGTGCCCTTCTTTCCTATGCATTCCTGCCCCCTGAGATGTCTCCCTGTGCAAATACTGCCCTTCTCTTCTCCCATGACTGATCATTCTAAGGAGTGTATCTACCTAGAGTAGATGTTTACCTTATATGCCTGTCTCTTGTTTGGCTGGAAGCCATGGGAGTGAATTCAATTCCAGACCTGAAGGGTAACTAGGGACCATAGGGGTCTCACCAGGTTCTATCACACCAGTAAACCTGGTCTTTTTTATGATTTTGAGTTTTGTTCCACATTGTTCTTCCACTCTATCCAGGATCTCCTGCACTGATCCCTTTCTGACTGGTTGACAGTGGTAGGCAGGCACCATCTAGTTCTTCTGGTCTCATGGTCATATGGGCTGAGGTTCTCATGGTCCACTAGTCCCTTGGACTAATTGTTTCCACGTGTCTTTGGTTTCCTTCATTGTTCTTTGCTCTGGATGAGGAGAGACCAATTGTTGCATCTTAGATGGCCATTTGCAAGCTTTTAAGACCCCCATCACTACTCACCAAAGAAGGATGCAGAAAATGTTTTTGTGTAGTATGTTATGCCATTTGAGTTTGATGTTCCCTGAAACCATGTTCCTGAGCCCACAGGCCCAACAACTTGCTCCCTCAGGGTGATTGACTGTGCCTAAGAAGTTATCATAACTTTGCTCCCTGTTCTATTTGTATGGACATTCTTATAGCACATACAAATACATATGCAGAAATATCATCTGCCAACCTTATGTATGTATATCCCCTTTTGCCTAGACATACCTGATCGCTAAGCCTGTCTACCCATCTATTTGCCCATGGGTTGGTGTTTTTTCTCACTCATAATGCAGGACTGTAGATGCAGATTGTATATTGTGTCTGTCTTTGTTGTCTGTGCCTCTTGTGCACCTCTCTGTGTATTCCTTTTCCTCAGTGTTATTGTGTTGGTCACTTGCTTTTGGTATATTGCCTTTCCCTTCACCCAAATCAATACTTGTCTCTTACCTATCTAGCAATTTTCTCTTTCAGCTAATTTTAAAAATCAGAATTATTTTTCATTTTGGTACTCATATAGTCTAGATGTTCTATATCCTTCTGAAAATATTACAACTGGAAAGAAATATGTTACCAGAATAGGATACTAATGATAAAATTAATAATAGCTATCTTCTATTGAAGGAGCTCTGGTAGTATAGTGGCTAAGGCATTTGGCTGCTAACCAAAAAGGTTGTCAGTTCCAACCCACCAGCCTCACAGGAGAAAGGTGATGCAGTCTGCTTCTGTAAAATCTGTATCCTTGGAACCCCTCTGTCCTAGAGGGTTGATATGAGTGAGAATTGACTTGATGGCAATTTTGGTTTTTTGGACCCTTTATTGACCTTCTCTTATGTAGCAGTCATAGTGCTAAGCTCTTTTTATGTATTATTACAATAACAGTGGATGAAGAAATTGAAAGTTAGAGAGGTGCTTTCTTTTGTCATTTCTACCACTAATAAGTGACCAAACCAAGGTTTGAAATGATGTCTGCTGGACTTTAAACTCTTCACTGTGCTGCTCTTGACTGGCATGGAATGAAACATAGCTATGTTCTCATTCTACTAATTTAGTCTAAGATTGCATTAATCTTCTTGGCAGCAGTATCATAGCATTGACTTATGTTAAGCTTGTATTCAAGTAAAACCTACAAGTCATAGTAAGATCTTAAATATATGAGTGTCTGTCTGGTCTGGCCTTCTTGTCTTATGTAATTAATTATCAATATAAATGCAGGACTTTGTGTTCATGTCTTCACCTTCCATCTTGGTGATTTCAGCCCAGATATCTAGGTTGCAAAGATAATTTTGAATTTTGATTCTGTTGTCTACAGTATTAACTGGAGGAAGTACAGTCAAAATGTTCTTTAGAAGTGAGAATGTCTAGACTTTATCTTTCATACTTTGGTCATGTTGTCAGAAGGCATCAGTTTCTAGAGAAGGATATCATGTTGGGTAAAGTAGAGGGTCAGCGAAAAAGGGGATGACCCTCAAAAAGATGGATTGACACAGTGGCTGTGGCGATGGGCTCCAGCATGGCAAGGATTGTCAGAATGGTGTACTGTTTTGTTCTGTTGTACAAGGGGTTGCTGTGAATCCGAACCAACTCAGTGACACCTAACAACAACAACCAGAGATATATGACCATATGCATCTTTGTCAAGTATCCCTGTTTTGTGTTTGTTTTAGTAATAAATATAATTCCAGACAGATTAGTGTTGAATAAGAATCTATCTATTTGTTTTTCCTCCAACAATTTTTGAAATGTACTTTTCTAAACTCAAGGATACATGTTCAGGAATGCCTATTCTTTTCTGACTATTTATAAAATTAATATTGTCACTTTATTTCAAGCTTCTGGTTGGAATCATGCTGAGGGTATTAGTCATAATTGCGGCTTTATTCTGCCTTCTGAGCACTGAATTTAGTAAATAGAAAGTAGGAAGTTAATAATGTCTAGGAGCTCTGGTAGCATAGTGCCTGAGGCACTGGACTGCTAACCAGAAGGCTGGCGTTTCAAACCCACCAGCCACTCCTCAGAAGGAAGGTTGGGCATTCCTACTTCTGTAGTGATACTGCCTCGGAAACCCAAGGAGGGGTCGCTATGAGTTGGGGCCGACTCGATGGCAAATAACAACACAACAACAAGGCATTTGACTGCTAACCAGAAAGCTGGTGGTTCAAACCCACCAGCCACTCCTCGGAAGGAAGGTTGGGCAATCTACTTCCATTGTGATACTACCTCAGAAACCCAAGGAGGAGTCACTATCAGTCAGATCCAACTCGACGGCAGTGAATTTGAGTAGCCTACTCTAAATTATATTTCTATCAGAAGATCTCAGAATAATTGAACTTTCCATTCACTCTTCATAGAATATGTTGTTACAAGTTTTAAAATTTCTTTTGGAAAAAATTTCTATATTTTTTTTCTAGATAGTCTGTGGTATACACCTGTAATAATATAACTTATTTTTTTTTCTCTTTTAGTTCCCCTCTCTTAATTACTGTACTTCACTATTAAACCAGTGAGTTTACATATAGAAATAACTTCTAGGGTTTAGTGGAAAGAACACTGGACTTGACTTTGAAAATTGCTGAATTTGAGTCTGACCATACTGTGTGAACTTGAGGAAATTGCTTAAGCTCCACAATGGACCTCAGTTTCCTTATTTATAAGATAGGGATAGTAGTATTTCTTCTTTATGATTTAGGATTGCAAACTCAGGTTGGAATTGCAAAAACAGATAACCAGAGGCTTATATAAATTGTGCGTGTGTCTCACACAGTGAGTTGTACCAGAAGATGGGCAGTATAACACAGGGATTGGAGATTTAGGCTCTTTTCATCTTTCTTTTACACAATTTTTAGTGTGTAGTCCTTCGCCCTCATGCTTCTTGCCTAATAGCCACAAAGTGGTTCTTATAACTTCAGGTCTTATGTCTGTGTTTCAGACATGAAGAATAGGAAGAACCAAAAGCCTAAACCAGAAAAACTGGTTTTCTCCTAGTGAGGCTTTGTCTTTTAATTGGGCAAGCTGTGTTTATGGATGTCTCCCTGTAGTCCATTGGCCAGAACCATGTTATGTGGCCACCTCTTGCTACAAAATAATCTCAGAAATTGTGTATTTTAGATCTTCAGTCTCTACATTGCAGGAAAACAAGGGAGAAGGAATTATGTTTTGAGTTTGGGTCAGCCAATCAACAACGTTTGCCACATTTTTTCTCAGGATTGCTGGAAAGATTCAATGAGGCAATGTGATTAAAAAGTTTCATATAGTGTAATTTTTAAATAACTATAAAGTATATTATTTCTCCTGTCTTTTATTGGATGGTTTTAAAAACTAGAGTGTATCTTTGAATTAATTTAATTTTGTGCCTTACAAAACCCTGTGAAATTAGTTACTTGGCTGTTGTTATGTGATTTCACTTTAGCAATTGGTAGAAATATGTGTAGACACGAATACTGCATTATTTCCAACCAGCTTCCATTTTCATCTAAGGATTAATGAGGACCATTTCCACATCTGGCTAATCTTTGTGTACCATACATCCTAACCCTCAGAGTCATGGGTTTGCATTTTACATCTGGGGTTTTCTCTTTCTTTCTCTTTAATAGACTTTATTATTTTTTTAGAGCAGTTTTAGCTTTACAGAAATATTGTGCAGAAAATAAGGAGTGTTCTCATTCACTGCCCTCCCACCACACCATTGTTTCCCCTGTTAACATCTTGCATGCCTGTAGTACATATGTAGCAATTGATGAATCAATATGGACAAGTTATTATTAGCTAAAGTCCATAGTTTATATTAGGGTTTACTCTTTGTATTGTACAATCCTATGAGTTTTGACAAATGATTAATGTCACGTATCCACCATTACAGTATCATATAGAATGTTTCATTGCTAGAAAATTGCCCTGTGTGCCACCTATTCATCCCTCCCCTGGCCCCTTGACCACCACTGATCTTTTAACTGACTCTCTGGTTGTGCCTTTTCCAGAATGTCATACAGTTGGAATCATATACTATATTGCTTTTCCATATTGGCTTTTTTCCAGACACTCTGTCCCCATTAAGCAGTAACTCCTCGTTCTTCACTATCCCTCACCCATGGTAACCACTAATCTGCTTTATGTCCTTGTGCATTTGCCTATTCTAAATATTTCATATACGTGAAATCAAACAGTATTTGTTCTTTTGTGCCCGGCTTATTCATTTATCATAATGTTCCAAGTTTCATCCATGTCCCTGGGCTTCTTTCTGAGAGTTCTGTTGGTGGGCTTGAAGATTGCTTTTCTACCCGCATGCTACTTGTCCTATATTCTCCTGGGTGTCACTGAGCATTGCTTAAGGAGCCAACTATTGGTATCATCAACCTGGCTATTAATTTTTTCTCTTCCCAAGTCGTTGATGCCAACAGTGGCAGAGTGGTTATTTAAAGCCCTTACTGTTAACCCTTCAGTCAGACGCCCGGAGTTGAGAGTCCCTAGAGGTGCCGTCCAGCCTGCTGCTGCAGTATCATCTGTTCCCATAAGAAGCACCGAAATTAGGTTTTAATTTGTAAAAATAAACAAATAACTTCTAGGCAGGAAGCTCCCTGCTAATTGGGAAGCATTCTAGATGAATGTTGCTTTTTGAGAAAGGCTGTTTTCTGGAGAGTAACATCTGCTTTGAGTAAAATCATACTAAAGAATAAAAAGCAGCCTATTGCTAATGGGAAAATAATTGGTAAAGAGGCAGATCTACAAAATGACTCTAGCCCTCCTGTTGCTCACATGAGAGACCCGCAAAATACTTCTGGGATGAAAGAGTGATTACTGAGTCAGAATGAAGTGATTTTCCTAGAGGTACCTGAAAAATAACAGGGCAAAACCACAGCTAACCCACAAAATGGCAGCCCTAACTTGAAACAAGATCGGCTGAGAGGTGAATTTGAAAAAAGGCCAAGTATCCTGAATACACATTTTGGAGCAATCATCTGGTCCTGTGGCATGAGGTAGAGGAAATGACCTTTGTAGTCACAAGTGTTCAGACAAAGTTATATTATTTTTCCCCATGGAGAGTGGTAAAAGATGTAAAGAAAAGGCCTCAGGAGGGAAATAAGTCCTGGAGGTGGGCTTAGAAAGAGACTGGAGGAGCGAGAATCTTAAATGAGGTCAGAGAGAGCTAGGAAGCAAAAATCTCCAACGAATTTGGAAATGACCAGGAATTTGTAAGATGTATTATAGAATCGGAGACCCTTCGGGTTTATTACCTCTGAGTCTCTTCAGTCTGAGGAAAATGCTGATTGTTTCTACCTTCTGTCATTCTTTTGGATGAAAGAAGACTTTGATATATGTTTTTTCCCCCCTGCCTGCTGGCTTTCTTTCCTTTTGTAGACATTGTTCGAAGCGATGTTGCCTTGGATAAGCAGAAAGGCTGCAAGATTGCCCAGCATCCTGATGTTATGCTGGAGCTCCAAAGGGAGAAGGCAGCTCAAATGCATCTGGTTCTTCTGAAGGAGCAATTCTCCAATACTTACAGTAATCTCATATTAACAGGTAAGGCCGCTGGAGTCAGCTGAAATCTTAGAGCTCATAGATTGATGGCCTTTATCAGTTAGGAGCTTGATAATTGGGAAACACTAGAGGGGGATCCAAATGAGTCTGTGCTTTCCTGTCTTCACCCAGGATATCCCTTAATTGTGATGGCTCTTTCCTTCCTATAACAAATATTTCTTGTAGTTTGCAGATGTGTTTTGTATTTGAGTTTATGGGCAATTCAGTATGTGTGTTCTCAAATGACAGAACCAATGAAAACCTAATGAGAGTCTTATAAAAATATGACTTTCTAGATGTGTGCCAGTAGATTTGAGAGAATTACTAAATTTGGAGTCTTTTAACAAGCAGCTCTTTTCCTTTTTCTGTGTATGCCCTTTCTATGAACCCAGTGAATATAAGGATGAAATGTAAAAGAGATAATGACCCACAGGCAGAGCTGAGGATATTCCATTCCTGGAGGAGTTTGAAAATATCTGGGGAATTTGACTTTCTTTTTAAGAGCAAAGAGGCTATGAGACTGAGCCACATACCCTTACATCCTTGGTTCTAAGAGCAAAATGAATATGTGTGTGAGCTTCAAGGAGAAACAACTTTTTGCAGAATTTGCCTGCAAACTCTTCTGGTAAAGAGCATGTGAGTTGCGTGCCTCTGTCAGGCTTTAAGAAGAATGTAATAGCAGGCTCTGATGGGAAATTCTTTCAGGATTTTGGATGACACTAAGAAGAGCACTCCAAGTTACCTCCATCTTCTTGAGAGCATGCAAGGCAGACCTGTACTGTATTGATCTAAATAAACTTAAACAAACCAAAAGTATGTCTTTTCCATTGTTTATGAATATTAAAAAATAATAAAAAGATGGTACATCTAACTGGCTATGAACAACTCACACTTCCTTTTTAAAACTCTAAATTAGGCAAATTTTAACTTTTTTTTACAGGCTTCTTGGCATGTCACAAGAGCTTGCTGAGTGGCAACCAAATTTGTTTTGTTTTTGAAAAAACATAAGATTCTTCCAACTTTTTATCTGTGCCTGCTGGAAAACCCAACATTATGAGATGAAAGCCAGATTTAAATGTGGCTTTTTGTGAGCAGAGAAGAGGATTATGGATTTCATAAATGTGGGCCCTGGTTTTTGCTCTTTGATACGTCATTAACGAGGGAAAACTTGAAAGTGATTTATGGCTAATGCATGCATTTTCCTAAATTGCTTAGTGAAGCAGGGTGTACGTTTTAAATGTTTGAGAAGAACATACATTTCTCTCCAAATTTCTTCAGTCTACCCCGCATTTACATTCGTACATATATTTAATATTTTCAAGTTCAACTATTACAAATAAAATATTTTTATTCCTTTCTTTTTTAGTATTTTTCAGGCATAAACTAGAGGAGTCAGACCCTGTGTTCTTTAATGTAACATAGAAATGGTTTAGGATAATTCTAACCCTAAACCCTGAATCCAGAGTGTGGCTTGAAGACATAGTATCTTTGAAAACATGAGTGTTCTATTGAGTTCAGTGGAATCTTTTCTGATTCTCAGCAACATAATCCCTCTGGATGTTTACTCCTAATTCAAACTGTTGGAATCAACATTGTCAACTTGGACCCTGACAACTTGCTTACTTTCCACTAAACAAACTTATCCCAGAGAAGAGCCTCTTTCCTGCTCTCGCTTCTCCCAAGCTGCTTCAAAGAGTCCTTAGGCATTTTCCACATTTTTCACCTAAATGCCTGTGCAGAGGTACCTTGCCATAGACAGAGAGTTTGGTGTGCCCTGGTTTGCTTACATGAAAGTTCAAAAGGTCTTCATTCCAGGTGTTGGGAAGAGATGGAGTCTTTCAGTTTAGCACCCATGATAAAACTATTTTAATGTCCTTTAACTAAGTCTTTGATTTTACACAGTGCGGTTTTCTAATTGTTATGAAGTTTAATCCTTGATTTCTTGTATAAATCTTGAGAACATGGTCTCCAGACAGCTAAACATAATATTTAAACATAACTAAACTAACTTTTGTAAATATTTCCCTTTTCGGTGATGAATGTGTGTTGGTAAGGAGGGTAAGGTTGAAGGGCCAGAGACCTCTCATAGGCAGTGACTTTCTTTACCGACACATTCAGAACACCTATTCTACGATTTCGGCTTGGTGACATTCTACTTTTTGTATCACTCTAGTATAAGGTTTGAAGTATCAGCAGTGAAAGCATTTATGTGGAACAGGATAAGAAAATGGGGCCTCCAAAATCATAGAAATAGAGCACTCTTCCATACCTCCCCCCAAGTATTTACAGAATTTCATGTCTGTGTAGCAGTGTATTATAACTCTTTTTTTTTTTTTTTTTTTTTGGGCAATTAGTGGTACATTTCTTATTTTTAAGATGAGAAACTAAGATCACAATAAAAATTTAATGAAGCGATTTAAATGTCAGTATAGTAAAAGCGGTTGAAATGTCAGATGGTTAAAGCATATTTAAAATGGTAGTTATTGTCCTCCACTTCACAAGCAAGTTCTCATTCTTAGGTCCTATGCCTTTAGCTGGTGTGACTTCAGCTGCTGAGGGAAAGGCTCACCTTCGTGTTTTGCGTTCCAGCTGACGATCCCCCTTGAACAGCCATTCCTCAGACGAAGACAAATTATATTCCAGTTCAGAGGGTCTCCAACCATTTTATAAAAAAGACGTGATTCTGTAACCATTAGTGATAGCCCAGTTAATGAAAACTAATCCAATTCTTTAATGCATATAGTTCATTGAAGTGTTCCTTATTTCATCATATTTTTAGGAAACTGAGTTTTCGTGTGTTTTTACATGGTTTTGAACTTGTCTTAGTATTTTCACAGAATGATTCACATGGTTTTGGAAATAATGTTATTCTCACCTAGCCTAGGAGATTTTGGAAGTAAACTCTGAGGTTATGGAGCAATGCCAATATAGCGTCAGTGATAGAATTATCTTAAATGGTCATCAATTGTATGCTGCGCTTTGCACACTGACTCACCAACACGTGCATGTATGCTTACCCTGCAGCTTTTTATGTATTGACTGTGCATGTCTGATAATACGTTGTTCCCAGGGAATGATAGATGACAGTGAGAGTTGGGTAGGGTTTTTAAAGAAAGAATAGATACCCTGTCTTCTTTGTGCTCCAATGATACTTAGTGTAGTAATGCTCTGTACCTTTGTTGAAAATGTTCAGCTGTGTTTGTAATGAATGAATTCACCTGAAGACTAGGGTAATTCTGACTTCTATTAAATAACTTCTATAGGTTCAGATTCAGTTATGTATTTTTTTTTTTTTTGAGGTATAAATTGAAATTTTGTGGAGGATTCTTATACTATAACCAAATGAAAAACAGAAAATAACAACTACAAGTCAACTATCAAATGTAATTCCTTTTCTAGGATTTTATTTAGACCACAAACTCCTAAAGGGCAAAGAATACCATGTTTGTGCAGTATCTGGATAGTATTTAGAGCATAATGAATAATCCTGACATGAGGTCAAATTTAAAAAAAATTATTTATGCTGTGAAGTCATCTAGTCAACCCTCTGTATCCAGGCAGGCTGAACTGTAGCCATGATAGACAGATGACATTACTGAAGACACTTTCCAGTATTCCCTTTTGAGGACTCTTGTCATGTTATTGGCTGTCACTTTTGGTTTTGTACCTCTTTCTCCAGTCATCCTAATTGGACTGGAATTCCAGTGGGATGGCTCTCCTGTTTTGCTGTGGGAAATAGATTGAGCAGAAGTTATGGCCCATTCTCCTAACTTAAATTGGACCAAAGGGCTCAAATCAGTGGAATGAGAGCTTTAGCTTCCCTAAAGCACAGTACTCAGGGGACTCATTCTAGATAAAGCTTAAGGCCACAGTAGCCAGCCAACACAAAGCACGATTTCAGACTCTAGTTCTTTCTCTGCAGCATTTTTCTTGAGCATCCTAACCTACAGTGGTCTTCATTTGTGCTGTTGTATAGCTGTCTGTGCCACTGATCTGGCAGTTGGCGTAAGTTTAAAGTGATTTCTACTAACACCTGTTTATTTGACACATACTTCAAAATTAATTTTTTATTAAGGGTTTGAATAAATCATTTCCATTCTCAGATTTTCTGTATGTCTTCTATAGCGTCTGAGAGCGAGTCCATTTATTGTTACTTTCAAGACCCACTTGCTTCACTTTACTCATTTTGTTGTTTCCTCTAAGTGAATCTGCTGTAAGCTTATTTGCACAAACCATTTCATTAAAACTGTTTTCTTCCATTCTACTCCAGATGCTAATCAACCTCATGCCTCCCATTTTCCAAGTTCTCTCTTAGTTCATCCAAAGCCATCTTTAAAACCTCTTTATATAGTAGCACCATATTTTACACTGGCATCAGGGGTCAAGGAAACATCTGCTTCATAAAGTTTCTGCTTTGTAGTGGAAGAGAAGTACATTTGTCTATCAACATGAACCCAGGAGGGTGCAACTGGATATATAGCACAACTAACACCTCTAGATAAGAGATTTTAGTATTGGGTATCCCCCTCATTTATTTCCAAGTGTATCAAACAAAGTAAAAGAACATCTTAAAGTTTTAAAAATGACCTTGAAACGTGATCGTACGTGGCAGCACGTATTACTCATTTTGTAGGTTTATTGACAAGCGGTGATGTGGGCTGTGTCATCATAGAAGATACTTTCAGAGGGCTACAGATGGAGTTGCAGTCATATGTGTGTATATATGTTCTAAACTCAGATTCCAAACTTTCTGGGGATACTTTTCATTATAAAAATACTTCATAGACTAGCCCATTCAATGAGGAAGGGTATAGTTTTTAAAGTAGCTGATAATGAAATCTCTGTATTAACCCATTTTTCTTTTCTTTCTTTTTTTTTTCCTTTTTTAGCTGTGAATGGTCTTGATTTATTTACACATATCTCTTGTAATCATTTTTCCAGGTGTTCCAATTAGTAAGCATCGTAACTATTGAAGCACATTTGATTGGATTTTACATTTGATTTGGAAGCAATATGTACATGTATTTAACCTCTCAAGACACAAAATGGTTCTAGGTTTCAAGATTCTTGAATCAAAACAAGAGTTAATGTCGAAGTCTGGTTAAATGAATTTTCAGGTTCTTCACTCAGAACAACGATTCTTAGGTTTGGAAGGACAAAGCGTCATTATTAGGAGTCGGGAATGTGCTTATTTGTGGCTGCTCATTTTCTGCCTCTTCAGGGGAGTTGTTGTTGTTGTTGTTATTTGCCATTGAGTCAGCCCCGACTCCTAGTGACCCCTCCTTGGGTTCCCGAGGCAGTTATCACTATGGAAGTAGGATTGCCCAACCTTCCTTCCGAGGAGTGGCTGGTGGGTTTGAACCGCCAGCCTCCTGCTTAGCAGTCAAGTGCCTTTAGGCATTATGCTACCAGAACTCCTAAAAAAATACCTTGACTCAGCTTAAAATAAGCTTATGTGGGGTGCTTGCTTTATGCCACTGTTACCTGCTGTCACTCACAATACTGTGCTTTTGGGGCACCTAGTCATCAGACTTCTTTAATGCTGACTGTTTTGGTTACTCTTGCCCCCAGGCCAGGCTCCAGTGGGTTTGCACACTTGTGGATCCTGGCTCACCTAGTCCAGATAAACTGGCCACCATCTGAATGCCATTGACACTGGTGTCCAAAGTCTTCTCTGATAAATATTAAACAAGGGGAATTGTGAGAGTGTCACTGATTTCATAAGACAAATGGTCTTCCTGCTCCTCTTTTTTTTTTTTCCTTTTGTTATAGGAAAACATTCACTGAAAGGACAGATGTCATTGCATTTATCTGAGAAAGTGTCATTCTTTTAAAAATTATCTCCCCTCTGTAATTATAAAACTAATGGACGCTCCCTGAAGAAATTTTGGAAATTCTCTTAACCTAGAGATAACCAATATATATATATAAATTTATGTATTTAAAACATAATTGAAATTGGATGATGAAATTTCAATTCACTATAATTGAAATTATAGTGAATATTATTTATCTTGCTAAAATTCTTTTAAAATGCTTCTCAAGGCCACATGATATTCTTTCTTATGGTCATACTAAATGTTTTTTTTATAATGTTAGTATTTAATAATGCTAGTTTTTTCAATAATAAATGTTATACAGGTTTATTGTACAAATTTGAAAAATATAGAAAAGGAAGACAAAGTCACCAATAATTCCGTTATTCAGACAAGATGATTATTATAATTTTGGTATATTCTTCATATACATATATATATGTGTGTGTGTATGTGTGTGTGTGTAGAGAGAGAGAGAGAGCACTCTGGTGGTGCAGTACATAAGGCATTTGGCTGCTAACCAGAAGGTTGGTAGTTCAAACCTGCCAGTTGCTCTGTGGAAGGAACATGGGGCAATCTCTAATTAATATATTATTTAAATTATGTATTAACTTATAAAGTGAAAGGTGGAACTTGATGGACTACTTTGTTTTTCTGTGTCTCACAAGTTTTCCTTCTGCCTTTGACAGAGTGCAATCTTACCACTTTTCTATCTCCTTTTAGTGGAAAATATTTGAATTTTCCTTCTCTGACAAATCTCTGCCTTAAACACATTCCAACTTTGACAGGTTTTACTTTATATATAAATTACACTTACATGTTTAAACTGTAGGAGCTCTGGTGGCACAGTGCCTAAGGCATTTGACTGCTAAGGAGCTCTGGTGGCATAGTGCCTAAGGCATTTGACTGCTAACCAGAAGGCTGATGGTTCAAACTCACCAGTCACTCCTCAGAAGGA
>NW_006921651.1:7933716-7939075 GCF_000298275.1 Orycteropus afer afer
TTTAACAAGTTAAACAATACAGAAATAAACAGTGAAAAATATAACCATGTTTTCTTCTTGGCCCACTCTGTTACTACCCCTGAATGGTAACCATTGTTTGATGCTTATATTTCTATAGCTTTTTAAAATGTCTTTATATTGTATTTACAAGCATAGATTTTAAAAATTGTTTGTTCTTAGTTAAAAAAGGAATCCAAATATAAACATTATTCTATGATGAGGATTTTTTTCCCCTGTCACTTAATGGTATGTCATAGAGCGATCTCTGGGTCAGCCCATGTAAATCAAACCCATTGTCAATTATTTATACAATATTCTGTAGTATTGAATATAACTATTTAACCTTTCCCCTATTGATAAGCCTTCGTATTCTTACATATATGTACGTATAATTGCATATTTAATTTGTCACTACAAACTATGCTGGAATAAAAATGCTTGTATTATTTCCTGTTTACTGAGGCATTTATTTCTCTGGTGTGGATTTCTCAAAGTAGAAAGTTTGAGTCAAAAGATATATTTATTTAAAAAAATTGTAAAGTTTATTGGAGTATAATGCATATGTAACAGAAATAATTTTGACAAAGTGTATAGCGTATAGTCATATTACCACTGCCAGTATCAAAATATATAAGATTCCTCTCTTGTCCCTTTTAGTCCGTTTTTTCTGCTCACCCTCAGTGCTTAGTTTCCCCTCATCTGATAATCTCTTGCTAAAGTTTTGGCTTTTCCAGAATGTCATGTAAGTGAAATAATAAAGTGGTCATGTGTGGCTGGCTTCTTTCACTTAGTAGCATAATGCTTTTTGAGATTCGTCCATCTTGTTATTTAGACCAGTATTCCATTCCTTTTTATTGCAATTAGTAGTCCAATATAGGGATATTCTACAATTTATTTACCCATTCATCTATTGATGGACACTTAGTTCATTTCTAGCATTTGGTGATTGTGAATAAATCCATTATTAATATTTGTTTCCAGATCTTTGTGTTGAAATATGTTTTTATTTTTCTGAATAGATACCTACAAGTAGGATTGGTGTGTTTTATGGTAAGTGTCTGTTTAGCTTTATAAGAAACTGTTTTCCAGAACAGCTGTATCATCTTACATTCCCACTAGCAGTGTTTGGTAGTTCCAGCTCCTTTACATCCTTGCCAGATCTTGGTATTGTCTGATCTTTTAAATTATTGCTGTTCTAGTGGGTTTGTAAGGAGCTCTGGTGGTGTAGTGCCCAAGGCATTTGACTGCTAACCAGAAGGCTGGCGGTTCAAACCGACCAGCCACTCCTCAGAAGGAAGGTAATCTACTTTCGCGGTGATACCACTTCAGAAACCCAAGGAGGGGTCACTATGAGTCAGGTCTGACTCGATGGCAATGCGTTTGGTTTTGGTTTTTTGGTTAATAGGTTTGTAAGGAGCTCTGGTGGTATAGTGGTTAAGGCTTTTGGCTACTAACGAAAAGGTCATTGGTTCAATCTCACCAGCTGTTCTGTGGAAGAAAGATGGGGCAGTCTACTTCCATAAAGGTTTACAGCCTTGTAAACCCAGTAGGGTCACTATGAGTCAGAATTGACTCAATGGCAGTGAATTTGGTTTTTTTGGAGCAGGTTTGTAGTGATACTTCATTGTGGTGCTAATTTTTAATTTTCTGTATGACTAATGATACCGAACATCTCTTAATGTCCTATTTGCCATCTGTGTATCTTCTTTGAAGTGTCTGTTCAACCTATTTGCCCATTTTAAAAAATAACGAGTTTTGTTTTTCTTTTACTGAGTTTTTAGAGTTCTGGATGTTCTAAGATACAGTCTTTTATCAGATATATGCTTTTAAAATATTTTTTTTCCAGTTGGTGGCTTGTCTTTTTATTTTCTTTAGTGTCTTTTGAAGAGTTGAGGTTTTTAATTTTGGTAAAGTTCAATTTGTGGAGTTTTATCATGGTTTGTATTTTAATTTTTAATTCATCTTGTCAGATTATTTCCAGAAAACTTACCCACTGCCATTGAGTTTATTCTAACTCATAGTGACCCTGAAAGACCAAGTAATTCCCATAGGGTTTCCAAGATATAAATCTTTACAGAAGCCGGAGTGCTTCATCTTTTTCCAGTGGAGAGTTCAAACCACTGACCTTTTGGTTAGCAGCCTAGTGCCATAAATCACTGTACTACCAGAGCTCCTTATTTTTAGAAAAACCTAAAACTAAACCAAAGTCTCTGCCATTGGGTAACTTTAGATTCATAGCAACCCCCATTGGATTTACAAGGCTGTATATCTTTATGAAAGCAGATTGCCTCATCCTTCTTCTGTGGAGCAGCTGGTAGGTTCAAATCAGTGACCTTTTGGTTAGCAGCCAAATGCCTTAACCACTACACTACCAATTCACATTTCCACTAGCACTGTTGGATATCAATTATTTCCTGAAATTTTCATTTGCACTGGATGTTAGTGTGGTTTTGGATAGTTTTCAATCTAAAAGTGTAAAAAAAAAATCCCATTTTTGCAGTTTTCTGAGTGCAGTTTTCTGACTACAGCCAGGGTGAGTATAGTTCCACATGTTTATTGGTGATTTGCATTTACTCTTTGGCTAATTACCTATTCATAGTCTTTGATGTTTTTATTGGGTTCTTGATCTTTTCTTTTCAGGTTGAAAGCAGTCTCTGTAAATGAGAAATATTAATCTTTTGTCATATGTATTGGAAACATTTCCCTCATGGATATCATTTATTTTTTTGACTCTTTTTAGTTCACAACTTTAATCTTTAATATGTCTGGAATTTCTGTTGTAAGTAGTGTACATTGTTTTCTTTCAAATGGCCAGCTAGCTCTGTGTGCACCATTTTTTTTTTAAACTTTGTATTGTTATTTGGATGAAAGTTTACAGAGAAATTGGTTTTCTGTTCAACAGTTCATACACATTTTGATCCGTGACATTGATTGCAATCTCCACAATGTAACATCACTCTTCCCACTACCTCTCTGTGTTTACCATTTCTATTTGTCTTTCTTTCCTATCCTTTCTGACATCTCTGCTTATCTTTGGGCAAATGCTGCCCTTTTGATCTCATATGGTTGATCATTCTAAGAAGTGTGTACCTCCTTGGTACTATTGTGCACCTTATAGGCTTGTCTGTTGTTTGGCTGAAAGTTGAGCTGTGGAGGTGAGTTCATTTTCAGGCTTGAAGGGTGATTAAGGGCCTTAGTATCAGTCGTTCTATCAGATCAGTAAACCTGTTTTGTTTTTTATTAATTTGAGTTTTGTTCCACGTTTTTCTCCCACTCTGTACGGAACCTCTTACTGTGAGGTCACTTCAGTGTTGTATGAGGGTTCTAATCTTTCCACATCCTCACCAGCATTTGTTGTTTTCTTCTGAACTTTGTTATTAATGCTGGGATGAGATGATAACTCATTGTTTTGATTTGCATCTCTTTAATGGCTAATGAATGCTTGCATTTCTTCATGTGTTTGTTGGTCACCTGAATGTCTTCTTTGGTGAAGAATCTATTTATTTCCTTTGGTTGTTTTTCAGTTGCATTATTTTGTTGTTGTTGAGGTGTTGAAATTTTCTATAGATTTTAGAGATTAGACCTTTGTTTGATGTGTCATTGCCAATTTTTTCCCCCCTAGTCTGTAGGTTCTCTATTTTTTTGGTGAAGTCTTTTAATGCACATACATGTTTAATTTTTAGGAGGGACCCAGTCATCTAGTTAATCTTCTGCTGTTCATTTTTAGATATGTTTGGTAGTATATTTATGCCATGTATTAGGGTCCCTAAGTTTCCCCTGTTTTCTCTTTGGTGATCTTTATAGTTTTAGGTTTTACATGTAGGTCTTTGATCTGTTTTGGTTAGTTTTTGTATATGCTGTGAGCTATAGATTCTGTTTCATTTTTCTGCAAATGTATATCCAGTTTTGCCAAGACCATTTGTGTGTGTGTGTGTGGGGGGGTATTGATGGGTTTTGTTCCATATATTTTTCCGTGCTAAATTCATTTTGCTTACAGATTTTCTTATATCATTTTCTTCATTGTTGTTTGTTTTAGTGTTTACTTAGATTTTATAATTTTCTTCTTTTTTATTTTGGTGAGAAGATTTATTAATTTTCTTTGAGGTTACTCTGTAATTTATTATTCTCTTCCCAAGTTTAAAACAATCTGTTCTATCTTGATATTGTGTTAACTTCCTCCCCATTTGAAAGTTCTGTAATTACATCATTTATTCCCTCTTTTTGCTTTATAATTGTCATTGTTTGCAAATTGACATCTCTGGTTCCCTATTTTCAATGTTTTATGTTTATTTTATTTTTGATGCTTATATACTTGGGTTGATTTCTGAGTAATAATTGTCATGTGTCTTAATCTCTGGTTGTTTTCTGCCCTTGTTTTTTCTGTGTTCTAAGAACTCCCTTTAGCATTCCCTGGTTGATCTGTTTTTTACAAATTCCTTTAATTTCTGTTTATTTGGGGACGTCCTAATTTTGCCATTGTATTTGAGAGACAGTTTTGCTTGATATATAATTTTTGGTTGGCAACTTTTCCTTCAGGGTTTTATATATGTCATCCCATTGCTTCTTGCCTGCATGGTTTCTACTGAGAAATTGAGCTTAGTTTTATTATTTTTTTTTTGTAGGTAACTTTTCTATTTTTTTGCTAGTTGATTTTAGGATTCTTTCTTTGTTTTGGGTTTTGGAAAGTTTGATTGTGGTATGTGTTGGTGATTTTCTGTTGGAATGTGTCCCATTTGGGGTTTGTTGAGCTTCTTGAATTCATATCGTCTCATTTTTCATACTGAGGAACTTTTCTTCCAACAAATCTTTGATAGTTTTCTTGATGCTTTTTTTTTTTTTTTTTTATGTTTCTTCCTGTTCTGGGATTTTTGTTGGACATAAGTTATTCCTCTTGGTGGTGCCCCACATAATTCTTAGGTTTTCTTCATTTTTTAGGTTTTTTTTTTTTTCTTTTTATGATGTTCCTCTAGCAGATTCATGTTAAGAGATTTGTCTTCAATTTCAGTAATTTTATCTTCCATTGATTCATTTCTCCTTTGCCCTTCCAATGCATTATCTATTTCTGAATCTTAGTATTCTGGATTTCTGTTTGCTGTTTTTGTATGGTTTCTAATTTTCCATTTATTTTGTCAATTTGTTCTTGTGCTGTTTTCTTGAATTCTTGTAGAATTTTGTGTTTTCTTTGCTTTTATCTATGGTTTCTTTGATATCTTTGTTAAACTACTGAAATGACCTAAGTATAAACTTTGTAAATTCCTTATCAGATAGTTCCAGTAGTATTTCTACCTCAAGATGATTTTATGGCCCTGTACTTTGGACATTTGTTTCAGCTATTCTGTCTTTTTTTTTTTTTTTTTTT
>NW_006921651.1:7939175-7951609 GCF_000298275.1 Orycteropus afer afer
TGTTGCCTCCAAGACAATGTGGTGTTATTATATTAATTTGTTGATTGTATATCAGTTTAATTCACCTTTTTGTTTTCTTTTAATGTATCCAGGCAATAGGATGGGCATGCTGGTTGCTAGTTTGGTAGCATTGGAACATTCATCACCTGTCCCTGGTGTATTTGGTAGCACATGGGAATTTGGGCATGAGTCTCTGATCACTGGTCATGTAAAGTAGCAGAGGGCAGGCTGGGCAGGTTTGGCTGCTGTGTGTTGTTGATCCAGTGGCTGGAGCAGGTGGTGGACTTGCCCAGAGGGTGGGGAGGCAGATGTGGTATGTATGGTTGGATACGGTCAGTGGCTCCTAACTACTGGGGAAAAATAGAATGAACAAAAAGGAGGAAGTGAGGCAGAAGAGAAGAAAGTGGGGAGAAAGAAGGTCTAAGAAGAAAGAAAGAAAGAATGAGAAAAACAGTGAAAGTAAGAAAACAGAAGAGTGGCGCAGTATTGGTGCAAGTGCTAGTCACCAAACATGGCTGTATATGGTGTTTGCTTCCTGGGACCACACACTACTGAATGTAGAGGGTCAGAGTCAGGTGCTACTGATTTGGCAGTGCATGGGGCACCCACTCTGCAGTATTAAAAAAAAGAAGAAATAATTAAATAAGAGGGAAGGGGAAGTGGGAAGAACTAAGAAGAAAGGGGAAAAAGTGGCATTGGGTGGCAGAAGCTTTAGCTTCCAAATACAGTTGCAGTGGGAATGCAGAGCTCATTCTTTGAGTGTGTGCACCACTGTATGAGAAGTGGTGGGGATGGGCACTTCTGACCATAGAGACGAGGGAGATAGCAGGCACATGCTCCGTGGGATCATTAAACAAGGAGGAGCAGAAGGAGAAAGTAAGTGAAAAGAGAGAAAAACCAGGGGATGAGGAAGAGAGAGGAACTAAGAAAAAGGGAGAAAAGATAAAAACAAAGAAGCAGCACAGTATTGGTGAAAGTGCTAACCACCAAACATGGCTGTGGAGGGAACACAGTGCTCATGCTGTGGGATGGTGCTCTGCTGTGCGCATATGTTCCTAATTGTAGAGGTGGCAGGGTCAAGGGGTCAGCTCAAGGGTAGGGGAAGGGGAAGGAAAAAAAAGAGCAGCAATAAGGGAGAACTAAGTAGAAAGTTTTTTTTTTTTTTTTTTTAAAGTACAGCACTGGTGGTGGGGGAGGTTTGACCAGCTTCCATGTGGGTGTGGTAGGGTGCCATGTCTCTGGTCACCAGGAGGTTGTTCAAGGTAAGGGGGAAGATCACACCTCTCTGACCAACTTTCATTGATGTGGGTGCTGGTGCAGTCCAGGGTGAATGGAACCAGTTATCTGGTTCCTGGTCCAATTGGAACCTACTTGCAATAATTCACAATGGCAGCTCTGTACCGGTTGGCTGTTCGCTCCTCCGTGTGCCTCCCTCATTGCTGTATTTTTGTTTTCCTCTCACTGATATTTGATCTACTTCTTTATCTTTTCCTTTGAAGCTCTGGATTCCAGGATTGTCATCCATGTCTGTTTCACTTGGTTTCTCGAGTTTTTGTTGGAATGATTCTGGATAGTGTATGTGCTTAGTCCACTATCTTGGATCCTCCCTTGAAGCCATTGATTTTTAAAATATTTAGCTTATACCTATCCTTTCACCAATTTTTAAATTAAGTCTAATAGTTTATTAGTAAGCCTCTTGAGCTTTGCTGATAGGCACATAACTCCTATCAGAGACAAACACAGATTTGTCTCTCTTCTAAATTTTTACCAATTATTTTCTTTTTAATTTCTTAAAGCCTCCAAACCAGTGTTGAAAAATAGTGGCAGGAGCTGCTTTTCATGTGATTTTAATGAAAATGACTTTGCTGTTTGATTTGCATAAGCATTTGGATATTTTCCCACTACAACCGATACTTCTAAAGTTAAAGTATGTTTTTTTTCAAAATGTAAAAGAGCTTGGTCATTCTTTCTGATTATAATGTTGTTGTTATATACCATCAAGTTGGACCCGACTCATAGCACCACTCCTTGGGTTTCCGAGGCAGTATCACTACGGAAGTAGATTGCCCAACCTTCCTTCTAAGGAGTGGCTGGTGGGTTTGAACTACCAGCCTTCTGGTTAGCAATCAAGTGCCTTAGGCACTACACTGAGAAAGATTGGGCAATCTACTTCCATAGTGATACTGCCTCGGAAACCCAGGGAGGGGTCACTATGAGTTGGGTCCAACTTAATGGTCTAATTATAATAGATAAAATTAATATTTTTATGAGCATTCCTCCACAAATATCTTTATTCATTGCATTGAGCTGGCCTCTGACTTATGGTGATCCCATATGGATATGATGGAACAAACACTGCCCAGTCCTGTGCCACCCATTATTACTTGTTGGGGCTTGGACTGTTGTGCTGTGTGCTCTGTGCTTTGTAGGGTTTCCATGGCTGATATCTGGAAGTGATCACCAGGCCTTTCTTCCTAGTCTGTCTTATTCTGGAAGATCGGCTGAAACCTGTTTAATATCATAGCAAACCCTGTACCTGACAGATGATTGGTTGTTGCACATGAAGTACATCGGCCAGGAATTGTTTCTGGATCTCCTGCATGGAAAGTGAGAATTCTACCACTGAACTGCAATTGCCCCGTTCTCCATCCATATACATACTTAAATCATTTAAAAAAATCATTGCCATCCGGTGAGTCAATTCTGATTCGTAGCAACTGTTCCATAAGGTTTCCAAGGTTGTAATCTTTATGGAAACAGATTGCTACATCTCTAACCACCAACCTTTCAGTTAGCAGCCGAATGCTTAACCAATGCACCACCGGGATTCCTCATGTGAATCATAAACACATGAAAAATGTAGACATATATAATTTTATACAAATTAAGTAATAGAATAAACCACACCAAGCTTGTTACTGTTGAGTTGACTTCAACTCATAGCAACCCTATAGGACAGAGTAGAACTGTCCTACAGAGTTTCCAAGGCTGTAATTTTTATGGAAGCAGATTACCACAACAAAAGGCAGTGACCTTTTGAAAGCAGATCACCAGGCCTGTCTTCTGAGGCACATCTGGGTGTGTTCAAACTGCCAGCCTTTTGGTTAGTAGTTAAGCACTTAACCATTTGTCCCACCCAAGAACTCCTAGCAAAAGCCTGGGCATTAACTTTCTGTCCTGCCTTCTCTGGTATGTGGTAATGACTCTCCTCATGGTCACAAGATGGCTGCTGAAGCTCCAAGACTTGCATCCTTACCAGATAATGTCTAAAACCAGGAAGAGAAAGTTGCCCAAGCAGGAATGGAACTTTCTCTGCATGTAACTCTCTCTTATTGGGGAGGACATTACTTCCTGAAAGTGTCTCAGCAAATCTCATTTATGCCTCATCGGTCAGATGAAGGCTACTTGGCCACTTCTAGACCAATCACTGGAAAAGGGAATGGAGGTGCCATGAATGGTTTAGATAAATCTTAATTCACCCCTGGCCTTGTTTTTAAGTGCATTTCACGATTGCTAGTTTTTAATTTCTTCCCTATTTCTTTTGTCTGAATTGTCTGGGTTTATTTGCTGACTTGAATTAGAGTTTAATCTCATTGAATTATGAGATCTTTGTAAATGTTAGATATAGTCATCTTTTGTCATGTGTATTACAAAAAACCATATTCTTGGTTTTTTTCATTTGTTTTTGTTATTTGTATTGTTTAAACTCAACTAAACTCACTGCCGTTGAGTCGATTCCGACTCATAGCGACCCCTTCTTGGGTTTCTGAGGCGGTATCTCTATGGAAGTAGATTGCCCAGTCTTCCTTCGAGGAGTGGGTGGGTTTGAACCACCAGCTTCCTCATTAGCAGTCAAATGCCTTAGGCATTATGCCAGCAGAGTTGGTCTTGTATTGTTTAGTAGTCTTCTCCTTTCCTTTTCTCTTCTGCTCTCACCCTTTCCAGACTAGCAGTTTGGGGGTTGTCTTTACCCTGCACTTGGTGTCCCCGGTCCAGAAGAAGGCCTTACAGTAGTGTTGTGGGCATCTGCTCTGTGGTGGTATTTGTGATATTCTGCATCCAGTTGCTGAGCCACAAGGCTGGCCTGAGTTCTAGGCGGCAAGGCTACGCCTTTATCCCCCGGCCTGCAGCTTCATCATCCTGCTCCCTGCCACGTCCCTTCAAGCTGTTACCTCTGGCAGCAGGCCAGCAGTACCCCACCCCTCCACCCCCAATTAGTGAGTTTGCCTCTGATCCCCATCTCTCACAGCACACTTTTGACTGTATTATATCTCTTAGCTGTCAAACTACCCACTGACACCGGGGTAGTGATGAGGTTGGTGGATCTGGAGAAGGGACCACTTTAAATATGGTAGTCAGAGAGGTCTTTCTCAGCTGAGACCTTACAGCTGTTTAATTGTTAGTATGTTATAAGCCTCAGCATGCCCATCATTAAAAAGTAAGTAGTAGTATGCAGTTTTCTCGTGAGGTTATTTTTGGAAGTCATGGGCTCAGAGGGTGTCAAAATTTAAAGAATAATGTCTTGCTCTTGTATTTGAATAATAAAATGTGAGTGTAGTGATACTTCATATATTGTAAGAGATCTACTTCATCCTTTTATAAAAGAAGGCATCATAGTGACCTCTTAGTGCAGAAATGTGGAAGTGGTCAGATAACTTTTAATTTCAAATAGTGTATTGGTTCACCATGTGAGTTTTGGAATCAGACAGTTTGAGTTAGAAACTAGCTGAGCCAGATACTAGTATAGATACACATAGCTCTGTTATCTTGGGCAAGTTTTTTACCCTTTTGTGCTTTAATTTCCTCAGGTATAGATAATGATTATACCAGTACCTTCTCAGACAATTGATTGAGGATTAAATAAGGTTATATATATAAAGCATTTGGCACAGTGCCTGATATATAGCAAGTGTTCAATAAATATTAGATTTCGTTACTATGATAAATATTACTGTATTTCTAAATGGAAGTAATACCCTTGGGTAGCTCTCTTGCCATTCTGTATTCTCTCTGATGTTAAAACCTCATTTGACACAGTGTGATGACATGGAACCAATCATAAATATTTTTGAGTTTTGCTTTTAATTTGTGGTAACTTCAGGATAAATCTGTCCACTACTTTCTGCACCTTGGGTTTCTTGTTATCTAGGATGTGTGTAAAGGTTAGTGAAATAAAGCACAAAGATTCCACCAAACCAAGCCCACTTCCATTGAGTCAATTCATAGTGACCAATATAGAATTTCCAAGGCTATAAATCTTAATGGAAGTAGACTGCCTCATCTTTCTACAGAGTGCCTGGTGAGTTTGAACCACTGACTTTTGATTAGCAGCCGAAAGCCTTAACCACTAAGCCACCAGAGCTCCTCAGAAAGTCATTCAGTCCCCTGGAAAATAAAGCTCTGAAAATGTGCCATGTGGGGAGCATTGTTTATAATCTGTTGGCCCAGTATTTTAAGCTCCTCGAAGGCATGATACTAACTAGATGAACATTGGTTAGTATTAGAATTCTGCCTCATTACCCTAATATGAATCTTTAAGGGTGAGCAGAGCATAAATTAGATAGTATTTTTCATGTTTAGAATGAGTCTAATGCTGTTATCAACGCAATGAAATGTCTATGTAAGAGTCAGTGGCCATTCACAAGTAGATGAAGTTAAAAAGCACATGACTAGAAGTTCTGTTACACAACTGCTTTGTGGTTTTAAGTGCAAAGATATAATCTGTCTTGTAAGACCTCTCAGGAACTATAAAAAAACCAAATCCACTACCGTGAAGTTTATATTTACAGTGACCCTCAGTGGGTTTTCAAGGCTGTAAATCTTTACTGAAATAGATTGCTTCATATTCCTTCCACAGAGCAGCTGGTGGGTTTGAACCTCTGACCTTCTGGTTAGCAGCCAAAAGTCTTACCCATTACACCATTAGAGTTCCTTTTAGAAATTATCACACAAGTTACTACTAGTAGAGTCAAAAGACATTTCAATAAGTATGATCAGAATAAAACATGACATTTGAGAAAAGGGTATAATTATAAAAACTATACATGGAATACATTGAAAGCGTTGCACTGGCAATTAATATTGAGACTCACTAAAATATATATTTTTTAAAGTGCTCATGCTCTGCTTCTCCCAAAATTAGACCGGAGGTCATTGATTTCTCTCCCAAGCTGATGGAAGCTTTGCGTTTATGAAGACAGAACGAACTTCCTTGTTTGGAGCAGTCTGTGTTAGGAAGACCTAAAGAGATAATGATTACTTCTTTTCACCCTTACTCTCTAAAATACTATTGTAGAAAGGGGTCTTTTGAATTCAATTTAATTTTAGCCGCCCTGGTTTCTCAGTATGAGAAGCTATAGGTTCCTTCATTTAGGTTAATGGTATCACATCGAAACATAATGAAAGCAATTTTGGGGACAGCAACTTAAATGCAGACAGCCCTCTGCAGGTCCGATTAAATCCAAGGGTGCATTTTAGCATATTTAGATCAGTGTTTGCCAAGATCGGGGTGGGCAAGGGAGAGTCTAGGTATCCAGGAGACATGGAAGACAATCCATTGAGTGAGGGATTCTTGCTAGTATTTATGCAGTCAACCTGTCAGAAGGTTACTAGTTTTGTTCATTTTAAAGTTTATTCTGAGTGTAGAGTGGTAATTTTCATAATTAGGTGGTGTTGACAATGAGCCATCTTATGTTAGCTCATTTTCAGTGTATTTCAACATACGCTGTTCTTGTGTGCCCTGATAACTGGCTTTAGGGATTATATTACCATCCTTATGCTAACCCCCAAAATGGGCAAGAGGTGTAAAGTGATTTTTGAGAAGAAACTGGATTAAATATAGTACTAATGATGTCAGCACAAGGGAATAGCAAGAAAATTGCAAAACTGATAGTTTATCTTTTGGTATGAACTCTTTGTCAGTCACATATAAAATACAAATAATATGACAAGCAGCTGGCCAAAAAATGTCTAATTGATCAAGAAGACTATTTGAAAGTTGGATTTACATAACACTGATTTTAACATGAGTCTTATTGAAAGTCTATATAGTACCCAGAACATTATTATTAATGCTCTTTTAAAAATCAAAGCAAAAAGGTTTTGAACCACTAACAAAATAGAGCAAACATTTACAGTATGTTTAGTTTTTAGCTGCATTATTTAATTTTTTTCATTCTGAGCTGCATTATAGTGTAACTAAATGTTCTGGTTCCTTAGTGTCACTCTGACAGGAATATAACACAAATGGGATCCTTGAACAAACAGGAGTTTATTCTCTTACAGTGTGGAGGCTTTAAGTCCGAGTTCAAAGTACCAGGCTCTAGGGGCTGGGTGAAAGCCCTTCAGCCTTGGGCTTCAGCTGTGCCTCCTGCTCCCAGCCCACTGAAGCTAGAGCCTTTTCTTCACTCAGACAGCTGCTGGCTGCTGAGACTGACAAGCCCAAGGTTGACAAGTAAAAAGGCACAGTCCTGATGTTACAAAACCACATGGCAGGCCATTAATTCAAATCCGTTGAAAGTCCTAAGATCAGCAGAGCATGGCAAGCTGCTGAACAACAGTACAGGCACATGCAGGTTCAAGCATTCCATAAGCTAGAGACCCCAAGTCTTCTCCTTATATATAGGAAGCAGACCACATCCCTAAGGCAGCTACTCAGCTGCTCACAGTAGATTCCACCATGGAGTTGATAGCCAGTCTCATCATGGGGAATACTACATCCAGCTGCTCAGCCACTCAACCAGGCCCAGCCAAGTTAACACACAAACTGAACTACTACACTAAATTACATGAATACTTAGTGGGTACAGTGTAGTGTGTATGTGTGTGTGTGTGGCTGAATGAATGACATATGCTCAGAAGTGTTTGTGGTGGTTATGTTTGTGTGTCAGCTTGGCTGGGCCTGGTTGAGTGGCTGGGCAGCTGGTGGTAGTTATTCTCCATGATGAAACTGGCAATCATCTCCATGGTGGGACCCACCACAAACAGCTGGGTAGCTTCTTTAGTGCTGTGGTCTGCTTCCCATATATAAGAAACAGCTTTGGTCTCTAGCTAGAATGGTCTCTAGCTTATGGCATGGTCGGACCCTGCATACAGCCATGTTGTTGTTCAGGAGCCTGCCATGCTCTGCTGATCTTGGGACTTTCTAGCTTCAGCGAGCCAGGAGCAAGAGGCAGAGCTGAAGCCCAAGGTCGAGGGGCTTTCACCTACCCCCTGGAGCCTGGCACTTGGAACTTGGACTTCTAGCCTCCTGAACTGCAAGAGAATAAACTCCTGTTTGTTCAAGCCATCCCATTTGTGATATATTCTTGTCAGAGCAGCACTAGGTAACCAGAACAGTGTTTTACTGGTAAATATATACAAACAGAAAGATTTGGAGGCCAACAAACTAGGGATATGTAGAAGATAAGACTCAATCCCTGCCCTCATTGGAATTACAAGCCGATAATGAGACAAACATGCAAACAACTATAGCTCACTGTGAGTAGGGCTGTTTTGGAGAACAGGCATTTGAATAGGCTGGGGTAAACAGAGAAGTCTTTGTGAAAGAAGCTATGCTAATGATCTACAAGTTTCCTACTCTTACAATAAAATTCTGACTAGCAGCAGTTTGGGAAATTAAGGACTGTTTGGCAAACTATTAAGGCCTACACAGAGAAGTACAGCTTTCTTCAGAGTAGTTTGTAGCCTGTGATGCCTTCAAATTAAAAAAAAAAAATAGTTTATAGGTGAGTAACATACCTTTTTTGTACACTAGGATAAGAGGTACTATGTATAGGTATTTGCACGTGTGGTTTGGGGTTGGAATTGTTGAGTAGCGTGGAAGGAACTCAGTCCTTCCTGCTTTTTTTCCAGATTTCTCTTTCTTGTCTGTGTAAGGATATATATCAGGTCCTCAATCCTCTGCTTTCTCCCTCTAGGTTTCCATCCACACACATGGCTTTAACTGTCATCAAGGGTTTTGTGATGTCTGTGGCTTATAGAATTTTAGAGGCTGTCTTTAAGAAACAGTACAGTATGAGCTCAAAATTACATATAAAAGTTTATATGGAAAAGCAAAAGGCTTCAAATAGCCACCATAATACTGAAGAAGAACAAAGTTGGAGCACCAACACTACCTGACTTCAAGACTTATAAAACTACAGAGATGAAGACAGTGTGGTATTGGTGAAAGAATATGTAAGTAGATGAGTGTCACAGGATAGCAAGCTCTGGAGTAGATTCCAAATATCGTCAACTGATCTTTGACAAAGGAGCAAGACAATTCAATGGAGAAAGTGTAGTCTTTTTAACCAATGGTGTGGGAATAACTGGGCATCCACATACAAAAAAAAAAAAATCTAGACACAGACCTTATTTCATCCACATAAGTTACCTCAAAAGTGATCATTTTGTAAAATGCAAAACTATAAAACTTACAGAAGATAAACTCTAGGGGATTTGGGATTTGATGAATTTTTAAATACAAAAACAAAAGCATAATTCATGAGAGGAAAAAAATGGCTAAGTTGGACTTCATTAGAATGAAAACTACTGCTCTGTTAAAGACATGGTAAAGAGACTGAGAAGACAGGCTGCAGACTAGAAGAAATATTTTGTAATATTTTACAAAACACAAAACTGATAAAGGACTTGTAAAAAGTGTACAAAGAATTTTTAAAACTCAGTAATAAGAAAACAATATAATTAAAAAATGGGCAAATGATCTGAACAGTCATCTCACCAAATAAGATATACAGATGGCAAATAAGCATGTGAAAAGAAGCTTGACATACTCCATTAGGGAATTTCAGAACAACAATGAGAAACTGCTACACATCTATTGTTGTTGTTGTTGTTTGCCATGGACACATCTATTAGAATGGCTAAAATCCAAAACACAGACACCAACTGCTGGTGAGGGTGTGGAGCAACAGGAACTCTCATTCACTGTAATTTGGAATACAAAATAGTACAGCCACTTTGGAAGATAGACTGGCAGTTTCTTACAAAGCTGGACATAGGCTTACTATTTGATCCAGCAATTGCATTCCTGGGTATTTACCCAAATGAATTGGCATAGTGGATGACAGTTACAGTGCAGGGAATTATTTAATATGAACCTTCCAGCCATAGTCTTTGTAACTCCCACCAAAAAAATTGGTTGGGACTATGCAAATAAAGTGTATGTGGTCCACCAAGGTGATTGGACAGCTTGCCAATAATACTAATAAGATGCATGGTACTCTTGTAGGGGTGGGACTGTGCAAATAAGATGATGGAACTCTATAATGAGGGTATTGGTCAGTTTTACCATCCTGCTAGGCTTAAAATGAGCCATCTCAGAGGAAGAAGGAGTATCTGACTACCACAAACGAGAGGGGATGGGAATAGAATGCATCCTGTGCACACAGGGTCTCTGCATTGGGACCATCCCAGAACCAGGAGACAGAGAGCTGTAAGACTGGAGGTGATGGGAGATGGCGAGAAGCAGCAGCAGAGAAATGGTGGCAGCAGAGGCAGCAAGACCAGGACGCCAGCAGGAGATGACGCAGTGGGTTTCCCCAGCCCAGGAGTGAGAGAGCCGAGGACGTTTGGGCAAAGGGCTTGCTGGGCACTTGATGGAGCTAGGCTTGCTGACCCATGGACTGAGATAGCTGGGTGCCTTTAGGCCAAGGCTTCCTGGTGGAGTGGGGTGCCTCTAGGTGCTTAATGGCAGAGATGAAGAATTTTGTAACACTTGCCTTAGCAGGGCAGAGGCCAGGCCTGCCCAAGAGGGGTGAAGGACTGAGAGGTTGAGGGCTGAGAGGCCAAGGGCCAGAAGGGGTGGGGAGAACTGTCTTGATTTAAGAACAGTATCCTGAGTCATACCTGATCCTAAATTAAAACTTGATATTTATCTCCTAAACCCCATAATCATGAGTATTGTCTGTGATTTGTGTGGCCATTGCAATAAATTATTGAATCCAGCAGAGAAGCAGAGAATGCCGTGAGAAGGACAGGTGGTGTTAGCATTGGGAAAGTGGTTGGAGAGAGGAAGTATGTCTGATCTCCGCTTCATAAAAATCAGCCTTGGGCTGATGCTGGTGGTGATTCTTTATCCCCTTTGTGAAGGTAACGGAGGTCAGCTGTCTCCACCTCTGCCATTTTTGCAGTAGTATTCCTAGAAGGTGTTACTATGCCGAGCAGTTAGCAATAATTTAACTATAGACAAACACTATCGTAAACCATGAAAATATACTCCAGTAAATATATAAACTATATATTCCTAATGCAACTTCCCTTAGGCTTATTTTAAGCATGTCAATAGCTACACTGATGCCTAACACAGAGGGAGAAGTCAGAGTGCAAAGAGACAGTGGTCTTAAACTGAGTTTGTTTAAAATATCTGTCTTCTGCAAATTTTGCCAAACTATGATTATACAAACTCATTGCTAAGGCCTTTATGCAAACTCATTGCTTAGGGCCTTGAATGGCACTTGTGTAAGTGAGGGGCCCTGATGTTTTAATTCATCAGTTTTAATGTAAATGCAAGTACTGTTCTTCTGCCTGCACTTTCACATTTCTGATCTTCTTCTTTGCATGTTCCTTTGTAATCTCAAATTCACATGACCCAAAGTAGAAATCAATGTTTTTTTAATTCCAGACTAACATATCCTTTAGATTTCTATGTTTATATCAAATGCCAAATTGCTGCTTTCAGAAATAGTCCCTTTATACTGTATTTCCTCAAAGATAGTTACTGAGTTAGTTGACATTTCAAAGTAAGTATAATACATTATCCTGGAGATATATATGTATGTATATTCATAGGTTGGTACTAAGCGGCACAAACAGTTAAGTGCTCAACTACTAGCCAAAATGTTGGTGGCTCGGAAGAGAGGCCTGGCATTCTTCTTCTAAAAGGTTACAACCTTGACAATTCTGTGGAACAGTTCTAGTCTGCACACATGGGGTCACCATGAATCAGAATTGACTTGATGGCAACTAACAACAACGTGTACATACAGAGGGAGTCACTGGGTTGTGCACATGGTTCAGAGCTCTGCTACTAACCGAAAGTTTGGCAGTTTGAATCCACCCAAAGGTGCCTTGGAAGAAAGACCTGGTAATCTACTTCTGAAATATCAAAGCAAGGTGGATTAGAAATAATTTAGAATGTGGAAGATGGGGCAATCTACTTCCGTAGTGATACTGCCTCGGAAATCCAAGGAGGGATCACTATGAGTCGGGGCCGACTCGACGACACATAACAACAACAACAGCACCATAAAATAAGTTTTTCTGTGAGAACAATTCTTAATTTTCCCTTATGAATCAAGGGCAGGGCAACAGCCTACTTTCTGAGGTGGCGGAGGAGAGAAGAACCTTTCTGTGGTTGTGTCTGATTGAATGTGGCTTATGTGGGAGACATCTTGAATTTCTGTGAAGGAGGGGAGGAGACAGAGTGGAAGGAG
>NW_006921651.1:7968461-7968993 GCF_000298275.1 Orycteropus afer afer
ACATGCAATCAAGATGTGTTGATTATCACTGGTGACTGGAATGCAAAAGTTGGAAACAAAGAAGAGTCACTGGTAGTTGGAAAATATGGCCTTGGAGATAGAAATAATGCTGAAGATTGCATGACAGAATTTTGCAAGACCAACAACTTATTCACTGCAAATACCTTTTTTCAACAACGTAAGTGATGACTATATATGTGGACTTCACCAGATGGAATGCACAGGAATCAGACTGACTACATCTGTGGTAAGAGGTGAATGAGAAGTTGAATATCTTCAGCCAAAACAAGGCCAGGAGTTGATTGTGGAACAGACCATGAACTGCTCACATGTATGGTTAAGTTGAAGTTGAAGACAATTAAAACAAGTCCACGAAAGCCAAAATATGACCTTGATTATATCCCTCCTGAATGTAGAGACCATGTAAAGAATTGATTCGATGCATTGAACACCAATGACTGAAAACCAGAGGAACTGTGGAATGACATCAAGAACATCATCCACGAAGAAAGCAAGAGGTCATTAAAAAGAC
>NW_006921651.1:7969973-7976981 GCF_000298275.1 Orycteropus afer afer
ATAGAACAAGGGGTTGAACAATTGTTCAAAATAAAAAAGGGAGTGTGTCAAGGCTTTATCCTTTCACCACACTTATTCAATCTGTATGCTGAGCAAATAATCTGAAAAGCTGGATTATATGAAGAAGAACATGGCATCAGGATTGGAGGAAGACTCATTAATAACCTGTGATACTCAGATGACACAACTTTGCTTGCTGAAAGTGAGAATGACTTGAAGTACTTAGTGATGAAGATTGAAGAAAGGAAAAATCCTCATAAGTGGACCGATAAACAGCTTCATGATGCATGGAGAAAAGATTGAAGTTGTTAAGGATTTCATATTACTTGGTTCTACAATCAACACCAATGGAAGTGGCAGTCAAGACATCAGACGATGTATTGCATTGGGCAAATCTGCTGCAAAGGACCTCTTTCAAGTGATGAGCCAAGATGTATCCTTGAAGACTAAGGTGTGCCTAACCCAAGCCATGGTATTTTCAGTTGCCTCTTGTGCATGTGAGAGTGGACAATGAATAAGGAAGACCGAAGACAAGTTGATGCTTTTGAGTTGTGGTATTGGAGAAGAATGCTAAGAGTACCATGGTCTGCTAAAAGGACTAACAAATCTGTCCTGGAGGAAGTGCAGCCAGAATGCTCTTTGGAAGCCAGAATGGCCAGACTTTGTCTCACCTACTTTGATCATGTCATCAGAAGGAACCATTCCCTGGAGAAGGATATAATGCTTGATAAAGTGGAGAGTCAACAAAGAAGGAGAAGGCCCTCGACAAGATTGGATAGACACAGTGGCTGCCATGATGGGTTCAGGTATAGCAAAGATCGTGAGGCTGGCACAGGACTGGGCGGTGTTTTGTTCTGCTGTGCATAGGGTCCCTATGAGTCAGAGATGACTCGACGGCAACTAACAACAGCAACATCTAATTATTCCGTGGAGTGTTATGCTGCTACTGAATTCATTGATTTATATTTTTTATGAAAAGGAAAAAAATATTTATTGCATAATGTTAAGAGAAAAACACCATATACAAAATCATTTGCTGAATGATATAAATTTTGTTTCAAAAAGGAATATATATGCACTTTATGAACGCTTGAAGGTAACATCAAAAATATATCTGAGTGGCAAATTATGGGTGGTTTTAATTTTTTTATGTGTGAACATTACTCATCCATTAAAATAAAAATATCTTTAGACTGCACCATACTATGCTGTATGCAAGAAGAGCACTGTAAAAAATGATTCACAAAGATTGAAAATAAAGGGTGTAAAAATACAGTAAGATGTTTACACAAACACTTGTATACAGATGTTCACATCAACAAATGTTTGGCATATTTATAATAGCCAAAATGTTGCAATATCACAAATGTCCATCAACAGATGACTGGATAAACAAAATAACAATACAATGGAATGTGGCAATAAAAGGAAATGAAATAGTGATACATACTACAACATAGATGAACCTTGAAAACATTGTGCTAAGTGAAAGAAGCCACTCACAGATGGCCACATTATTACATGATTCTATATATGAAATATAGAGACAGAACATAGAGTAGTGTTTAGCCAGAGACTTAGGAGGAAAGAGAGAGGGATTGCAAATGAGTTCAAGGTTTCTTTTTGAGGTGATGAAAATGTTCTAAAATTGAACATACGATGGTACACGACTCTGTGAATATACTGAAAACTGTTGAATTGTGTAAAATCTAAATGGTGAATAATAATGTCCAATTATGCTAAGCAGATACCATCACCAACAACAAAAAGGTAAGAGTCACAAGAGAAATGCCAGTAAAAGTGAATGTTAGGCTGCAAAGCATTAAATGGGCTGAAACATTTTACCGTGCTAATAAATACAATATGGAACAACAGTTGTGATAGCAGTCACATGCCTTAGGCACTACACCACCAGAGCTCCTGTCTATGTACTACATAACCAAAAAACAAGTTTCTTAAAGCAGAAACTTAAAAGGAAAAATAGTCAGAAACATTAGTTTCAAGACTTCACCTCTCAGTTCAATATAGATCAAGTAGACACCAAAACCATATATGTATATAGAAATGTATATATTTGTACATTCTTACTTTGAAATACAGCATATCTCATTTTTTCAAGTGCCTATGAAATGTTCTCTGAATTTGATTGCAAAGAGTTCACAAAAAGGTCTTAATACCTTCCATAAAGAATAAATATATGTAGTAAAATATATACAGTAAAATTAGAAATTAGCAACACCAACAAAGAAAACCCCTGCCCATATCTGGAAATTAAAAAATATGTAAATAAAAATAACTAAATAAACACTTCAAAACTTCTCTTAAAAAATTCTTGGGCCAAACAAGATATAAACTACAATTATAAAACTAGAAAACAATGATAATGAAAACCCTAGATTTTGGAAATTGTGAGATGCAGCTAAAGTAGTGCTCATAGGAAAATTTGGAGCCTCATATAATTATCCCAATAAAGAAAGAATGAAAATCAAGTAGTAACATTTAAGAAAAAAAAAAGGTATATAGACATTGATAGTAAAATGCATTTACATCAAGAAATCCAAGATGAAAATATAAGAAACAAACACAGGTTATTTTCCAGGATAGTCACAGTAAGGGGCATGAAGGAATGAAAGTAGATTAAGAGGGAAACTTTCCTGTATTTGCATTTTTATAATGTTTTGCCTCTTAAATGACGTGAATGTATAATTTATACAAAAGTTTAAAGAAATTTAAATCAAGAGGTAACTATGAGGAGAAAGTGGAAAGAGAGCTGTTACATTGTGGGGAATTGTAGTCAATGTTGAGAAACAAAATGTATATGAACTGCTGTATGGAAAATGAATTTGCTCTGTAAACTTTCACCCAAATTAAAAAGAAAAAAAAAAAAGCGAGAAAGAAAGAAAACAAGTGTGGTGGTTAAGTTTGTGTGTCAACTTGGCTGGGCCTGGTTGAGTGGCTGGGCAGCTGGACGTAGTATTCCCCATGATGAGACTGGCAATCAGCTCCATGGTGGAATCTACTGTGAGCAGCCGAGTAGCTGCCTTTGAGTATGTGATCTGCTTCCTGAATGTAAGAAACAGCTTTGGGAATGGTCTCCAGGTTATGGTACGCTTGAAACCTGCATGTCATTCAGCTGCTCTTGGGACTTTAAATGGACTTGAATTAATGGCCTGCTGTGTGGTTTGGTATAACATCGGGACTGTGCCATTTTATTTGTTGAACTTAGGCTTGTCAGTCTCAGCAGCCAGCAGCTGTCTGAGTGAAGAAAAGCCTCTAGCTCCAGTGGGCTATAGGAGCATGAGGCAGAGCTGAAGCCCAAGGTCAAAGGGTTTTCACACAGCTCCTAGAGTCTGGCACTTTTTAAAAAAATTTTTTAATTTTAAGAGCTTGTTTTACATTCAACATTTAGTTTCATTCCCCATTTACCATGTCCAGCCCTAACCCAGTCTTCTCTCCTCCCCACTCAGTAACCCTCCTCCTGTGCCCCTCATATTTGTACACTCTTGTTTGTCCTGCATTTCCTCAATTTGAATGTTGGTCCTCTGGTGTCCTGTGGTCTATTGTTCTAAGGGATGTATTACCATAGAGTATGTGGGTGTGTCATCCTGGGTTGAGTGGTCTGTGTGTACATCTTGTTAACCATTGGGCTGAGAGCCAGCCCCTGGGGGTGCGTTTTATTCCAGGCGCAGAATGTATTCCAGAGCCATAGTATTGGGGGTCTCACCAGATTTTATCTGCTCAGTAATTCTGGTCATTACTGAGTTTTTGGATTTTGTTCCACGCTTTTCCTCCCACTCTATCCAGGATCTCCAGATGCGATCCTTTCCTGAGTGGTTGTCATTGGTAGCCAGG
The DNA here is from genome assembly GCF_000298275.1 of Orycteropus afer afer. Taxonomy (NCBI): domain Eukaryota; kingdom Metazoa; phylum Chordata; class Mammalia; order Tubulidentata; family Orycteropodidae; genus Orycteropus; species Orycteropus afer. Next base: position 7,973,826 of record NW_006921651.1, read on the forward strand.
CACTATCTGGTTCTGATCTCCAGGGCCATCATGTCCTAGGGCTGATTACTTCCAAATGCCCTGTGTGTGTGTGTGTGTGTGTGTGAGTGTGTGTGTTCTTCTTTTCTTCCAATGCTTGGAGACTGTTAGCTGCATCTTAGATGGCCTCTTGAAAGCTTTTAAGACCCCAGTCGCTACTCACCAATGTAGGATGTGGAATAAGGCTTTTATGTATTTAGTTGTGCCAGTTGAGTCTGGTGTCCCCCAGTACTATGGTCCTGAGATGGTAGATATTTTGGATCTCTCTTCCATAGTGTGTGGGTGTCTGTGAGGGATTACTCTGTGTCTGTCTTCTATTGTTTCTGTAAGGAATGCAGGTATTTTGTATCACTGGTGTCTGCAAGATTAAGATTAGTCTCAGCTGAATCTATCCTTGGTCTAGCGTATACTCCTGTTCACTGACCCCCATCTGATCCTCTCAGGTGTTTATGTGTTTTTCTGTAGCCTGGTGTTTGGTGTTAATGGCAATGCAGTATTGTGGACATATTGGTTGGTATGAGCATCTGTCGTCTATCTCTTATGTGCACAATTTGGTGTCCTCCCATTTCCTAATGTTATCATGGTGGTCACAGATCCTTCCCATATATCCCTGCCCCTACCCACGTCAGTGTATGGGCCCCAACTAGCCCAAAATTAATTCCTTCCCTTGTCTCCCCAATCCGGTAACCTACTAAGTGAGCTCCCTTTCCCAAGCAAACCCTTCTTTGTCTTTTTACATTAATGGGCTCATACAGTACTTGTCTTTCTGCAATTGACTTATTTCACTCGGCATAATGTCTCCCAGGTTCATCTATGTTGTGAGATGATTCGCATATCCCTCATTGTTCTTTAATGTAGCATAGTATTCCATTGTGTGGATATACCATAATTTGGTTATCCACTTATCTGTTGATAGGCATCTAGGTTGTTTCCATCTCTTTGCTATAGTGAATTGTGCTGCAGTGAACATCGGTGCACATATGTCTGTTCGTGTGCTATCTCTAACCTCTTTAGGATATATTTCTAGTAATGGAATTACTGGGTCAAATGGTACTTCTATTTTCAGTTTTTTAAGGAAATGCCATACAGTTTGCCACAATGGTTGTACCATTTTACAGTCCCACCGGCAGTGTACAAGAGTTCAATCTCTCTTCAACCTTGCCAGCACTTGTTGTTTTCTGACCTGTTAAACTTTGCTATTATTGCTGGGGTGAGATGATATCTCATTGTTGTTTTGATTTGCATCTTTCTAATGATTAATGATGGTGAGCATTTTCTCATGTGTTTGTTGGCTCCCTGTATATCTTCTTTGGTGAAGTGTCTGTTCAAGTCTTTTGCCCATTTGTGAATTGGGTTATTTGTCTTTTTGGTGTTGAGGTGTTGAAGTTTTCTGTAGATTTTGGAGATAAGCCCTTTATCAGATATGTCATCGGCAAATATTTTCTCCCAATCTGTAGGTTCTCTTTTACCCTTTTGACAAAGTCTTTCAGTGAGCATAAGAATTTAATTTTTAAAAAGTCCCAGTCATCTAGTTTCTCTTCTATCTCCTGCACATTCTGGGTTATGCTTGATAGTCTATTTATGCCATTAATTAGGGCTCCCAGATTTGCCCCTATTTTATCTTTGGTTTTACATTTAAGTCTTTGATCCAGCTTGAGTTTGTTTTTTTGTGTGGGGTGAGGTATGGGTTTTGTTTCATTTTTCTACAGGTGGATATCCAGTTTTGCCAGGACCGTTTTTTAAAGAGGCTGTCTCTTCCCCATTTAATGGGTTTTAGACCTTTGTCAAAGATCAGTTGTCCATAGATGGATGAGTCTATATCTGGACTTTTCATTCTGTTCCATTGGTGTATCTGTCTATCATTGTACCAATACCATGCTGTCTTGACTACTGTGGTTATATAGTAGTTCTTAAGATCTGTGAGTGTGAGACCTCCCACTTTGTTTTTCTTCTTGAGAAGTCCTCTGCTTATCTGAGGTCTCTTTCCTTTCCATGTGAAATTAGTAATTAGTTTTTCCACGTCCTTAAAAAATTTTGTTGAAATCTGGATCAGGATTGCATTAAATGTGTAGATTGCTTTAGGTAGTATTGACATTTTCACAATATTTAGTCTACCTATCCATGAACAAGGTAGGTTCTTCCATTTATGTAGTGTAATGCCCTTGTCTCTTGTAGCAGTGTTTTATAGTTCTCTTTGTATAGGTCTTTTGTGTCTCTGGTGAGTTTTATTCTTAGATATTTTATCTTTTTAGTAGCTATAGTACATGGTATTGTTTACCTTATTTCTTTATCAGAGAACTCTTTATTGGTGTAGAGAAATCCAGCTGAATTTTGTATGTTGACCTTGTATCCTGCCACATTGCTGAACCTCTCTATTAGTTCCGGTAGTTTTTTTATTGAGTTCCCTTGGTTTTTCTATGTACAGGATCATATCATCCGCAAATAGAGATAGTTTTAGTTCCTCTTTGCCAATTTGTATGCCTTTTATTCTCTTTTTTGCCTTATTGCCCTGGCCAGGACTTCCAATACAATGTTAAATAGAAGTAGTGATAGAGGGCATCCCTGTCTGGTTCCTGTTCGTAAGGGGAATGGCTTGAATCTTTCTCCATTAATAATGATGTTGGCCATTGGCTTTGCGTATATACTCTTTATTATATTAAGGAATTTCCTTTCTATCCCTATTTTGCTGAGAGTTCTGAACAGGAATGGATGTTGGATTTTATCTACTGCCTTTTCTGCATCGATTGATATAATCATATGGTTCTTTTGTTTTGTTTATGTAGTGGGTTACATTGATTGATTTTCTGGTGTTGAACCACCCTTGTAAACCTGGTATAAATCCCCCTTGGTCCGGGTATATTAATTTTTTTGATATATTGTTGGATTCTGTTGGCTAGGATTTTGTTAAAAATTTTTGCATCTATGTTCATGAGGGATATTTGTGTGTAGTTTTCCTTTCTAGTGGTGTCTTTCCCTGGTTTTGGTATTAGTGTTATGCTTGCTTCATAAAATGAGTTTGGGAGTATGCCATCTTTTTCTGTGTTCTGGAATAGCTTGAGTAGCATACGTGTCAAGTCTTCTCTGAATATTTGATAAAATTCTCCAGTGAAGCCATCAGGGCCAGGGCTTTTCTTTTTG
>NW_006921651.1:7977587-8033716 GCF_000298275.1 Orycteropus afer afer
GTAGTTTTTGAGCAAGGAGTTGTTCAGCTTCCATATGTTTGATGCTGTTTCCTTGCTCTTCTTATTATTAATTTCTAATTTTATAGGATTGTGGTCTGAGAAGATGCTTTGTAGTATTTCAATGCTTTTGAATTTATTGAGGCTTGTTTTATGTCCTAACATATGGTCTATTTTGGAGATGGATCCATGTGCCCTGGAGAAGAATGTGAATTGTGCTTTTGTTGGGGAAAATGCTCTGTGTATGTCTATGAGGTCAAATTGGTTGATTGTGTTGTTGAGTACTTCTGTGTCTTTGTTGAGTTTTTTTCTAGTTGACCTGCCCCTCTTTGAACGTGGAGTGTTAAAGTCTCTTACTACTATTGTAAAGTTGTCTATTTTCCCTTTCAATTCAGTTAATATTTGCTTCACGTATTTTGGAGCACTTTCATTGGGTGCATAAATATTTATTATTGTAACGTCTTTGTCAATTGACCCTTTCAGCATCATATAATGTCCTTCTTTGTCTCTTATGATGTTTTTCACCTTAGTATGTATTTCATCAGAAATTAATATTGCCACTTCTGTTCTTTTTTGGTTTCCATTGGCTTGGTATACTTTTTCCCATCCCTTAACTCTGAATTTGTTTTTATCTTTGTGTCTAAGGTGGGTCTCTTATAGGCAGCATATTGATGGGTCTTCTTTTCTTATCCAGTCTACCACTCTCATTCCCTTGATAGGTGCATTTAGTCCATTCACATTGAGTGTAATTAGTGATAGGTCTGAATTGATTGCTGTCATTCTGTTTTTTGTTGTTGTTGTTGTGTTGTTGGTGTTTCCTTGGTCTATATACTTTTCTATGCTGAGTTCCGTTTGTTGGCTAATGCTTTCTACCTTTTCTTCTTTATTGTTGATTTTGTGCTTATTAAACCCATATGTTTTCCTTCCTTCTGGATTTGCTTAGGGGGATTGTTACTTTTCTCAGTAGTTACCTTGGAGTATATTCTTGTCTCTACATTTTTAGAACAGTGCGTACTGTGAAGACATTGTCCTGTTTTCCTCACCATTTGGAAGTTTGTACCTAGAAGTTTTATTCCCTCTGATAGGTTAGTTGCTGTTGTTGTGTGCTGTTTGACTTCCTTGGTTTTTGGAGTACAATGTTTTATGTTCTTATTTTGAGTTTCTATTTCTGATTTGGTTTTAGTGTTGATGTCGTATCCTGATTTTATTGGTGTCTGTTGTGAGTTCTCCATTGGAAGAACTTTCTTAAGCATTTCTTATAGGGTTGGTCTGGTTTTTACAAAATCCCTTAATTTCTATTTGTCTGAGAATGCCTTGATTTTGCCTTCAAAGTTGATGGATAATTTGGCTGGATATAGGATTCTTGGTTGGAAGTTCTTTACCTTCAGTGTTTTATATATGCCGTCTCATTGCCTTCTTGCCTGCATGGTTTCAGCTGAATATTTGGAGCTCAGCCTAACTGTTTGATTATTATAAGTAATATTTCTTTTGTCCTGGGCAGCTCTCAAAATTTTTTTCTTTGTCTTTGGTTTTGGAGAGTTTGATTATAATATGCCTCAGTGTTTTTGTCTTGGGATCTATCTTGTGTGGGGTTCTATGAGCTTCTTGTACAAATATCTTTTCTTCTTTCATGATATGGGGGAAGTTTTCTGTTAGCAGATCTTCCATAATATTCTTGGTGTTTTTTTTCACCTCTTCTTGTTCTGGAATTCCAATGAGTCTTATGTGGTTTATTCTCACATCATCCCATATAATTCTTAGGTTCTCTTCATTTCTTTTAAATCTTTGTTCTGATTTTTCTTCATACAGGCTAGTGTCCAGGGATTTGTCTTCTAGTTGGGATATGCATTCTTCAGCCAGTTCTAACCTACTCTTTTGTGCTTCTACTGTGTTGTGTAGTTCTGTATTCATCTTCTGGATTTCTAACTGCTGTTTTTGTATGAGTTCTTACTGTGCATTAATCTTACTATTTTGTTCTTGAATGATTTTCCTGAGTTCTTCCAGGGAACTGTCTGTGTTCTCCTTGTTTCTATTTGGGGTTTCCTTAGGCTCTCGTAAAGCTCTATAAACATGTCTTCTAAATTCCTTCTCAGATAATTCTTTTGCCTCCTCTTCCTCTATGTTTAATGAGACTTTTGTTTGTCATTTTGCTTCTAACGCCCTGTCCTGTTTTTTTGTTTGATTTGAGGTTGCCTGTTGTTTTCTAGACATTTTGAAGTTGTCTTTAACTGTTGGTTATGTATTGATTTGTTTTATCTTGATTTTATGGTTTAATATTTTGAAAAGTTGAAGCTGGTGTATTTTATTTTTTTAGTTATGAATTCATGTATGCTTGGTTGCTCTGCAGTTTTCTTTGTGATGGTGGAATCACTGTGTGGTATGTGGTATGGGTTTCTGTTTGTTGTGACTAGGGTTTAGAGTTCAAACCGGTAGGTTTTATGTTGGCTGAATGTGGTTTCTTCTATTGGATGAGTGAAGTTATTGGCAGAGAAGGTGGGAGTAGCAGAACTCGCTGTTGCTAGGGGCAGTTTCTAGGGCTTTGAGTGGGCTGCTACTGAGTATGTTGTACTGTTATTCACAGGCCTGCAGCTCAATTTCAGCAAAGACTCCAGTTGTTAGGGGGTTGCCAGTTTCTGAGAGCCTGGCACTTTGAACTTGGACTTGTAGCCTCCCGAACTGTAAGAGAATGAACTTCTGTTTGTTCAAGCCATCCCGTTTGTGCTATATTCTTGTCAGAGTGGCACTAGGTAACCAGAACAACAAGGTAAATCACTGTTCTTAGTTTTGCTCAGGAACGTATTCTCATGCAAAAACTTTAATGAGACAACTATGGTAGTCTCATTAGCTAGTTCACAGATCTGAGAGAGGACTTCTTGAGAGGCTGGACAGGGCTGTCCTTTTCAAGAAATATCCTTTTGAGGAATGAAGTTGGTCAGTTTACATGGCCAAATCTATCTTATATAATTAAGTAGTTAATTTATCTTTAGAATGTGCTAAGTGTGTTATTTCTAATTCTTACAACAACCTGACCAAAAAAAAAAAAAAAAAAGTAGTGTTGAAATCCTCAGTTTATATACAGGTAGTCCCTGACTTGTGACATATCTGATTTATGATGAATTGCACTTACCACTGCCAGTGTTATCTGGGACGTTGTATGTTCTTGGGAGGATTTTATGAGAAAATGCATGCAGGGGATATGGAAAAAATTGCTGAGCTATGTGAACATGCTCCAAGATCAGTGGGAAATTGCCCATATGGGAAGAGTGCTGAATTTAGAACTTGATATCAGTGATGTAGATCACAAAGAAGGGGAACTGATAGATCAGGACTTACTGGATTTTGAAGAGTAAAGAAACGCTGAAGAAGAAAGAAATAATGAGGAAGAGGAGGAGAGAAATTGTCACAAAATTTTACAGTGAAAGGATTAGCTGGAGTTTTTTTCTAAACTAAATCAGGGTCTTCAGTTGCTTGAAAACGGGGGCCCAAATACTGATCACTCTGCTAAAGTTAATATAGACTAATTTGGGAAGCAATGAGGTGTTGTGAATACATGAAGAAAAAAGAAAATGACCATATGGATAAAGATGCTAACAATAAAAGGCAACAATAACAAAAACTATAAAAGAAGTATTTGACTTAATGTCAGTACCAACTTATGATGGAGTCATTGGAGTGGAACTCCATTGTCAGTTGGGTACCTGTATTAAGAATCCATGGTTCAGAAAGACTAAGGGACTAGGCTTCTTTGAATATTTTACTCTAAAACTCAGTCATACTCCTTCTCCTGGCCATGCTGTCTCAAACTATAGTTGATTATGCTTTCAGATATTCTGTATATTCTAATGTTTGTTATTGTTATTAGTTGCTGCCAAGTTGGCTCTGATTTATTATAGTACAGTGAATTACTTAACATGGCCCTTCTACCTATAGTGTTTGTGACTCCCAACAGATGACTGGGTGGGACTATGTAAATGTGAGGTGCTTGTGATCTATCAAGGGGATTAGATAGCTTGTTAATAATGTAAATAATGTATGTGGCACCCTTGTGTGCGTGGGACTGTGCAAATAAGGTGTATGGGGATTGGCCCATTTTGCCATCCTGCTAGGTTTTAGAATGAGCCATCCCAGAGGTGGAAAGGAGGAAAACTCACTACCGTCAAGAAAGAAGAGCAAGGAGTGGAGTGTGTCCTTTGAATTTGAGATCCCTGCATTAAATCTCCTTGAGCCAGGAGACAGAGAGAGAACTGTAATACTGCTGAGACAACAAGAGATGGCTGGAAGCAATGGCAGAGGATCTGCAGCAGAGAAACTGTGGCGGCAGACCCTGCAGCAGACTCTGGCACAAGACAGAGTAGTGGGCTTCCCGGCACATGGAGCAAGAAAGTTGGAGTGGGTCCCTTTCTGGGCACCTATCTTCAGAACTAAAAGAGCTTTGTAACACTTAACCTGAGCAGGGCAGAGGCCAAGGGTTGCAGGGCTGTCAGGCTGAGGGCAGAGAGAAGCATGCCTGTGGTACAGCTGAGAAGAGGCTGTCCTGATCAAAGAACTGTATCCTAAGTTGTTTCTGATCCTGAATTGTAACCTGTTACTTCCCTAATAGATCCCATAATCATAAGTATTGTGTGTGAGTTCTGTGTGCCCATTGCAACAAATTATTGAACCCAGCAGAGATGTAGAGGGAACTGTGGGAGAGGCCATTGGTATAAAAAATGGCAAGGAGGTTGGAGGGTGCTGGCATGTCTGACCTCTGCCTCATACAGATCAGCCTTGAGCTGTTGATGCAGATGGTGATTCTCTCTCCCCTTGGTGAAGTTAGAGGAGGTCAGACAATGCTGACCCCACACCCTTTTTACACACATAATGATCTTATATATAATGTAAGGAAATTTGCCCAGGTCTATGTCATCTTCACAATCGTTGGTATGTTTGAGTCCATTGTTGTGGTATTGTGTCAGTCCATCTCAGTGAGCAGAGAACACTGACCATCTACTTTTTTTTTCCTGCTGACCTTCTACTTTACCAAACATGATGTCCTTTTCTAGCAACTGGTCTTTCTTGATGAGATGTTCAAAGTTAAGTGAGCTAAAGTGTTACCACTCTTGCTTTTAAGGAGCATTCTGGTTGTATTTCTTCCAGGACTGATTTGTTCCTTCTTTTGGTAGTGCATAGTATATTCAATATTCTTTGACCACCCCCCAGTTCAAATGCATCAGTTCTTCTATTGAGTGAAAAAGAAAATGTTGTGTGGTTAAATAGTTAAAACCATCTTTTCAGGTTAATATATGAAGGAAATTTTCTTTGTTTACTAGAGGTGGGAGGGGAGGGGAAGAAACACTGCTAGATAGGTAGAGACAAGTATTGATTTGGATGAAGAGAAGAGTAATGTACTAAATGTGAGTGATCAACATGGAGGCATTGAGGAAGAGGAAGACATAGAGAGGTGCATGGGAGGTACAGACAACAAAGATGAACCCTTTTGAACATATAGTACTGCATTCTCAGTGAAGGCAAACACTGATCTATATAGGTGGATAGATGGGTGGAAAGGCTGAACAATTATATATGTCTGTGCAGGGGGTAGTGTGCCAATTACCATGTATAGGGTTGGCAGACAATATTTCTACAAGTGTATTTGTATGTTCTGTATGAATGTCCAGGTAGATAGTAGAACTGACAAGGGACAAGGTTGTAGTCACTTCTTGGTAACAGTCACCTATCTGGAGAGAGCAAATCATTGGACCTGTGGGCTCAGGACCATGGTTGCAGGGGACATCAAGCTCAATTGGCATAGCATACTACACAAAAACATTGCTCCACATCCTACTTTGGCAAGTAGTGACTGGGATCTTAAAAGCTTGCAAGGAGCCATCTAGGTGCACCAATGGGTCTCTCTTCATCCAGAGCAAAGAAGAATTAAGAAAACCAAAGACCCGTGGAAACAACTAGTCCAAGGGACTGGTACACCACACAATCCTCAGCCTATGTGACTATGAGATCAGAAGAACTAGATGGTGCCCAGCTACCACTGTCAACCACTCAGATGGGTATCTATATAGGAGATCCTGGATAGACTAGGAGAACAATGTGGAACGAAACATTAAAAAAAAAAAAAAAAGGACCAGGTTTGCTGGTCTGACAGAGGCTGATGAAACCCTGAGATTATGGCCCCTACCTGCCCTTCACGTCTGGAATTGAACCCACTCCTGTGGCTTCCAGCCAAACAAAAGGCAGGCATATGAACTGAATATTTACATTAGGTAGTTACACTCCTTGGAGAGATCAATCATGGGAGAATAGAAGGGCTGCGTATGCACAGGGAGACACCTTGGGGGGCAGGAGTGCATGGAAAGGAAGGACACAGGAAAGAGGTAACTATGGGGAGGAAGTGGGAGGGGAGCTGTTGCATTATGGGAAAATGTAGGCAATGTCATGAGACAAAGTGTATGTGAACTGCTATGTGGAAAATGAATTTGCTCTGTAAACTCACCCAAATCACAATAAAAATTAAAAACAAAGCCATCTTTTCACTGAAAGACTTATTAGAGCCTTTAATATGCTGATGTACATGTGGATCTTGTTGTTGTTGTTATTTGCCGTCGAGTCGGCCCCGACTCATAGCGACCCCTCCTTGTGTTTCTGAGGCAGTATCACTACGGAAGTAGGATTGCCCAACCTTCCTTCTGAGGAGTGGCTGATGTGGCTCTTAGGAGGATGTAAGAAGTAGTTTTACCTAACCATTAAACCTTTCCCTCCCCATTCCTTAAGTATGTTTTGAGATTGGGATAACTTGAAGAATATACTTCCAAAAACACCAGCTAAGATGATCTGTTGGAAAGCCCTGGTTTTTCACCATTTGAATTTATGAAATGAGATAAGTTTTTGGGTTAAAGAATCTTAGAAAGAAAAGCTCACAGGATAAAAACATTATAGTGATTTTTTTTTTAAGTTAATGTCATCCTCCATTTTGTGATCTCATATCAATTTTTCCATATTAACCTTGTCTTTGGAACCTAACCATGTTGATAAGTGAGGAGTGAGTATACATTAAGTGAATAAAAATATACTCTGTTAGATGGTGATGAGTGGTATGGAGAAAAATAAAAACAGGAAAAGGGACTAGGGAGTATTGCAGTAGGTGTTCAATTTTTAATAGTGTGTTGAGGGAAGAACTTACCAAGAAAGTGATGTTTGATAAAGACTTGAAATAGTTGGGGAACAAGATACACAGATAACAGGGAAAAGAATGTTCCAGGCTGATGGAGTATCATGAACAAAGGCCTTGAGCATGTCTACTGTTTTCTTGACATCCACAAGCCCAATATAGATGAAAAGATGTTAGCATGGGGAATGTAGGAAAGAGATGGGTTTAGAGTTAATGAGGAGAGAGGTTTGGAAATTAAAGGAGGGGAAGGGACAGATGGTTATGGTCTTGGGGAAATTTAAAGTTAGAATAATGAACCTAAACTTACCAGAAAGCATCATCAGAGTATTCTGAGTTGCATTTTAATAATCTGGTTAAGAATTACCACAAGACCATTAAAATGATAAAGTGATTTTCAAGGGTAGGGACTATGATTTATTCCTCTTTGAAAATCCAGTGTCTGCAGACTAAGCATTTAGTAATTATTTTATTGAGTTGCATTTCTAAAATGAATTGTCAGAAATAGGGTTTGGGGCTGAGATCTCCATGTTAAGACTTTTTTGGAACACATCTTTTATAAATTGATTTTTATAATAAATGCTTACAAGTGCAATCAGGTTTTGATGATCAGTCCTTGATATAAACTCCTGGCCCTAGATGAGTTAATTCAAGGCCTAAGCAATCACAAAAATATTCCTTTTGGATCAATAGTGAGTCTTTCCCTCAGTAAAATTTAAAAACTGAAATATATTGTGCATGTTTTACTTTTTTCTTGTGAATTGTAGCCAGTCTACCAAATAACATGTTCATTATCAGTAATGTCTTTTTCTTTTTCTTTTTTTTTTAAAGTCTAGTGAGTTTAAAAAATGGTTATGGAATCAGAGCTTAATTCAGCTTTTCTAAATCCTATTGAACTTGATGTGTTAGTAGAGAGATCTAGATATACTGAATTTGCAATTTTGGACAGTTCAGATATTGCGTGGAGAGTTCAGATAATGCCTGAAACAATGGGAAGCCTTTGGATTATATTAAGGAGAGTATCATTCTCAGATTTGGAGTTTAAAAGAATCCCTCTTCTCCTCTGGGTGGAGAATGGGTATAATTTAACAGGAGGACAGGAGACCAGACCAGTGAGATACTGCAGTCAACTGGGGAAAAAATGAACAAGGCTAAAGATAGTGGAACTGAAAAGAAAAACAGGACTCAGTAGAAATTAAGGAGGTAGAACTGAGAGGTCTTGGTGATGGACTGTGTGTGTATGTCCTGGACAAGCACACAGTAAAACTGGGGAGTGAAGATCAGTCCAGGAAGAGTGTGGAGCCTAGGATGAGTCTCAGGTTTCTAGCTTGGACAACTAATAGTACCAGATTGGCTCTTTCCCAGTTTGTCTGCATTTGTATGTAAATATATAAATGTCTCGGAATTACTGGATTTTGGCGTTTGGAGTTCTATTCAGTAACAACAACAACAACAAAAACAAATAAAGCACAGAAAAAAAAAACGGACAAAAACACACACAATTTCATGACTAAAGAAAAACAGTCAAGCTGTTTTGATATTGAATAAATACAGCTTTATTTTTTTTTTAAATATTCTTAGCAACTGATTTTTAAAAGTTATAAGCATCAATTGGAATCTTAGTTTTCTTTTCTCTTCAACTAGGAGATGGATCTGCAAATGTAAAACCTTGCTCTGAGCTACTCATCAGGTCAATAACATCAGGTCAATGAGAACTTAGAAGACTTAAAACCTAGTTCTTCACTTCAGTCAACAGGCAACCTGGGATCTCACCCAACTGCCAAGCTCTTCATCTGATCCCAGTCTTCATGCATCACTTCTGGTATTGTGTGCACATTTAAGAGAAAGGAAGCCAAAATCAAAGCAGTCTGAACAAAGAGAATTTCAGCAGTCACGTTAGGAATATGCAGAGGACCATAATCTGCCCTCAGATGCACAACCGGAATTTCCATTGACGTCGATACTTGCTGCTCACAAGTATCCAAGGGCAGGATCTGGCCCTTAGAAATTAAATTAAATAATTCCCTGTGTGACCCACAGAAAGTATCACAGATCTGGTAAGAGAGCGACAAGCTACTGATGCTGAACAGGAAGTTTTTCTGTGGTAATGTCAATAGTGACGGATGAAGATGGCCCTGGGATGCAAAATATGGGCCCTGGCCATATTACTGGTTTACGTTTATAAACATTTATGATCTGCAAATTTATTTTCAAGAGTACAAATGATTTTTCAAAAATGCAGGAGATGGTGACAGTAAAGTTTGCATCTTTCTGTCTGTTGTAGGCATAAAAATGCACTGAAATTAAATTCTAAACCCTAACATTCCAAAATGAGAAGAAACAGCTGCAAACTGCCATTAATAATTGTAACATGGAATGTATGAAGTATGAATGTAGGAAAATTGAAAGTTGTAAAAAATAAAATGGAACACTTGAAGATAGATATCCTAAGCATTAATGAGCTGAAACAGACTTACATTGGCCATTTTGAATCAGATAATCATATGGTCTACTATGCCAGTAATGAAAAACTGAAGAGGAACTGTGCCACATTCATGATCAAAAAGTACATTTCAAGATTTACCTTAAAGTACAGTGCTGTCCTTGATAGGATAATATCCATACACCTACAAGCAAGACCAGTTATGGCAGTTGTTCAAATTTACACACCAAACACTAATGCTAAAGATGAAGATGTTGACGATTTTTACCAACTTCTGCAGTCTGAAATTGATCAAACGTGCAATCAAGATGCATTGATAATTACTGGTGATTGGAATGCAACAGTTGGAAACATAGAACAAGGATCAGTAGGTGGAAAATAGGGCCTTGGTGATAGAAACGATGCCAGAGAACACATGATAACATTTTTCAAGGATTGGAAATAGCTTTTCAACAACATAAAAGGTGACGATGATACATGTGGACCTCATGAAATGGAACACACAGGTATTAAATCAACTACATCTGTGGGGGGAGACAATAGAGAAACTCAGTATCATCAGTTAGAACAATGCCAGGGGCCAACTGTAGAACAGACACCAATTACTCATATGCAAGTTCAAATTGAAGCCGAAGAAAATTAAAACAAGTCCACAAAGAGCCAAAATACGACCTTGATTATATCCCACTGGAATTTAAAATTATCCGAAGAATAAATTTGTCTCAGTGAACACTAATGACCAAAGACCAAACAAGTTCTGGGATGACTTCAAGGACATCATATATGATGAAACAAAAGGTCATCAAGAAGACAGGAAAGAAAAAACACCAAAATGGATTTCTGAAGAGACTCTGAAATTTGCTCTGTAACATAGAGCAGCTAAAGTGAATGATAGACATGATGAAGTAAAAGAGCTGAATAGAAGATTTCAAAGGGCAGACTGAGAAGACAAAGTGAAGTATATGCTTGGCATTTCTCAGGCTGAAGGAAGTGAAGAAAAAATTCAAACTTTGAGTTGCAATACTGAAGGATTCTATGGGCAAAATTTTGAATGATGCAGGAAGCATCGAAAGAAGTTTGAAGGAATACACAGTCATTGCACCAAAAGAACTGATTAATGTTCAACCATTTCAGAAGGCAGCATATGATCAATGACCAGTGATATTGAAAAAAGAAGTCCAAGCTGCACTGAAGACATTGGTCAAAAACAAGTCTCCAGGAATCGATGGAATACCAATTTAGAGGTTTTGACAAATGGATGCAATGCTGGAATAGCTCACTTATCTATGCCAAGAAATCTGGAAGACAGGTAGCTACCTGGCCAACGGATGGAAGAAATGAACATTTGTGCCCATTCCAAAGAAAGGTGATCCAACAGAATACAGAAATTACCAAGCAATATTATTAATAACACACAAGTAAAATTTTGCTGAAGGTAATTTAAAAAATGGTTGCAGCAGTTTATTGAAGAGGAACTGCCAGAAATTTAAGCCAGATTCAGAAGAGGACAAGGAATGAGGACTATCATTGGTAATGTCAGATGGATCTTGACTGAAAGCAAAGAATACCAGAAAGATGTTTCCCTATGTTTTATTGACCAAGCAAAGACATTAGGCTGTGTGGATCATAACAAATTATGAGTAACATTGCAAAGAATGGGAATTCTAGAACACTTTAATTGTGCTCGTGCAGAACCTGTACATAGACCAACAGGTAGTCGTTCAAACAGAAGTAATGGGATGCTGCATGGTTTAAAATTAGGAAGGGTGTGCATTGGGGTTTTATCCTTTTACCATACTTACTCAATCTGTATGCTGAGCAAATAATCTGAGAAGCTGGACTATATGAAAAAGGATGCCGCCTCAGGATTGTAAGAAGACTCATTGTAAGGTGACACCACCTTGGTTTCTAAAAGGAAAGAGGACTGGAAGAACTTACTGATGAAGATCAAAGACTACAGACTTCAGTATGGATTACAAAAAGAAAATAAAAATCATCACAACTGGACCAATAAGCAACATCATGATAAATGGAGAAAAGATTGAAGTTGTCAGTTTTACTTGTTTCTACAATCAATGCCTGTGGAAGCAGCAGTCAAGAAATCAAATGATGTATTGCATTGGCAAAGCTGCTGCAAAAGACCTCTTTAAAGTGTCAAAAAAACACAAAGATATGTTACTTTGAGGACTGTGGTGCTCCTGACCCATGTCATGATGTTTTTAGTTGCCTCATATGCATAGTGCCTAAAGCATTTGACTGCTAACCAGAAGGCTGACGGATCAAACCCACCAGCCACTCTTCGGAAGGAAGTTTGGGCAATCTACTTCCATAGTGATACTGCCTCAGAAACCCAAGGAGGGGTCACTATGAGTCAGATCCAACTGCACGGCAGTGGGTTGTGCATTTGTGGTATTTCTATTATAGCAGCAGTAGGAAACTAAGACACCAGAGTTCGGCTTTTAAAAGGAAGCTTTGGCAATCTACTTCCATAGTGATACTGCCTCAGAAACCCAAGGAGGGGTCACTATGAGTCAGATCCAACTGCACGGCAGTGGGTTGCGTTGTGTTGTTGCATATGCATATGAAAGCTGGATAATGAATAAGAAGGATGAAGAAGAATTGATGTGTTTGAATTATGCTGTTGGTGAAGAGTATTGAATATATTATGGACTGCCAGAAGAATGAACAAATCTGTTTTGTAAGAAATACAGCCAGAATGCTTCTGAGAAGTCAGATTAATAAGACTTTCTCTTATGTACTTTGCATATGTTATCAGGAGGGACCAGTCCCTGGAGAAGGACATTATGTTTGGTAAAATAGAGGGTCAGTGAGAAAGAGGAAGACCTTCAATGAGATGGTTTGACACAGTGGCTGCAACAACAGGCTCAAACATAGCAAAGATTGTGAGGCTGGCACAAAAAGTTGTAGCTTTTCATTTGTTGTAATAGGGTCTCTATGAATCAGAACCAACACAATGACATCTAATGACAACAACATGCCAAAACCACCCTCATTCTATAATGTTAGATTCGGAATAATACGGAATATGGAATAAAATATTCATCACAGTAATGCTATATTTCATCCACTGGTGAATGAATTTTCCAGGATAAAGGTGCCTAGAGACCTTCAATTGAGAATTGCTAGTGATCTTTTGGACTGAACAAATAGGAAAATAATATTCTGCATGCTTTTCTGGTTTTGGGTGTGAGTATGGAGGTGAAGCCCTTATAAGAAGTAAAATTATATTTTCCTCTACATAATAGTTAAAGGAAGAGCACACACACACACACATACACAGCTGTTGAGTCTGATCCAACTCATAGTGACCCCTCCTTGGGTTTCCGAGGCAGTATCATTACAGAAGTAGATTGCCCAACCTTCCTTCGGAGGAGCGGCTGGTGGGTTTGAACTGACAGCCTTCTGGTTAGCAGTCAAGTGTCTTAGGCATTACACCACCAGAGCTCCTAAAGGAAGGGTAATGTACCAAAAATGAATGATCAACATGGCGGCATTGAGGAAGAGGAAAACAGAGAGAGGTACATGGGAGGTACAGACAACAAAGATGAATCCTTTTACATGTACTGTACTGCATTGTTAGTGATGGCAAGCATTGACCTACAGGTGGATAGATGGGTGGACAGGCTGAATGATCAAGTATGTCTAGGCAGGGTGGAGTGTGCCCATGACCGTGTATAGTGTTGGCAGATGATGTTTCTACATGTGTACTTGTGAAAGCTGTAAGAATGTAAGAGCTGACAAGGGATAAAGTTGTGGTGGCTTCTTGGCCACAGCCAGCTACCCTGAGGGAGTGAGTAGTTGGATCTGTGGGCTCAGGACCATGGTCACAGAGGACATCAAACTCAATTGGCACAAAAACATTGTTCCACATCCTACTTTGGCAAGTAGCGACTGGGGTCTTAAAAGCTTGCAAGTGGTCATCTAGATGCTACGATGGGTCTCTCCTCATACAGAGCAAAAAAGAATGAAAAAACAAAAAAACAAAGACACATGGAAACAATTAGTCCAATGCACTAGTAGACCATGTGATCCTCAGCTTATATAACCATGAGACCAGCGGAACTGGATGGTGCCCAGCTACCGCTGTCAACTACTCAGAGGGGAATCGGTGCAGGAGATCTTGGATAGAATGGGAGAACAATGTGGAGCAAAGCTCAAAATCATAAAAATAAAACCATGTTTGCTGGTCTGATAGAGCCTGGTGAGACCCCTCAGACTATGGTCCCTAGTTACCCTTCAGGTCTGGAACAAAACTCACTCCTGTGGCTTCCAGCCAAACAATAGTCACATGGAGTGAAGTTTTATGTCAGGTGGACACACTCCCTGAGTGATCAATCATGGGAGAACAGAAGGGTAGTGTTTGCACAGAGAGATAACACAGGGGGTGGGAGTGCATGGGAGGGAAGGACATAAGGAAGAAATAACTACAGGTAGGAAGTGGGAAGAGAGTGGTTACATTATGGGGGATTGCAGTCAATGTCATGAAACAAAATGTGTATGAACTGCTGTATGGAAAATGAATTTACTCCATAAAATTTCACTCAAATAACAATAATTTTTTTTTTAAAGAAAATGGTTAAAGGAAGGAAATCTTTATTTTGACTGTGTCACAAAATGTGGAACATAGTTACTCTTAGACAGAAAGATGAAATCAGGATAATTTGTTTTCTATAAGAAACCAATTCACATAGATACAGAAATCAGTTAAATTGTTCAGATGAAAGTACTCCTATGTATTATCACATATGGGCTGCTTAATGACAATTAAGAATACTTCCTTTTCACCAATTCTTCAGTTCATGTAAAGTGTCATGTATTGTGTGACTCCTTTAGACCAGTCCCAGGGCTGCTACTCTGGGCTGAAAATCAAGATCCAACTATTCTGGTACTTAGTATCTGTCTGTTGAGAGGGGCAGACAAACTATGTACAGAAGACAGTGTGTGGTAAATGCTGTAATATGTTTATAAACAAAATACTGGGAGAGAGAAAAAGGAGCTCAAATTTGCGAATGTGTTGAGGAAAGACCTCAAGTAGCAATCATCTGAGATGCACTTTGAAAGATGAGTGTGATTTTGTGTTTTGACAGAGGTGTGGGTACGATAATGAGAACAGTATTCCAGATGGAGTGATAAGTCTGAACAAAGAATTAGATAAGTGTTTGATACCAATATTAGGAAGCAATGAGGAGCTTTGTGTACAGGGAGTAGTAATAGCCAAAAAACTAAATCCATGGCCACTGAGTTGATTCGGACTTGATGCCCCATAGGGATCCAAGGTTGTAAATCTTTATGGAAGCAAACTGTCTCATCTCTCTCCCATGGAGCAGCTGGTGGGTTCGAACTGTTGACCTTTTGGTTACCAGCCAAATGCTTTAACAACTATGCCACCATAGTTCCTTTGTGAATAGTAATAAACCCAAATCAAACCCACTGTCATCGAGTCAATTCTGGTTCATGGTGATCCCCGTTGGAATTCTAAGGCTATAAGTCTTCACAGAAGTGGATTGCCTCATATTCCTCCCTTGAAGCAGATGGTGGGTTCAAACCAGCTACTTTTTTGGTTAGCAGCCTAATGCCTTAACCACGGTGCCACCAGAGCTCCTTTGTGAATAGTAATCTCACTGCTGTGGAGTTGTATCCGACTCATAGCGAACCCTCCTTGGGCTTCTGAGGCTGTATCACTACAGAAGTAGATTGCCCAACCTTCCTTACAAGGAGTGGCTGGTGGGTTTGAACTGCCAGCCTTCTGGTTAGCAGTCAAATGCCTTAGGCACTACGCCACCAGAGCTCCCTGTGAATAGTAACAGTGGAGATAAAATAGCTGGTATCAACTTTTGGCCTTTGAATGCCAAGCTAAGAAATTTGGATTTTGCTCTGAAAGCACTTCACACTGCTTAGTTTTTGTCCAGGCTCAGTCCATACTAGGATAAAATTCCAGTCATTTCTCTTAATAAAAATAGCCACAAAGATATTATCTCTAAGCCTCTTATACTCAAACCCAGTTTTTATTTTTCACTTTCTTTTAGTACTATTAATATTAAAATATGATTCTTTACCCATTTAGGAAATTTTAATGTTGAATAAAAAGGGTTTCTGAGCCAGTATGATGAGTAACATAAGGTGGTTCAAGGTAAAAGTGAAATGTGAAAATCTTTGGGTGCAAGAAAGACACATGAAGCAGAGACAGCTTTCAGCTCCTATCTTCTGGTCTTGCTTAGAGATGATGTGGACTACCAGCACAGGCATGCAACTAGCGCCAGCCTGACCAACTGTGTGGTGCTGGGAAATAAGCTCGAGCCTTCGTTTTAGCCTCAGATACAGAGACTTGGAGCAGTGTGTAGACGGAGAACTTCCAGAAATGCAAGCTGGATTCAGAAGAGGACGTGGAACGAGAGATATCATTGCTGAATGGATCTTGGCTCAAAGCAAAGAATACCAGAAAGATGTTTACTTGTGTTTTATTGACTATGCAAAAGCATTCAATCGTGTGGATCATAACAAATTATGGATAGCATTGAGAAGAATGGGAATTCCAGGACACTTAATTGTATTTGTGAGGAACCTGTACAAACACCAGGAGGCTGTCATTAGAACAGAACAAGGGGACACTGCATGGTTTAAAATCAAGAATCAAGTATCCTGTCACCATACTTATTTGATCTGTATGCTGAGCAAATAATCCGAGAAGCTGGACTATATGAAGATGAACATGGCATCAGGATTGGAGGAAGAATCATTAACAACCTGCAATATACAGATGATACAACTTTACTTGCTGAAAGTGAGGATGACTTGAAACACTTACTGATGAAGATTGAAGACTGCAATATGGATAACACCTTTCTTTATATGGAATATAAAGAAAACAAAAATCCTCACAACTGGGCCAGTAAGGAGCATCACAATAAATGGAGAAAAGATTGAAGTTGTCAAAGACTTTATATTACTTGATTCTATAGTCAACACCAGTGGAAGCAGCAGTCAGGATATCAGATGACATATTGCACTGGACAAATTGGCTGCCATAGACCTTTTTGAAGTGCTGAAGAGCAAAGATGTCTCCTTGAGGACTAAGGTGCACCTAACCCAAGCCATGGTATTTTCAATCACCTCTTATGCATGTGAGAGCTGGACAATGAATACGGAAGACCTAAGAAGAGTCGATACTTTTGAGTTGTGTTTGTGAAGAATGCTGAAAGTACTATGAACTGCTAAAAGAACTAACAAATCTGTCCTAGAAGAAGTGCGGTTGGAATGCTCCTTGGAAGCAAGAATGACCAGACTCATCTCATCTACTTTGGTCATGTTGTCAGAAGCAACCATTCCCTGGAGAAGGATATCATGTTTGGTAAAGTGGAGGGTCAACGAAAGAGGGGAAGGCCCTCAACAAGGTGGATTGACACAGTGGCTACAAGGATGGGCTCAGGTATAGCAAGGATCATGGAGCTGGCACAGGACTAGGTGGTGTTTCGTTCTGCTGTACGTAGGGTTGCTATGAGTTGGAGACGACTCGATGGCACCTAACAACAATAACAAGAACAGAGACTTGGACAAGTTACTCCACTGCTTTGGACCTTTTTTTTTTTTTTTTTTTTAAATAAATGAGTTGGTTTAAATAGCTCTAGGTTCTCTTCCTACTCCATGATTCAATACTGGGCAATCATGACTACACCTAGCGGGAGAGATCATGCTGGGATTTGCTTTTGCTGCTGTTGGACAGTGCTGAGCTTACTTCACTAAAGCACACAAGCATCTCAGGATGTATTTACAAATTCCTGCAGGTGGCTTGTCTTCCTCCCTGCAGCCCAAATGAAAGGTGCTGGAGGAGAGAGAATGACAAGTGCTAGAGATAGGGGGAAAAGCTGGTAATAGTTAAATGAAAGTTGTATTTTGACATTGATCTATGTGGTGCAAACCAAACCCACTACCATCTAGTAGATTCAACCCATAGTGACTCTATAGGACAAAGTAGAACTGCCCTACAGGGTTTTCAAGGCTGTAAATCTTCACAGAAGCCAACTGTCTCACTTTTCTTCTACCAAACAGCTGATGGGTTTGAACTACCAACCTTTTAGTTAGCAGCCAAATGCTTTAACCATGGACCAGGAGAGGTTTAATTGTGAAATAGACAAAGCTGATCCTTTGAGCTTGATACTTTTTTATGGACTTTCTATGTGTCAGGCAGTTGTTGACTGTGGCAACTTGGTCTATTGGCTTGTTTTTGCAGGTTCTACTCTGTTAACTTATTTAGATACAATCACTCTGTTCCTTGGCAACCAAAGGCATGCATTTATAAGAGGTGCTATCTCTGGTCTTGCTAGTGTTTTTGTTTTTTAGAGTTTTGCCCCTTGAGGAAGTAAAATTCAAATCGCTGGCCTCATACACATCAATTTCTAACCAGTGGAGCCAACCTGCCCAGCAAAAGTGGTTCCCCAGGGAGCTCAGAGTGGGTGTCGATTGTAGAAGTATTAACTTTAAAAATAACCCCCGAAGTATAAGGGAAAAGTCATTCCCTGAGAACATTTGGATCCTTCTTCTGTGAGGCCCTTTGACCTACCTGGGAGCTATATGCATTGTGTAGTTTTTAGTGAAAACACTCACTACATATTTGCATAGAAGAAAAGATCACTTTACATCTTATTTTCCTCCAGCAGTTTCCTTAGGAAGGAAAAAAGCCTGAAATCATTATCTCTGTCCTTAGTTCTCTGGAATTGAAAATATGGACTTCAGTGTCCTTAAATGCACTAGTTACCAAGAAAAGCAGCACATGCTTCTCTGTGGCATTGTGTTGACAATTTGGAAGCATTACTCTAGCCAGCATTTATTTCAGGATGGGGAGGAATCGAGTTTTATGGTTCTCTGCAAAGTAGCACAAGCCAAACAAATCTCAGACTTCTGACCTGGCTCTGGAATGGCAGGCTTTTTTCCAGTAACTCTACCTTCTGTTTCAGATTGAAAATGGAGTTACCACATCTGCAATGACTCTTGGGAGAAAATCTTGTGCAGTGACTTTGTGCTAGGGAAAAAAGAATCCCAGATTCAAACATAATTCTACAGAGACTCCTTTATAAGCCTTAAACAGGATAAGGACAAAACAAACGTAATTATCCAGATGAGGGAAACCATCAGCATGCACACAATACAGAGGCCAATGGAATCCTCCAGCTCACAGCAATGGACCACAGAGAACAAAAGAAATGATCACAAGCTCGTGATTGGTGGTAGGTCAATTCATCAGTGTCACAGGTGGGACTATGGAAGCTGGGAAAGGACCATGATTGGGATACTACATAATTGTAGGTTAAGAAAAGGTCACGGCTTGATTCTGGGGTTTCTATGTGGTTGTTGGAAGTATGACTCATGATCATGTGGCCCTGAGTCATAGTCACCAGCACCCCAACTTTTAACTTAAAATAGAAAACATGTGGCTGTTTTTGGTAAAATAAGGACATGCCCTGGCAAGTTCCTTAGTTCTTTGTTTAACCCTGAGGGCAAACTGCTTCTCCCTGGGCTTGACTGGGATTTGTCTAAGCATAGCCACATTGCTAGTTTAATGGTCTGCAAACACTGGGGAAGTAACATAAAGAACTCACATGGTGTCTGAACTAATGCCAATACTCAAAATGGAGTTAGGGCTCCTGCTGTAGACTGCAGCCTTCCACAATTTAAGCTGTAGAATTTCAGCTCTAATGCAACTTAAAAAGAAGGAAAACAAAACAAAACAAAACAAACTTGTACATTCCCACAATGCTTTGTGGGCCTTTAGTTTAGACTTAGAGATAATAATACTTTTGCATAATAATGTCTTTGATTTTTGTCCTTCTTTCTTTAAGACGTTTTCTTTTCAATTATTGGCCCCAAAAGGATATTTGTTGGAAGAAAATAAATTTAATCACTTTTAACAAATACTTCTTGTAGATAGTTGAGGGATAGAGGACTTTTCACTGCCTTCGGACTGCCATGATGCTCTCAGGAATAGTGTTGTCTGGGTGGAGGAAGAAAAGACCTCTACTACTTGTAGTGTTCTCGTTGCCCTGGGTTTATCCAATGTTATATTGCAGTCTGCTGCCTTTGTACCTCTCATGCTATGTGTAACTCTGTGTTGTCCATGATGTACGAGGCCTTCATGATGTTAAAACAAAAATCATATTAACCCAATAATATAAATTGATTTGAAGTTTATTTAATATACAATTTGCAAATCAAGCAATACTTCTGAGTAGAGGGTCAAAGTGTTCCAAAGAGAAAAGAAATTCCAAAGAATTTTATACTTCATCAGGAGGTTGGGAGAGGGGGATGGACTGGACACAGTGTTTACGTAATAAAAATTATCCTAAAACACAGTTTCCAGTCCAGCCCTGGAGTTTCTGTTTCTTGAAACTGACTGTACACAGATAATACTTAAAAAGAGCACAGTGCTCAAGGCAAAACAATCTTTGTTAATTAGCAATGCTTTTGTTTGATTTCATTTTATTGGATCCACAATCAATGCCCACAGAAGCAGCAGTTAAGAAATCAAATGATTAGTTGTGCAAGTCTGCTGCAAAAGACTTTTTTATTTATTTTTTTAAATACATTTTATTGAAATATAATTTATGTACAGTGAAATACACAAAACTAAAGTGACATGGGCCAATGCATTTTTTTTTTCTTTCAGTGTTCCCTCTCCACCCCTCCCACCCCTGGTAACCAACAAAGAAAGTTTCCTTCCATATATAAACCTTTCCTTGACTTTTTACAATAATGAGTTAATACTATATTTGTCCTCCCGTGATTGACTTAATTGACTCAGTGTAATGTCCTCCAAGTTAATCCATGTTGTGTGGTGTTTTGCAGATTCTACATTATTCTTTAGGGTTGCATAGTATTCCGTTTTGTGTATGTACCATAGTTTTTTTATTCATTCTTCTGTTGTTGGGCACCAAGGTGGTTTCCATCTTTTTGCTATTGTAAACAGTGCTGCGATGAACATGGGTGTGCTTATATCTGTTCTTGTCTTGGCTCTCACTTCTTTAGGATATGTATCTAGGAATGGGATTGCTGGGTCAAATAAATGTATTTCTAATTCCAGGTTTTTAAGGAATCACCATACTGCTTTCCACAGTGGTTGTATCATTTTACAGTCCAACCAACATTGTATGAGAGTCCCAATCTCTCCACATCCTCACCAGCATTTGTTATTTTCTGTCTTGTTCAACTTTGCCATTAGTGCTGGGGTGAGATGGTATTTCATTGTTTTTATTTTCATCTCTCTGATGGGTAATGATTGTGAGCATTTCTTCATGTATTTGCTGGCGGCCTGAATATCCTCTTTCGTGAAGTGTCTATTCATGTCTTCTGCCTGTTTTTTAATTGGATTGTTACTCTTTTCGTTCTTGAGGTGTGGGAGTTTTCTATAAATTTCAGAGATAAGCCCCTTGTCAGATATGTCGTTGCCGAATATTCTTTCCCAATCTGTAGGTTCTCTTTTTACTCTTTTGGAAAAGTCTTTGGAAGCACATAATTTAATTTTTAGAAGGTTCCATTCATCTAGTTTGTCTTCAGCTGTTTGTGCATTTTGGGTTATGCTTGACAGTCTATTTGTGCCATAAATTAAGGCCCCTAAATTTGCCCTTAATTTTTCCTTGAGGAACTTTATAGTTTTAGGTTTCACATTTAAGTCCATCTGGAGTTAGTTTTTGTATATGGTGTAAGGTATGAATCTTGTTTCATTTTTATGCAAATGGATATCCAGTTTTGCCAGCACCATTTGTTAAATAGTCAATCTCTTCCCCATTTAATGGATTTCAGCCCTTTGTCAAAAGTCAGCTGACCATGGGTCCATAGATCTATTTCTGGGTTCTCAATTCTGTTCCACTGGTCTATGTGTCTGTCGGGAGCTCTGGTAGCATAATGGCTAAGACACTTGCCTGCTAACCAGACGGCTGGCGGTTCAAACCCACCAGCCACTCCTCGGAAGGAAGGTTGGGCAATCCTACTTCTGTAGTGATACTGCCTTGGAAACCCAAGGAGGGGTGGCTATGAGTCGGGGCCGACTCGAGGGCACATAACAACAACAACAACAACAACAACAACAACATGTGTCTGTCATTGTACCAGAACAAGGCAGTTTTGACTACTGTGGCTGTATAGTAGGTTCTGAGATCTGGCAGTGTGAGACCTCCTACTTTGTTCTTCTTCTTCAGTAGTTTTGCTTATTCGTGGTCTCATTCCTTTCTGTGTAAAATTAGTGATTGGTTTCCCCACATCCTTAAAGAATGTTGATGGGATCTGGATTGGGATTGCATTGAACATATAGATTGCTTTGGGTAGAATTGACATTTTCACAGTGTTCAATCTTCTTATCCACGAGCATGGGATGTTCTTCCATTTATGTAGATCTCTTATGGTTTCCTGGAGTAGTGATTTGTAGTTTACTTTGTATAGATCCAGAAGACCTCTTTAAAGTTAAAAAACAAAGATATCACTTTGAGGAATAAGGTGTCCATGGCAGAAGCCATAGTATTTTCAAATGACCTCATATGTATATGAAAGCTGGACAATGAATAAGGAAGACCAAAGAAGAATCGATGCATTTGAATTATGCTGTTGGCAAAGAATATTGAATATACCATGGACTGCCTGAAGAACTGACAAATCTGTCTTGTAAGAAGTACAGCTAGAGTGATTCTTAGAAGTGAGGATGGTGAGATTTCATCTCACATACTTTGGATATGTTATCAGAAGGGACCAGTCCCTGGAAAAGGACATCAGGCTTCATAAAATAAAGAGTCAGCAAAAAAGAGGAAGACCCTCAGCAAGGTGGATTGACACAGTGGCTGCTACAGTGGGCCCAAACAGAGCAAAGATCATGAGGTTGGTGGAAGACCGGGCAGATTTTCATTTTATTGAAATAGGGTGGTGCAATGATTAAGCATTTGGTTGCTAACTGAAAGGTCAGCTGTTTGAATCCACTAGCTGTTCTTCAGGAGAATATGTGGCCTTCTCCTTCCATAAAATTTTACAGCCTTGGAAACCCTATGGGACAATTTAGCTCTGTTGTATAGGGTCACTATGAGTCAGAATCAAGTCGATGGCAGTTGGTTTGGTTTTTATTGGGTCATTGTGTGCTCTGGTGGTGTAGTACCTAAGGCATTTTGATTGCTAACCAGAAGGTTGGCAGTTCAAACTCACCAGCCACTCCATAGATGGAAGATTGGGCAGTCTACTTCTGTAAAGATTTACCACTTGGAAACCCAAAGGGGGTTGCTATGAGTTGGAATCAACTTGATGGCATGGCGTTTGTTTTTTGTTTATGAGTTGGAATTGACTTACCAGCAATGGGTTTTTATGAGTCAGAACTGACATGACAGAACCTAACAACAGCAACAACAATATTGTTTGACTTAAAGATGACCTTTAGGAGATTGATCTACTCAGGATTCAATGTTCAAATGAGGATCTCAAGACAATCGCCTGGTATTTTCATGGACCCCAGAAATCTACATTTCAGGAGAATTGAGAACTATTTCTCATTGAGTATTGAGTGCAGTTTTATTTAAAATCAAGACTTCAGACCTGTCACACTTTTTATCCACCAGGCTTAGGTTTGAAATCTAAGGCACCATGTCATAGTGAAAATAAATTGAAGAAGTGAAATACATAAAATCCCACTGTAAACTATAAAATGCTATATAAATGTAAGCTCTTATAAAAAATGAAAGAAAGAGTATTTGGTTATCTAGTACTGCTCTAACAAATACTACAAATGGGTTGCTTCAACAAATGGATTTATTCTCTTACTGTTTAGGAGGCTAGAAGTCTGAGTTCAAAGTGCCAGCTCTAGGGACTGGGTGAAAGTCCCTCAACCTTGGGCTTCAGCTCTGTGTCTTGCTCCTGGTCCATTGGAGCTAGAAATGTTTCTTCACTCAGGCAGCTGCTGGCTGCTGAGGCTAACAAGCCCAAGGTCAACAAATAAAATGGCACAGTTCCAATATTACCAAATACCACAGCAGGACACTACTTCAAGTTGAGACAGTTCCAAGATTGCCAAACAACATGGAAGGGCATTGAGATGAGGCCTTGGCCCAAGTGTAGGGTCCAAGAGCATCCAAATCTGCAGAGATCTTTCTCAAAACTTCTTATATACTGGAAGCAGTCTGCATTCCCTAAGGCAGCTACTCAGCTGCTCACTACAGATTTCACCATGAAGTTGATTCCCAGTGCCATCATGGGGAATAACTACAACCAGCTGCCACTCAAAACCAGGTTCAGCCAAGTTGACACATAACCTTAACTACCACAAAGCATTTTAAAAAAGGTCTCCTAGACATATTGTGTGATTTATTTGTAGTAATTGGAAATGACCTACTTTCTACAGATGATTTTGGTTCAAAAATTTGTAAAATAGTGACTGAGGTTGTGTGAAAGTTGGAAACAAAGAAGAAGGATTGGTAGCTGGAAAATGTGGTCTTGGTGATAGAAACAATGCTGGAGATTGCATGATAGGATTTTGCAGGACCAACTTATTCATTGCAAATATGTTTTTTCAACAACATAAATGGTGACTATACATGTGGACCTAATCAGATTGAATACAGAGGAATCAAATTGACTACATCTGTGGAAAGAGACAGTGGAAAAGCTCAATATCAGTGAGAAAAAAGGCCAGAGACCAACTGTGGAATAGACAAGTTGCTCATATACAAGCTCAAGTTGAAGCTGAAGAAAATGAAAAGAGATCTATGAGAAGCAAAGTGTGACTTTGAGTATATTCCACCTGAATTTAGAGACCATCTCAAGTATAGAATTGACTCACTAAACACTAACTGAAGACCAGATGAGTTGTGGGATGACATTAAGGACATCATATGTGAAGAAAGCAAAAAGTTGTTAAAAAGACAGGATATCAGAAGAGACTCTGAAGCTTGCTCTTCAGTGGAGAGTAGCCAAAGCAAATGGAAAAAGTGATGAAGTAAAAGAGCTGAACAGCAGATTTCCAAGGGCAGCCTGAGAAGATAAAGTATTATAATGAAATGTGTAAAGACCTGGAGTTAGAAAGTCAAACGAGGAGAATGTGCTTGGCATTTCTCAAGCTGAAAGAACTGTAGAAAAAAATTAAAGCTTTGAGTTGCAGTATTGAAGGTTTGCATGGGCAAAATTTTGCATAACACCAAACCAACCAAACCCACTACCATCAAGTTGATTCTGACTTACAGGACCCTTATAGGATGAAGTAGAACTGCCCTGTATGGTTTCCAAGGCTGCAAATCTATATGGAAGTAGACTGTCTCATCTTTCTCCTGCAGAATGGCTGGTGGGTTCGAACTGCCAGCCTCTTGTTTATCAGACCGTGCTTTAACCACTACTCCACCAGAGCTTCTTTCCATCAAAAAAAGATGGAAGAAATACAGGGAGTCACTGTACCAAAAAGAATTGATCGACGTTCAGTCTTTTCAGGTGGTAGCATATGGTTAACAACTGATGGTATTGAAGAAAGATGTCCAGGCTGCTCTGAAGGCATTCGTGAAAAACAAGGCTCTTGAAATTGACAGAATGCTAAGTGAGATGTTTCATTAAATGGATGCAACACTGGCAATGCTCAGTTGTTTATGCCAAGAAATTTGGAAGATAGCTACTTGATTGAAAGAACCAACTGATTGAAAGAGATCCATAGTTGTGCCCATTCCAAAGAAAGGTGATCCAACAGAATGTGGAAATTATCAAACAATGTCATTAATATAACACACAAATAAAATTTTGCTGAAGATAATTAAAAAAAATGGTTTCAGCAGTACATTAACAGGAAACCTGCCAGAAATTCGAGCCATGTTCAGAAGAACACATGGACTGAGGGGTATCATTGCTGATGTCAGATGGATCTTGGCTGAAAGCAGAGAATACCAGAAAGATGTTTACCTGTGTTTTATTGACTATGCAAAGGCATTTGGCTGTGTGAATCATAACAAATTATGGATAATGTTACGAAAGATGGAAATTCCAGAACACTTAATTGTGCTCATGTGGGACCTGCAAGTAGATTAAGAGGCAGTCATTCGAACAGAACAAGGGGGAATACTGTGTGGTTTAGAATCAGGAAAGGTGTGCAGCAGGGTTGTATCCTTTCACCATACTTATTCAATATGTGTGCTGAGCAAATAATCTGAGAAGCTGGACTGTGTGAAGAATGGAACATCAGGATTGGAAGGAATCATTTCCAGCCTGCAACATGCAGGTGACACACTTTGCTTGCTGAAAGCAAAGAGGTCTAGAAGAACTTACTGAAGATCAAAGACAGACTTCAATAGGGATGACACTTCAACATAAAGGAAACAAAATTCCTCATACTGGACCAATAAGCAACATCATGATAAATGGAGAAAAGTTTGAAGTTGTCAATTTTACTTGGATCCATAATCAATGCCCATAGAAGCAGCAGTCAAGGAATCAAATGATGCATTTTATTGGGCAAATCTGTTGCAAAAGACGTATTTAATGTGTTAAAAAGCAATGATGTCACTTTGAGGACTAAAGTGCAGATGATCCAAGCCATATTTTCAATTACCTCATATGCATGTGAAAACTGGATACTGAATCAAGAAGACAGAAGAAGAATTGATTCATTTGAATTGTAGTGTTGGTGGAGAACATTGAATATACCTGGGACTGCCAGAAGAATGAACAAATATGTCTTAGAAGAAATACAGCCAGAGTGCTCCTTAGAAGCAAGATGGTGAGACTTTGTCTTCTGTACTTTGGACATGTATCAGGAGGGACCAGTCCTTGAAGAAAGACATAAGGCTTGGTCAAGTAGAGGTTCAGTGAAAATGAGGAAGACTCTCAATGAGATAGATTGACACAGTGGCTGCAACAATGGGCTGAAACATAGCAATGATTGTGAGAGTGTTTCATTCTATTGTGAATGGAATGACTATGAGTCAGAACTTAGTTGATGGCTGTTCTGGTTACCTAGTGCTGCCCTGACAGAAATATACCACCAATGGGATGACTTTAAAAAACAGGAGTTTATTCTTACAATTTGGAAACTTTGAGTCCAAGTTCAAAGTGCCAGGCTCTAGAGGTTGCGTGAAAGCCCCTTGACCTTGGGCTTCAGCTCTGCTTCTTGATCCTGGCCCACTGAAGTTAGAGGCATCTCTTCACTCAGACAGCTACTGGCTGCTGAGGCTAACAAGCCCAAGGTCAACAAATAAAATGGCACGGTCCCGATGTTACTAAACCACATGGCAGGCCATTAATTCAAGTCCATTGAATGTTCCAAGGTCAGCATAACATGGCAGGCTGATGAACACAATGACATGGCTACATGCAGGGTGCAAGCATGCCATAAACTGGAGACCATTCCCAAAGCTGTTTCTTATATATGGGAAGCAGACCACATACCCAAATGTAGCTATTCGGCTGATCACAGTAGATTCCTCCATGGAGTTGATTACCAGTCTCATCATGGGGAATACTACATCCAGCTGCCCAGTCACTCAACTAGGCCTAGTCAAGTTGACACACAAACTTTACTATCACAATGGCACCTAACAACAACAGCAGAGAATTGTCTACATTTCTTTTGGATAGTAATACACTAAAGCATCTTACAAAGATGGCTGCTCTTTCATCAACATTTGTAGAGTAATCTTTGACAATGTTTCATGTCCTTTAAAATGTCAATTCTGATTTTTTCTTTAAGGACATTTTGCTTTAATTGAAGGTTTTTCCTTTGTTCCATTCTCAGTGGAAACAGAAGAGCCATTATTACCATTACTCATACAATATTCCTTTAAATTCTTGAAGGCTTAGCTTCTCTGGATGAAATGTCTGTTTTCTTAGATTTTATTTGTAGTTTCTATGCCCTAAAACATTATTCTTCCAAACAGCTTCTTAGTTCTCCAAATTTTGTTTAAGCTGTAGACCCGCAAAGTAAAGATTTCTAATTAAAGGCGTGATCAGTACTAGAAGATGAATTTTTTTTTTTTTAATCTCTCTGCTATTCTCTCTTTTTAAAAATATGTATCTCTGCTTCTATAGGCATTGATTATGGATCCAAGTAAAATTGACACCTTTATATTTTCTCCATTTATCATGATGTTTATCATATAATAATCATACACTTTGTTTTGCTATCAAATGACATAATTTAGTTTTTGACATTCTAATTTTTTTTCTATTCTGCACGTTAAGGCTCTTAGTCTTAATTTTAGAACTGTGTTGTTCCTTGTGAAAATGAGGCAGAAGTAATAGAATAACTAATGATGATTTTGCTCCCTGTAAATTAGTTTTTTCATTAATTCAACAAATATTGTGTATCTAATGTATGCCAGACCTCTGAAATATACCAGTAAACAAAGGTGATAAAACTTCCTGCCCTCCTGGACCCAATATTGCTAGACAAGAATTTTTCATTCTTCAACTTCTTTTGAAGTTCATATGGCCTAAGAATGTACCTAAAGTTGGAAACATAAGATGAATGATAGCAAGATTCCCTTTCAGCTACAACACAAAAGCCTCCTTTGCTGTGAATCCTTGAGGAAGAAATAGCAAAAGAATGATTGCCCAACATTCAAGAGCTTAACTGCGTTGTTCAGTCTTAGCAAAGACATGGAACAAGCTGTGCAGCCCGTCTATAAACTGAAAAATAATAGGCCATGTCATTATTTCTAGTCATCTGAAGGGATATGGAGGAAGGATTACCTATGACCTATGCGTCTCATAGGTGTCCCTGCATGGTAGAAGCAGTTAAGTGGTCAACTACTAACTGGAGGGTTGGTGCTTCAAACTCACCCAGAGGTATCTGAGAATATGGGCCTGGAGATATGCTTCTGAAAGGTTACAACCATGGAAATCTTATGGGATGCAGTTCTGCTCTTGAGACATGGGGTTGCCATGAGTCAAAATCAACTAGATGGCAATGAGTGTTTTGTTTTTTGTTTTTTGTTGTGGTAGTGTTTCATAAAGTAGAACTGATACAAAAGAGACACGTTTTTGTCCACTGTATAGAAAGACTTTGTAATAAAGCTGTCAAAAAAGGAATGAGTAGTTTTAGGATAATGTATTACATTATTAATATTATCATCATTATTCTTTTTAGTAGTACAAAAAGAGTACTCTAGTAACTACTTATTGAGTACTTAATATATCCAGGTACTGTGCTAAGGGCTTTAAAAACATTTTAATCTTTAATACTATCCTGTGAAGTATCATTATTGTATACATTAGTAACCTGAGATTTCAAGAGTTTGTGAGTTCCCCATTCAACATATAGAGTTAATGACTGATGGGGATGATGTTGTAAAGGAGACTGAAGCATTAGATGGGAGGAGGAGGAACATTAGAATTTCCCAAATTCTAGTCTAGGGATTGGCTTCTTAGGAATTACCTAGGAAATGCATGCATATATGTAAGTGTGTTTTCTATTTCTAGCAAAACTTTTGAAGTTGGACTTGGGACACTAATTTTTGTGAATGCATTAAGTTTACATCTTTCTTGTTTTAGTATCCAAAATTCCATCACAGAATGATCCTCATTAAATATTTACTTTAACTCTTCCTTACTTACATTAATCGAATCTAGACGGTAATCTCCCCATGGCTCTAAAATCTGTGATATGAACTTCCACTTTATGTGCTGCTCATAATATCTCTTACGAACATTTTATTTTAAAGATGAGGAAAATACAGTCCAGAGAAGTCAAATGGCTTATTGAAAACCACAAAACTAGTTAATTCCAAGGGAATAACTGGAACACCATCACTTGACAGCTGGTAGTAAAAGGAGTTTTGGCTTTGAAATGAATTGGAATTTGATTCTGGCTTCATCACTGACAAATAGAATGGCTCTGGGAAAATCATCTAACTTCTATGAACCTCTGTTTCCTCATTAATGAAATGAAGGAAAACATCACATACTTCTCAGGGCTTCTTCTGAAAAAAACAAAAACAAAAACAAAAAAACCTCATGCCATCGAGTCAATTCTGACTCGTAGCGACCCCTATTGGTTTTCCAAGGCTGTACATCTTTACAAAAGTAAACTGCCTCATCTTTGTTCTGCAGAGCGGCTGGTGCTTTTGAACCACTGAACTTTTGATTAGCAGCCAAATGCCTTAACTACTATATCACCAGAGCTCCTTTGGTTTCTTGGAGGACTGAATAAAAGAAAATATGGCAGACACTCACCATTGTTCCTATTTCAGTTATCTTCTGTAGTGTAAGAACCCAGAGGCATGAAACAGCGATTTTATTGTGCTCATGTTTTCTGTAGGGAAGGGAGTGGAGAGGGCACAGTGGGGATGAGTTCCCTTTGCTGCATGTTTCCTGTGTCCTCAGCTAGAAACATTTGAATTATGGGGGGCACTAGATTCTAGAGGATGCTTCCAGGGCTAGCTACGTAATTTGCAGGGTCCATTGAAAAAATGAAAATGTGACACCCCTTGTTTAGAAAGCAGGGGGAAAATGTCAAGACATGTCCTAAGATATAAAGCTTTTTCTTTCTTCCATGGTTTCTCTCTCGAATGGTCATGGTAGTTCTTATTTACTACTTAATGTCTTTCTTTGTAAAGAAAATTTATAAATTTAATTAGGATGAATTTTGCTATTCATCTTTCTACTAATCAATGCGAATTTTAAATACAAATATAAGAGCATTTAACTTGCATACAGAACCACAGAAATTACATGATTTGTATTTCGTAGCTTGTCCATGCTGTTGTTGTTGTTATGTGCCGTCGAGTCAGACCCGACTCATAGCGACCCCTCCTTGGGTT
Organism: Orycteropus afer afer; assembly: GCF_000298275.1. Lineage (NCBI taxonomy): Eukaryota > Metazoa > Chordata > Mammalia > Tubulidentata > Orycteropodidae > Orycteropus > Orycteropus afer. The sequence goes on from NW_006921651.1 coordinate 8,007,958, forward strand.
TCCGAGGCAGTATCACTATGGAAGTAGATTGCCCAACCTTCCTTCTAAGGAGTGGCTGGTGGGTTTGAACCGCCAGCCTTCTGGTTAGCAGTCAAGTGCCTTAGGGACTATGCTACCAGAGCTCCCGCTTGTCCATGCATATGTATTTTATTCTTACCAGAACAGTGACAATGCTGCACGAGTCTAACTGAATAGTTTTTACTTCATGTTTTGATATATACACATTCTACCAACACTCTCTCCCTTTGTCTTACTGATAAATAAGGAAGGACTGAAAGGAAAAGGAATTATGGATTGCCCTGTATTCCCTTTCTTTCCATGTCATCATTTTCAGTGTAAGTTGTAAATGGTTGGCTAATAAAGAGAAGGAACTTAAGTAGGAAAGGATGTGATAGAATTTCTTGGTTGTGCATGTTTCTTAGAATGCCACTGCTTTCTTTCTGCATTCAAGTTTTAATGGAAAATGTTGCCTTTCAGAACTCTTAAGTACCTGTGCTTACTTACTCATAGACTTAAGTCAGAGACTTACTCATTCTTACCCCATACTCTCTTTGAGTCTTGCTGAACTCCTGTGCATTGTGAATCTATCAGAATTTTGTGCTCACAGGACACCATGCAGGCTATATGTGAAAGAGGTGGCAAGGAACTGCAGCAGACATAAATATTTTGCATATCTCCTCTACTCATGGGTTTGCTCCATTTTTCCACTGGCTTTCACTTACAAAATACAAGTCCAAAAGATACAATTATTAAGAATTTCAAGATGGTTACTGAAGAACATTAAGGCAAATGCTGAGCCCTTCTGAGCACAGGTCTTAAATACAAAGTGAGTATGTTATGGAAGCCTTACACTGGGCTCAAGAATGCTGTTTATAAATGGGGAAGCAAGGAACTGTGGCAGACACGTATTGTTCATATTTCCTCTACTCACATGCACACCCATTGGATTCACTTAAAAAACATAAGTTCAGAGATAAAATATTAAGAGTTTTAAAGTAGCAACAATAGAGCATTAATCCAGCATGGGATTCTTCTGGGCCTGGGCCCCTCTGTGACTATGCAGGTTGCATAGCTATGAAGTTGGTGTAGGCTTCTTCACTCACAGTTCTGATACCTGGGATGGGATGACTCAAAGCTTGTACTCAGCTGGGTCTGTTGACTGGAGGACCTATATGTGGCCCCTCAATGTGGCTTGGGCTTCTTACAACATGAGAACTGGGTTCTAAGAGGTGGGACCCTGAAAAGGGGATTTCAGAGAGCAAGAATTCTAAGAGAACCAGGTGGAAGATTTTTGGACATTAATGACCTATCTTGGATATCACATAATGTTATTTTTTTGCCATAGTCTTTGTTGAAGTGGTCAAAAGCATACTCATATTTAAGGGGAAGAGATAAAAAGTACACTTCTCCATGATCAGAGTGTCAAAATGTTTTAAAGTGGCCTCACTGCCTAAAATTTATCAGGTGCTCAGGTGTTTGAATACTTTTCCTCCTTTTCCATTCCTGTTTTTTCCTTATTTAGTTTTCCCCCTTCCATTTTTTTACTCTCATTGCACCACATTTTTTCTCATTGTTAAATAGGAGAAAAAACTTAAGAGTGTTGAAGAGAAATTCAAAATAGATGAGAAACTAATAGAGGGGAAGAGAAAAAAGTGGAATTGGCATTCATGTTCTCAGTTAGCTGGCTACATTTTAAAACTTCAAACACGTAAGTTATCACCACTCACGTTATGTCCCAGCCTCACATTCCTTTCAAGAGAGATCTGGGGTTATATACTTTTCAATTTCTTCCTGTTTATTTCCCATCTATTTGCCTGGTCTTATGCTCCTGCTTAATTTCTCTACAACCTTAGTGCACTTCTTGACTCTTTTTTAAGCAACATGGCTTCAAATGTTCTCTAACCAGCATTATATAAAAGAGATAGAAACTTGTTCCAAATAAACTGAACTAAGATGTGGCTACCAGAGGAATTTCGGCCTATAAATGTGAAAGAATATCTCATTGTATATGCTAAGAGAATGCATTTGGCAAGAGCATGGACTTCAGTGGATACTGAGAGAGGTGGTTTGTTTAAAGCATCTTCAATGCATCTGCCACTTGAGTGATGGCTTCTGACTCAGTCTCCTTATTTCAAAGGATACCACTTGAGTATTGCCTTAAATCTCGAACAGCACTCACAAAATAGCACTTTGATTTGCTAAGTGGAACTAAATCAGAAACATGTAGACTTGGCATCACGCACATTTACAAATTGATTGAGCAGTGTCAGGGTAAAGCCAAGTAAAACAATGTGACCAACCCTAAACATTATTTTCTCACATACCTAAGCATATTTGTTTAGGCTCTTCAGAGTCAATGCCAAAGACCCCTCTCCCTGCCAGGATCTCTGGCTTTATGAAGGAAATGTGTCATGGATTGTGTCCCCAAAGTCATCCTCTCCCAGATGTCATATGTCTGGTTTATATTATTTACTAGATAGTTAAGAAGCAGCAAAAGCATTTATGTTGGTATTAATATATTTTTTTGACCAAGGTAGTCAAACTAGTTACATAATCGTGACATGTTCCACAGGGAACATTAGGCTACTAATTCAAAGCACAAACAAAATATTTTTAAAATAAGAAATTATCTTTTATCTCAGCAGCTCTTTCTGGGTATTTGCAATATCATGTCTATACCATTCTGTATTCTCCTTTCCATGGATTATCACGTAGTGTGAAGAGCATGGTCATTGTAGCCAGGCAGATCTGGATTCAAATTTTGGCTCTATCATGTACTGGCTCTTTGAGTTTGATCAAATTGTTTTATGTAATATGGTCTTCCGTTTGTTTATCTTTAAAATCAGAATGACAACTGAAACTCAATATAACTTGGGTTCCACATGACCAGTCTCTGTGTAGTATCTTGTTCAGAGAAGCACAAGTTTAGCAAAAGCACATAGCATTGCAATTCAGATATTTATTCTAGTCTCTAAGCAAAATAATCAACATTTTTAACAGCTTTATAATTGACATGCAATAAACTGTACATATCTAAAGCATAAAATTTGTTAAGTTTTGACTATGTATATTGATTTTGATTATGATTTCATATATATCATCATCACAGTCAAAATAATGGACATATCTGTGGTCCACAAAAGTTTCCTCATGCCCCTTTGTAATAACTTCTCTTCTGCCCCACCCCAGCTCCTCTCCTCTATCCCTAGGCAGCCACTGACCTCTTTTCCATCACTATACATTTATTTGGATTTTCTAAAATTTTAAATAATGGAATCATGCAGTATGTACTGTTTTTGTCTGGCTTATTTCAATCAGCATAATTATTTTTGAGATAAATCATTGTTACACATATCAGTCATTCATTCCTTTTTCTACCTTTTGGCTATTGTGAATAGTGCTGCAAGGAACACTGGTATACAAATCTTTGTTTGAGTCTCTGCTTTCAAGTCTTTTGAGTGTATACCTAAGAGTGGAATTGCTGGGTCATATGGTAGTTCTATTTTCAGTTTTTTGAGGAACCACCATACTGTTTTGCACAATGGCTGTAGCATTTTGTATTCCTACTAGCAATGGATGAGAGTTCCAAATTACTCCACATCCTCACCAACTTTTTTTCTTGTTTTCCCCCAAATCTTAGCTATCCTGAGCCCACTGTCATTGAGTTGATTCCAACTCATAGTGACCCTACAGGACAGAGTAGAACTGCCCCATAGGATTTCCAAGGCTGTAAATCTTTAACAAAGCAGACTGTCTCATCTCTCTCCCCTGGAGTGACTGGTGGATTCAAACTATCAACATTTTGGTTAGCAGCTGAATGCTTTAACCACTGCTTTACCACAATTCCTTTAGCATTATCATTTATCATTAGTGTAATGATATCTTGTTGTGGTTTCGATTTGCATCTCTTTGATGGCTAATGATGTTGAAAATCTTTTCATGTATTTGGTGGCCATTTGTCTTCTTTAGTGAATAGTTCATTCCTTTTAATTGCTGAGTACTCTGATGGCGTGGTGGCTAAGACATATTTGACTGTTAACCAGAAGGTCAGTGATTCAAACCTACCAGCTATTCTGTGGGAGGAAGATGAGGCAATCTACTTCTGTAAGGATTTACAGCCTTGGAAACCCAAAGAGGGTTGCTATGAGTCAGAACTGACTCAATAGCAGTGGATTTTTTTTTTTTTTTGTAATTTATTGTATAAGGAGGAGCTCTGGTGGTGTAGTGCCTAAGGCATTTGATTACTAACCAGAAGGCTGGCAGTTCAAACCCACCAGCCACTGTTCAGAAGGAAGGTTGGACAATCTACTTCTGTAGTGATACTGCCTTGGAAACCCAAGGAGGGGTCACTATGAGTTGAATCTGACTCAATGGCAGTGGGTTTGGTTTGGAAGGAGCTCTGGTGGTATAGTGGTTAAGGCATTTAGCTGCTAACCAAAAAGATCAGTGCTTCAAATCCACCAGCCACTCTGTGGAAGAAAGATGAGGCAGTTTGCTTTGGTAAAGATTTATAGCCTTGGAAAAACCAATGGGGGTCGCTATGAGTCAGAATTGACTCGTTGGCAGTGAGTTTGGTTTTGGTTTGGAGTCTGTTGTATCACCATGCCACAATTTGGTTATTCATTTACCTGTTGATGGACATCTGGGTTTTTGAGTATTACAAGTAAAGCTGTTACGAACATTATTGTATGAATCTTTGTGTGGACATATGCTTTTATTTCTCTGAGTAAATACCTAGAAGCTAGGTTAGATGGTTCAAACTTACCAGCCACTCCTCGGAAGGAAGGTTGGGCGATCTACTTCCATAGTGATTCCGCCTCAGAAACCCAAGAAGGGGTCGCTATGAGTCGGATCCACTCAACAGCAGTGAGTTTGGTTTGGTTTTTCAGGTTAGATGGTAGGTGTATGTTAAACTTCCTAAATTTTAACATAACAAACTTAACATAAACTGTTAATGTAACAGTTACATTGTTTTCCAGGGTGGTTGTAATCATTTTACATTACATTTTATGTGCATTCCAGTTGCTCTACATCCTTGCCAAGAGTCACTATGATCAGTCTTGGTAATATTAACCTTTGTAATATGTAGTGGTTTTAATTTGGATTTCTTTAATGAATAAAAGTGTTAAGCATCATTCCAAGTGCTTATTTGCTATCAATATATCTTCTTTGGAAAAGTGTATGTTCAACTCTCTTGCCAGTTTTTAAATGGGCTTATTTGTTTACTTACTGAGTTTTGAGAGTTCCTTACATGTTCTCAATACACATACTTTGTTGGATGTATGATTTGAAAATACTTTCTCCCAGTTTGTGGCTTGTCTTTTCATCCTCTTAACAGTGCTTTTTAAATGCCAGAAATTCTCAATTTTGATCCAGTTCAATTTGTCATTTTTAAAAAATCATGGGTCATGCTTTTGGTTTTATATTCTTAGTGCATAGGAAAATGAAAATATCTTCTTTAGACATCTCTTTCTCTCAGTTGCTGTGGACAACAGTGCTGAAAAATCTTGCTCTCTGCTTTCCCAAAGTCTCCTCAGTATCTAGATAAGCAGACTCTTTTCTTCTCTACTTTCATCCTATTTTCTCTGTATAATGGACAAAATATCCCAGTCTTATTTATCTAAATAAGCATTGTTTTAAATAAGAAGCTGCTACAGTTATAGTGCTTGCAATGTCTACATCGCTCTCTTTAGATGAGAACAAATGTGGATAATGTGAAGTTAAATGAGATGGCAAATATAAGTAGTACACTAAGTCCCCAGGTTACCGATATCCAACTTACAGACAACTCATATTTGCCCTTCAATGTTACGTAAATTTGTCCCTTCTTTATAGCAATTCGACCAATGCCTGTTGGGAACAAATTCTTCATCACAGTCACCTTCACTTGCTACATGTGCAGCTTTTAAATCATTGAAAAGTCTCAAGTCTTTTCTTGCACAAGTAAGGCTAAATAAGAACTACGTATTTGTTCTGCCTTATCTATAAATTCAATTCATTTGACACACTTAGGAACGGATCTTGTTTGTAACCCAGGCACTGCCTGTGTTCAGTAAATGCTAGATACGGTTATCATGATCACTGTCATTATATACTGAAATAGCTAAACACTTTTTTAGCATCACTTGCCACTGTGATGAAAATTGAGCACCAGCACTATATAGATATTACTATATTGTGTGTGTTGGTTCCAACCCTTGTTGTTGTTGTTGTTGTTTGCCGTCGAGTCGGCCCCAACTCATAGCGACCCCTCCTTGGGTTTCCGAGGCAGTATCACTACGGAAGTAGGATTGCCCAGCCTTCCTTCCGAGGAGTGGCTGGTGGGTTTGAACGGCCGGCCAGCCTTCTGGTGAGCAGTCAAGTGCCTTAGGCACTATGCTACCAGAGCTCCTTAGCGACCCTATAAGACAGAGTTGAACTGCCTCCATAAGGTTTTTGCAGTCTTTATGGGAGCAAATTACAGGTCTTTTCTCCTGTGGAGAGGCTGGTAGGTTTGAGCTTTTGGTTAGCAATCGAGTGCTTTAACCAATGTGCTACCAGAGCTCCTTAGATATAACTTTAGTTGCATAGAAGCTGTTTTCTGTACCATACTCTTAAATTTAAGGGTTTTTGTTTGTTTGTTTCCTTTTGTACTGGAAAATTATGTTTTCCATAGATCTAGTAACTTCACAAAATTTATTAAGTGATTTTGAGAACTGAGAGGCCGAGCTCTGTGCCTCTCTTCCAATGTTGACCTGCAAGCCAAAAGTACTTCAGTTACTAACTTTTCTGTGTAGTTGGGGGAGTGGAGAAAAAGCCATGCTATGTCACCTTATAAGGAGCTCTGGTGGCAAAGTGCCTAAGGCATTTAACTGCTAACCAGAAGGTTGGCAGTTCAAACCCACAAGTCACTCTGCGGAAGGAAGACTGGGCAATCTACTTCTGTAAAGATTTTCCACCTTGGAAACCCAATGGGGGTCACTATACATTGCAATCGACTCGATGGCAGTGAGTTTTTTTTTTTTTTTTTAATGTTACCTTATGGTCTTTTCAGATAGCTATTCTCAATCTCCATGTGAGATACTTTAAATATTTAAAAGATTCCTGAGATCCAGATTAACTCTAGAATTTTATTAACATGTACAGACATCAGGTTATGACATCTGAGTTACATACAACCGGTAGTTATGAACCAACCCCCATAAAGCCTATTATATTAAAAATTCAAAGTACATACAGTAGTAGTTCCCAATGACAAATGCATGCTACTTTGTGATGTGCATCAAGTCATTATTATTATCATTACTGTATTATTATAGTAAAGATGTTTTAGTGTATCTGGAAGTGTTTCTTTAATTTTTTTAGACATACATTGGTACACTATAAACTGTAAACTAAGAAAAACGTTTGACTAACTGATGTTAGATACAAACTGTACCAAACTGTTCTGATTTGCGAACAAATTAAACTCAAACACAGATTTAGGAAGGGACTTGTTCGTAATCCAGAATCTGCCTGTGGAAATAATATTCACAGCTTCCCAGATGGCCTTAAGAATCCATGTGTAATCTGGAGGTATCAGAACAAACTGAGGTTTCTAATGTTGGGTTTTGTTGAGACCAAGTTTAGACAGTAGTTTCTAAGCTGGGCTCATGGAATGCATTGGAAAGTGTTCTCTTCCTCTTCTAGAAGAGTTTTTGAAGGATTGGTATTTCCTCTTAAATGTTTAATAAAATCCACTGGTAAAGCCCTCTGGGTCTAGGCTTTTCTTTGTGCAAAGATTTTTAATTACTGACTTAGTGTCTTTACTCATTACAGGTCTATTCAGTTTCGATAGGTTCTTGAGTCAGTTTTAGTGATTTATGTCTGTCTGGAAATTGTACCATTTTGTCTAAGTTGTTTAATTTTTTGCACAAGTTGTTTATAATAATCCCTTATAATTCTCTCCGTTTCTATAGGGTCAGTGGTGATATGCCTTTTTCCTTTCCTGCTTTTGATGGTCTTCCTCTTATGATTATTGTTCTTTTCTTATTATTAATTATTTTCTAGCTAAAAGTATAACAATTTTGTTAACCATTTCAAAGAACCAGTTTTTGGTTTTGTTTATTTTCTCTACGGTTTAACCTTTTCTATGTATTTGTTTCTGTGCTAATCTTTATTATTTCCTTTCTTCTCTTTGGGGTTAGTTTGCTCTTTATTTTTTGTTCTTAAGGTGGAAGCTTAGGTTGTTGGTTTAAGATCTTTTTTTCTATTATAGTAGAGGCATTTAAACTATAACTTTCTTTTTAAGTATTGCTTAGCTGAATATGGGTAAATTTATTGCTGATTATTTTTGCTTCAGAAGATATAGTAGTGGTTTCTAATCTTGGTTTGGCAGAGACTATCCAGATAGTTATTCTGTTTGGATGTTGGGCTGAATATTTACTACCCTGCCAAAGCTACAGGCTTTAGGGGTATGTAGACTGTTGCTGAGAATTCTCTTTTGTCCCAAACATTTGTTCTCTGGATAACTTTTTAAAAACCATTTCCCAATCTGTCTGTCTGTACCTATTCACTTTCTGCCCTTCATTTGTGTTTTTCTGTGCCTTCTCATTTTATCGGTTCAGTTGTCTTCCATGATCACTTGAAACTGAAGAGGGGTGAGGAAGAAAGGGACATAGTACCCAAATGATGAAAGGAGCTGGAAGTTAGAAGGCCTGGATTTTGTTTCCAATTTCACTACTCATCAGTATCATATATTTTGGATGAAGGGAGTGATGTGATTTCAGAGGTGGCAGGAAGGCATTTTTCATAATTCCTTCATCCCACTCATCTTTGTCTGGTTAATGCCCTCTCAGTCTTCAAGTCTCAGCCTACGTATTTCTTCTTCTGGAATGTTTTCTCTCGTTCCTTGCATTTGGTAAGATTTCCATTCTCATAATAGTCTGTCTTAACCTCATCATAGCAATCCCCATACTGTAGCATAACTGCTGTTTATTTTCTAGTCTCCCTGTGCTGTAAAGATGGGCTCATCAATTTATTTCCCATTGTATCCAGTATCTGCACATCTTGGGTAGTCAATAAATGCTTGTTGAATAAAACAAAATTAATGTCTAAAATTTAACTGTTACAGCTTTATTCCTTTGTATTTTTTTTTTAAAAACTCATCACTGTAAATTTCTTTTACAGATCATTTCCTGAAACCAAGCATTGTTGGGAGGGAGCTAGGGAGGGGTACCTTGGGAGACAGCACCAAAGGAAAACTGGGCACAGGAAGGAGAAATGGGCATGGTAAAGACCAAGTGCACTGATTTAACAGTTTTGACTCCAGTGGCCTCTGAACTTAACAGACTTTTTCTTAATTTTTTTAAATATGTTTGTAACATTCTTATTTTACTTTAAATGGCAAAATGGAAAGCATGCATGCTCAATTTGCTAATCTCACAGAATTGGAGTGAGTATGCTGTACCTGAGAGAAATGTGTGCCAATTTAAAATGATTTGACAGAATGAGAAAAAAGGGAAGACACAAAAACAAGGAAAGCTCAGTTTGGTGTAATTACATTAGAAAAAAAGTAGGTAATATTCTAGGGGCAGTAGTAATATCTATAATATGCTTTAAATATGAGAATAATAGAAAAAATTTACAAGAAATTTTTCTGATAAGATTCTTTTTAAAGAGAGCTATAATTCTATGCTTTGAACCTAGACTTGCTGCATTTTTATGTGTATGGAAGGCTTGACAAAACATCTTCTGGCTTTGTTTTCTTGGCTTAGGAAATGTTAAGTAAGCCATTCTGGCAAGAAATAATAATACTTCACTTTTGTATATCACCTTACATATATTTTGTTTGATAAGGTATAACTTTAGAATAACACCTGTACTTTGCTTTACAATCTGAAAAGCTTTTTTTTTCCCTTAAAAATTATGAATGAAATTCATGTTGGTTGGAGAAAATTATATGCTATACTGTGTATGTAAAGTATATATATAAGTGATAAATTCTCCCCAAAGTTCTCCAGTCACACTTAACAAGAACAGATACTATTAACTGTTTTGTAAACTTCTAGACCATTTTGTTCACATATAAACGTATTTATGTGTATAAATGTAACATATATAGCAAATGTATAAATAGAAGCTATCTACAACAATACATTTATTCACAGTAGCATATTGTGAATAATATATTATTTAATCCATGTCCTTGTTCATGTATTTTTGAGCTTGTTATAGTATTTCTGGTTGATAGTTTACTAGACACAGGATTGATAAATTAAAAGGTATTCACTATTAGATGCTATAGGCAACTTGCCTACCTAAAAGGCCCTGGTGTATTCTCTCTCTGTCTGTATATGTGAGCATCCCATTTCCTATACCCTCGCCAACGTGGACATTAGCAATTTTTAAACTTCTTGCCAAGTTGAAAAGTGGTATTTCCCTGTTTAGTTTATAATTTCCTGATCTCTGGTGATGTTGAGTATCTTGTATTTCTTCTATGAATTGCCTGTGTATGCCTTTCATGATTTTGTTTGTTTTTTCCCGACATGCATGTTGTTTTTATTTCTCATGTTGATTTGCAGAAGCTCTTGGATTATTGGGGATGTGAACATTTTTGTTAAATATTTGTTATAAATATGTTCTGTCACTCTAACATTTATCTTTTAACTTTGTTTATAGTGAGGTTTATCTTACAGAAAATTCATTTTTATTGAGTCAAATATTCAAGATTTTCACATGCATTCTCATATAATCCTTAAAACAAAGCTATGAAAGGAAGAATGACTACATTATTGTACATATGAGTAGCTTAGGCTCATAGAGCCTAAATGACTAACCTGAGGAGAAAGGGGCTTATATCTAGGTCTACACTGCTAGAAATGCACACCGTGACAAGAAAAATTATAGAGAATGTAGAAAATAGGAGAACAGGTTTAGGAGCCACAGAACAAAGACGGCTTCAGTATCATTCTTGCTCCCTTCCAGATTGACTGGTGATCAGGGCCCAGCCGTTGGTCAGATGTCTCCAAGGAGTCTGGGCCTAAAGAAGCAGTAATAGTTTCACAACGGCCTCTAGGTGGTTCTGGTGATATGAGGTGTTTGTAACTTCTTTGGCTTGGATTTGACACCCATTTCCCTTCTTCTTCTCTTCCTGCCAACTTTGTTTTATGGTCTTGGCTCAGAACATGGATATTAGCTTTGCTTACTTCATGACTTCTGGCTCTGACCATTGGCTGGACAGATGGACAGATTACTGGCTGCAATCTCAGTGGATACCCTGGTTCCAGATCTAGCGTTTGGTTGAAAGTCGTAGTTCTGATACCCAGCTTTTAGGCCTTTGCATCAATGGATTACAGAGAGATGAAGAATTGAGAAATATGCATCAACAACAACACTTTATTTAAAAATGCCTTCAAAATATTAATGAGAATTTTCAGCTACTGCAGAATAAATAGCTGTGGGGAAGTAGGAGGCTGGGAAAGTGCTCCATTTCATTTCTTCTTTCTGATTAGAAAGAACTAGTTATGGGCAGTTTACTCTCTTAGAATAGATTGAAGACTTATAAATTCTTCTTACTTTTTTTGTCACCTGGGGCCAGGGAGGAGCAGGGAGACCAGAAAAAAATCTGGCATATACCTTCTAGCCAATCTGAAATCTAGAAAGCAAAGACGTAGGTGAGGAAGTTAACATTAAATAATAAAAAGCAAGGTACTAGAAATTGTGCATAATATAATACTATTATTGAAAAATAAAACATCCTAAAATGTTATATTGGTTAGGATTCTAACTCATAAGCAGTAAAAACCAACTCTGTCTAATCGAAGCAGAAAACCTAATAGGGACTTTTGTGGCAAATTGATAGAAGTCTTAGAGTCGTTTCTTTTCTTGCCTGTTACAGATTGAATGGTGTCACCTAAAACTATGTGCTATAAATCCTAACCTCTATGCCTGTGATTAGGAGCTCTGGTAGCATAGTGCCTAAGGCACTTGACTGCTAACCAGGAGGCTGGCGGTTCAAACCTACCAGCCACTCCTTGGAAGGAAGGTTGGGCAATCTACTTCCGTAGTGATACTGCCTTGGAAACCCAAGGAGGGGTTGCTATGAGTCGGGGCCGACTCGATGGCAAATAACAACAACAACATGCCTGTGATTATAATTCCCTTTGGGAATGAAATGTCTTTGCTATGTTAATGAGACAGGATTAGTGTACAGTGTGTATTGAGTCAATCTCTTATAAAACATCAAAGGAGCAGATTAAGGAAACAGAGATGGGAGAAGAGAGGGGCCAAGCCACACGAAGATTGCTCAAAGAGATAAGGACTTTCCCCGAGAGCCAATACTGAGAGAAAGCCCTCCCCTAAAGCCAGCACCCTGAATTCGGACTTCTAGCCTCCTAAACTGTGAGAAAATAAACTTCTATTTGTTAAAGGCACCTATTTGTGGCATTTCTGTTATAGCAGCACTGGATAGCTAAGACATGCCCCTACTCCTTCCCCTTCCCTAGTGAATTTATCATACCAACCAACAGCCGCTTACTGCCCAGTCAGCTCAGACTCACAGGACACTATAGGGCAGAGTAGAACTGCCCCATAGGGATTCCAAGGCTATACATTTTAAGGAAGCAGATTGCCACATCTTTCTCCTGCAGAGTGGCTGGTGGGTTTGAATCCAAATGCTTACCCATTGCACCACCAGGGCTACCTGAGTGTACCATGTCGTTGTTGTTGTTGTTATGTGCCCTCGAGTCGGACCCGACTCAGCAACCTCTCCTTGGGTTTCTGAGGCGGTTCACTACGGAAGTAGATTGCCCAGCCTTCCTTCTGAGGAGTGGCTGGTGGGTTTGAACCGCCAGCCTTCTAGTTAGCAGTCAAGTGTCTTAGGCACTATGCTACCAGACCTCCTAGGGAGGTACTATTATTATGTCTGTTTTACAGATGTAAAACCTGAGACTTCAAAAGTAACTTGCTTAAGTCCATATAATCAGGAATGGCAATGCTAGAATTTAAGTGTAGATCTGCCCAATGCCAGAGTCTATGATATTTACCATCCTGCTATACATATAAAATACAAACAAAAACTAAACCCGGTTATATTTAGTCTCTGAGGTATTGAATATATAAACCTATAGTTACAATGTGTCAGATATTGAAAGGCAACTTTCAGAAATTTCTGAGAGTGACAGATGTGAACACACATCACTTCAGGAGCTCATGGGGAGGCAAAGTGGTACAGTAGACAGCATGCTGGACCACCTGGGAGATAGGGCACTAAGGTCGGAGTGCCTGGAGCATCTGCTAACTCGTTATGTCATCTTATAAGTCACTTCATCTCTCTGGGCCGAAGACTTCTCATCTTTTAATTCAATGCATGGGCTTAGATCATCTCAAAGGAATTTTCTGGTTCTAATTTTCATTGATAGGAACTCTTGTGGCACTGTGGTTAAAACATTGGGCTGCTAACCAAAAACGTCAACAGTTTGAACTCACCAGCCACTCCGTGGCTTTATCTTCCATAAAGATTTACAGCCTTGGAAACCCTGTGGTGCAGTTTGACTCTGTCCCATAGGGTCACTATGAGTTAGAATCAACTCAATGGCAGTGAGTTTAAATTTTCATTGAAGGAGCTCTAGTGGCACAGTGGTTAAGCACTGGCCTGTTAACCAAAAGATCAGTGGTTCAAACCTACAAGTTGCTCCATGGGAGAAACATGTAGCAGTTTGCTTTCATAAAGATCACAGCCTTGGAAACCCCATGGGGCAGTTCTACTGTGCTATGAGTCAGAATCCACTCGATGGCATACCACAACCGTCTTCATTGGTTATTACGTAGAGGCAATGTTGGACTATCCAGGTGTTTGGCTCTGTTTTTCTGTCCTGTCTGACTCCGTGTTCTCTGAGCCTCTTTTTGTTTTGAATTATTTTCCAGTTGATAGATGTTCTTTTCCATGGGCAGGCAGATTTCCTTCCTGTCCACATTTCCTTCCATCATCACTCTTGTCTCTGGTACTCCACACTTTTCTATCTCCTAGGGGTCCCTTCTCTGCAAGACTCCGCTCTGCTTATGTCCATACTGTTCCGTAAACTGCTTCATTGGTCCTTAGCCTTCTCTGAGTTCCTGGATTATTTGTCATCTGCACCTGTACCAGATACCTTGAATTCTTTGTTGCCCTTTTTTTATTTTTCATTTTCTTTAGAACTTTAAATACAACAAATTCAAATGTTTCAATTCACAATTGACTTTAAGTTTGAAAATATGCTCCTCAATGACTGTCTTTTATGCCCATTTTTTCCTTTTATTATATGTTTTTTTTAATACATTTCCCATATTTTCCTTTTAAAAAACTCACAAAAACTAGTTGCCATCAAATTGATTTTGACTCATGATGACCCGAAATCTGTCAGAGTAGAACTCTGCTCCATAAGGTTTTCAGTGGCTGATTTTTAGAAAGCAGATCACCAGACTTTTCGTTTGAATCACAAAGTATCCTTTTTTCTTGTGGAATTTATCCTTCACTTTTATCTGTAGGCTTTTTTTTTTTTTTTTTTCAGGTTGCATTTAATTATTGCATTTTCTGGCATTTAAAACATTTTATTCTCATTCGGTTTTTGTTGTTATGGTTGTTATGTGCCATTGAGTCTGCTTGGACCCATAGTGACCTTATGCATGACAGAGCGAAATGCTGCTTGTCTTATGACATCCTCATGGTTGTTGCTGTTTGAGGCCATTGTTGCAGCTACTGTGTCAGTCCGTCTCATCGAGGGTCTTCCTCTTTCTCGCTGCCCCTCAACTTTACCAAGTCTTTCACCTTCATCGATAAGTACTTCAGATCATCTTCACTCTTGATGAGCAAGGTGGTGTCATCTGCATATCTCAGGTTGTTAAAGAGTCTTCTTAGGCAGAAAGTATTTTTTCAATTTATTTTTGAGGGTTGAATTTTTCTCATACAGTTTCTCTGAGCTTTCATTTTTATCATATCTATATAAGATTCCAGATTGCCACGCATTCTCATATATATTAAATTATGTGAAGTGTTGATGGTTATTATATTATTCTTTTACATGTCTATTATGTCTCTATAACTAGACTGCCAGTTTTTGAGGGCCAGAAACCATTTCTACTACATATCTGTATCAGTCCTGGCCTGGTATCTTTATCCAGGACTGCTCCCTTCAGTGCAAACTTTGTGAAAAGTGTGTCAAAACTTAAATTATAAACTTTTCTTCTCACCTATTTTTTTTGCACTCAACTCTCCATTTTTCAAGAGGACATATGAATTTATTGTCCCAGCAAATAGTCTACCAAGATAGAGATATTAATTTGTTTAAGTAGATATATTAGTGTTTTTGTGAAAAAAAGAAGAGGAGGAGGAAGAGGAAGAGGAGGAGGAAGAAGAGGAGGAGGAGGAGGAATGAAAGGTGCTGGTACTATCTGTTCCTTATTGTCACCAAAGTAAAGCACTAGTTGTTGTTGTTGTTGTTATGTGCCGTCGAGTCGGATCCGATTCATAGCGACCCCTCCTTGGGTTTCCGAGGCAGTATCACTACGGAAGTAGATTGCCCCATCTTCCTTCCGAGGAGTGGCTGGTGGGTTTGAACCGCCAGCCTTCTGGTTAGCAGTCAAGTGCCTTAGCCACTATGCTACCAGAGCTCAAAATAATCAAAGCACTAGTAGGTAGTTGAAAATGTGATCATCAAAAGGTTACGTTTTCTTGATGCCAATGGGAATGAAAGAAGATAGGCAAAGTGGAAATTTCTAGAAAATCTAAGAGTGAGGACGCAATCTTATTTCATATATATATTTCTTTAGACCTCTAGGCATCTATTGATCATGAAAATGAAGTTTGCCACAGTTCTTTATGATTGAAAAGCATACTTCAATTTTAAAATAAAAATCTATGAGTAAGGCTTCATATAACTCTTGATACAGCCATTATTCACTTCTTGAACTGAACCTTGAATAATGGCCTTTATAGGTATAAAACAGAGATTGGCAAACTCTGGACCATGGGCCAAATCCTGTCGTTGCCTGTTTTGTATGGTGTGCAATCTAAGAATTGTTTTTGTGGTTTTAAATGCTTGGGGGAAAAGATCAAAAGAAAAATAACATTTCAAGACATGTGAAAAGTATATGAAATTCAAATGTCAGTATACATCAATTGGAGCACAGCCAAGCTTATTCATTTACATATCGTCTATAACTGCTTTTGTGCTCCAACAGCAGAAGTGATGGAGACAGAATTCCTTTCCTACTTATATTCCTTGTCTTCCTACTAGGTTCTATTCTCTCTATTTCTCATGCCCCAAACCCAACCCACCTCCATTTTTCCAAACACATATATTTGTAAAAGACATGAAAGCAGGGTCATTATTATGAGGCTTTAGGGGTTCCTCTTAACTTTTTAAATTACATTTTGCTTTATTTATTTATTTAAATTTGGAGTTTGGACCATCTGGGAAAGAAAACTGGGGATCTCATTTTGCATTTGGCAACAGCTAAAAGTAGTGCTAAGACTAGTTAAGAGGCGTGAAACTGAGAATGAAGCTTTGTTGGCCTCTGTTGGGAAATTTGGATCAAATCCGACAGTTTGAGCGCCATTTTTTGACCACTGTGCTAGGAATCCTGTTTTGTTCCACTGTACAAAAAAAAACCTTTAGGGGTTAAACGCCAAACAGTCTGTTTTTTTTTTTTTTTTGGTAGGGAAATAACACAAAAACAAGGGTTTTAATTTGGAGGAGAAGCTGAAACTGATTCAAACAAGATTTCATTAACTAATTTGAGGAGCATTTGAAGCTATTCTGAGCTATACAGTCCCTCCTTTTCTCGTCTCCACTGGCACTCTGAGAATCAGATCACCTGGGGAAAGCAGATTTAAAAAATTCCAGATGGTGTGTGCAGCGCTCCAGCTGTGGGGAATCTCTCCCAGTCAGGCAATCTGCCTTTCTGCCGGAACCCTCTAAAACTGTGCTGCCCATTTGTCATGCTTCTCCAATTGCAGCCTTCTGGATAGCTTCTCTTTGCCTTGTCTGACTCTTCCTTTCCAGTTTTTATCATCCCCCTCCATGAGCTAATGTAGTAACATCTCTTCATTGGCTATAAATCCATAGAAGAACCTGATATAAAATATGGTTTTGTTAAGGAAAATTGGAAAACATCTGTTTTTTTTACCCATAAGATTCAGTGTTCACTTGTCTCATATGACGACGTGACTTTGTGCATGTGTGAAAAAGAAAAGAAACAGGAAAAGGAGAGGGAAAGGCAGGGTGAGCAAGAAAGAATTCATGCATGTGTTTTTGCAGCCAGCTGGACAAAATAAGTTCATCTCCATGTCAGCTTGGTTAGCATCCTGGGCTAATGTTGAGAAAGGTCAGTCTTTCTGACTTGAGTGACCTTGATGGGCTTCTGAGTAAGTAATGGCTTCAGAATTGGTCCTGGCTGTTGTCTTGCTGACAAACTTGGGTTATTCCCAGCTCATGGTAGAAGGTCTGATACTTACAGACATCTTCTAGTCTTCAGAAGGTGCAGGTTGGCTTTCCTTGGAAGTTGAACACAGTGAGAAGTTGAATGGAAGAAGCAGAGGGTAGAAGAAACCCCATACTCTTGTTTGCCTGCTCTTATGTGGTGAATCTGCCTTTCCTAATCTGTAGAATATCAAATGGGTGAATTTTGGAACCTTCCACTTCAGCCACATTGTGGCCAGTGACTGGGTCCAGATAAGGTGAATGGGTCACTTGAGTTTTATTTTACTTACATGGGAATTGATATGTTTTGAAGTCTAGGTGGAAAATTCCATAAGCTGGCAGGAACTGAAATTTCTTTTCCTGTATTGTCACTTTTTAAAGTAATCGAGGTAAAATTTGTTTATGGTAAAAGTGTACAGATCTAAAGTGTACAATTTGATTAGTTTTGATAAAATTATGTACCCATGAAATCACCACCCTAAGATGTAGAATATTTCCATCACCTTGAAAGTCTCCTCTAATCTTATTTCAGTCAGTCCTTACCTCCTATGGGCAACCACTGTTACGATTTCTATCACCATACATAAGTTTGGCCTAATTCTTGAACTTTATGTGTATTCTTTTGAAAAGATTCCTGAGTTGTATTCCATTGTATGGCTATCCTACAATTTATATGTGCTTCCTTTTGTTAATGAACTTCTGACTTTGTATTGGTTTTGCGGAGCAGAATATTTTAAGTCCAATTTATCAAAATTCTCTTTTATAGTTGGTGTTTTCTGTATCTCATCTAAGAAATCCTTACTTATCATCTGTGTTTTCTTCTAGAAGTTTTATAACTTTAGTTTTCGTGATGAATTCTACAATCCATTTCATGTTATGTGGTGACAAGGAGAGATCACTTTTCTTTTCTTTCTTTCTTTTTTTTTTTTTTAATGTTTGTCCAATTGTGCTAGCAGCTTTTGGTGAAATAGCCTCATTTAATTATATAGTTGAGGATTTGGACTGTTGATCTTTAATTTTCAACATTCCTTTTTTTTTTTTTTTGTGGTAATATCTTTGTCAGATTATGATACCTGGGTTAAGCTGGCTTATAATATGAGATGTGAGCTATCTTCTTACCTCTATTTTCTAAAAGAAAATTTGTGTAATATTGGTGTTAAAGTTCCTTGAAGGCTCATTTAATTTACCAGTGAAGTCAACTGAACTTGAAGTTTTTTTTTGTAGGAAGTTTTTCTTATAAATTTACTTTCTACAATACATAAAGGGTGATTTAGATTTTCTATTTCTTTTTGAATTAATTTTGTTTTTTTAAGGATTTTGTCATCTAAGTTGTTGAATGTATTGGCATAAAATTGTTCATAATAGTCTCTTGTTGTCTTTTTAATGTCTATAGGCTCTGGAGTGATATACTTCTTTTGTATTGTTCATTTAGGTTTTTCCTTAATTATTTTTCTTGATGTTTATTGATTTTATTTCAATTTTCAAAAGAAACAACTTTTGACTTTGGTGATTTTCTCTGTTGTTTGCTGATTTCTATTCTGATCTTTATTATTTCTTTCATGCTACTTTGGCTATAATTTGTTCTTCTCTCTCTAGCTTCTTAAGGTGGAAACTTAGATCATTGATTTTAAACTTACTTGTTCCCTAATATAGACATTCCAAACTCTAAATCTCCCTTCAAGCACTGTTTTGGCTCAGTTCCTAAAATTTTGATATGTTAGGTTTTCATTATTAATATTTTCTAATTTCTCTGTGATTTATTCCTTGACCCATGAGTTATTTAGAAATGTGGTGTATGATTCCCAAATACTGAAGAATTCCTAGAGATCTCATTATTATTGATTTCTAATTTATTTTTGTTTTCAGAGAGCATACTCTCTAAGTTTATAATCTTTTACTTTTTGGACCTACGGTCATTGTTTTTCATCATAGTTGGGAAGTTTTCAACCATTATTTCTCCAAATATTCTATCTGGCTCAGTCTCTTTCAGGGCCCAATTACATGTATGTTAGACCATTTCACATTGTTCCATATAGGTCCATGAAGCTCTATTCATGTTTTTTCAATAGTTTCTCATGTATCTTCTTCAAATTGGATTCTTTTCATGGATCTATCTTCAAGTTTACAGGAAGACATCTTCAAGTTCACCTAGATCCCTTGATGATGCAAATGGTTAAGTACTCAACCAATAGCTGAAAGGTTGATGGTTCAAACCTATCCATAGGTACCTTGGAATACAGGCCTGGTGATTTACTTCTGAAAGGTGACAGCCTTGAAAACCACATGGAGCATTTCTTCTGTGCACACCTTGGGTCTTTATGAGTCTAAATAGACTTGATGGCAACTAACAGCTAACTTAATAAAAAACCACCAGAACTGTGAGACTTAAGTTTCTGTTCTTTAGAGCCATCCATTTTGTGGTATTCTGTTATGACAGCTTAGAAAGTTAAAACAGTTCTCTTGATAGGGATTTTGGGAGAAATACTATTGCTATACAGTTATTAAATATGAATAGGCTTTTTGGAAAACTTGGAGATTTAATTACCATAGATATCATTGTTTATTGTAGAATTGTTATTTAAAAAACTAACATATGTATGAACATATATAAAATAAGCTGCTTGTAAGTTGGAATGATTCATTGTTAACAAATTTAGATTCAACAAATGTTTACCAAGAAAACCATTTGCTGTTGAGTAGAACTGTGTTTCATAGGATTTTCAATGGCTGTGACCATTGGTGTCTTGAATGCTTTCCAAATATTTAACCTATAAAGACATTTGAGAAGCCCAAGACTTTCTCTCCCCCTCTCTCCAAAAATGATTTCACTTAAATTTTTACAAATGGAAACTCACAACTCCCCATAGTTGCAAAGGAGCAGCTGGTCTTAGCAGGTACAGAGCATGAGAAAGCACTTTCCAAAGAGCTCTGGAACTTCCTATTATCTGGAAGTTTTTTCAATCTTAAGATTTGTGAAGAAAATAGAAGTTTTATTTGTTTATTTGTTTTTAAATTAAGAGTCTACTTTATGATAATCAGTTGCACCTGTTTGGAAGCAGCCTTTCCCATTTTTCACTTAACATACTGCTGCATGTGTGTGCTTAATTCCTTGCAGAAATGTGAATGCCATCAAACAAAAATGGACAAAATTACCATTTAAGAAATAAATAAGCAATTGGCATTTTCAGGAAAATAATTTCCATGAAATTTCAGTCTTTATGAACTCAGGTTAAGCAGTTTCAAACCAATTTTTCAAAGATTTGGAGAAAATCTATTACTGTTATATCTTGGCCAGATGACCAGTGATAGAAGATTATACAGTTTTAAATTTTTTGTTTTGGGTCATCTGGGTTTAAGTACAATGAAATATCTTCTATGAAATCAGAGGTAAGGCCAACACAGAGTTGAAAAAAATGCTGGGTGTTCTGAAAGGGTCTCATTAGAAATAGCAGGAGAAGAGAGAATACAATCAAAAAGTTTTGGGTCAGCATTTCCTCCAGATGCCAACTGTGGAATTCTGCCTTGATCCTGCTTTAGTTACTTATCAAATTATTTCTAGTCAATTAGCCTCTTTGGGATGGGTGAATATATTTATAGGACGTGCCTTTTCTGGTGATTGACCTTTCCTAATGACATGTGTGAAGAAAGCAAGACAAAGTCTCATCCTCCTCGCTTCTAAGGAACATTCTGGCTGTACTGCCTCTAAGAAAGATTAGTTTGTTCTTCTGGCAGTCCATAATGTAGTCAGTATTCTTCACCAGACCAAAAACCATACTCACTGCCATCGAGTCGATGCTGACTCATAGCAACCCCCATTGGGTTTTTGAACCTGTAAATCTTTATGGAAGTTGTTTCCCCATCTTCCTTCTGTGGAGTGTCTGGTGGGTTTGGGCCATTGACATTCTGATTAGCAGCCAAGTGCCTTAATGTATCACTTCTCTTTCAATATTTTTCCTTGTCTAGCTTTCACATACTTATTTGGTGATTGAAAATATGACGGTTGTGTTAGGCACACCTTAATCATCAAAGTGACATCTTTGCTAAAAGAAGTCTTTTGCAGCAGATTTTTCCCAGTGCAATATGTCATTTGATTTCTTGACTGTTACTTCCATGGACATTGGTTGTGGATCCAAGTAGAATGAAATTCTTGGCAATTTCCATTTCTTCTTCATTTTTTATGCTATTGTTTTTTGGTCCTGTTGTGAGGATTTTTGTTTTCTTTATGATTAGGTGTAATCTATATTGAAGGTTGTTGTTTTTGACTTTCATCAGTGCTTTAAGTCCTCTTCACTTTCCGCAAGCAAGGTTGTGTCATCTACATATCCAAACCAAACCAAACTCACTGCTGTTGAGTCGGATCTAACTCATAGCAAGCCCTCCTTGGGTTTCCGAGGTGGTATCACTGTTAATGAGTCTTCCTTCAATCCTGATGACACATTCTTTTTCATACAGTCCAGGTTCTTTGATTATTCAGCATACAGATTGAATAAGTCAGGTGAAAGGATGCATCCTCTCTGCACACCTTTTCTCATTTTACTAACTCCTTTAATAAATATGTTGATATAATTGATGTTGTCTCACGTATCTCTGAAGATTTGTTCACTTTTCTTCAATCTTTTTTTTCCTTCTCTCCTTCAGATTGAGTAATTTCTATTGATATATTTTCTAATTCACTGATTCTTTTTCTGCCTTGTCCAATTTTCTATTGAGCCCATTTAATGAATTCTTCATTTCAAATATTATACTTTTTCAACTTTAGAATTTCCATTTAGTTCTTTTATATTTTTCTTTAGATTACCTACCTATATATTGAGTCATTATCCTCATATTTCCTTGAACTCACTGAACTATTTCATAACTATTTGAACATATTTATAGTAACTATTTTGAAGAATTTGTCTGATAAATCTAACATGTAAGTCTATTCAGTTAGTCTCTCTCTTTTTTTTTAATCTTATTTCCCCTTGAGTATTTCTGTACATATCTCATAGCACTTTTTGCTGTTATTGAAATTGGATATTTTAGATAACATCTTGTCTAAATGTTGGATTCTGACTTTTCCCCCTTAATAAAGGTTGTCTGTCTGTCTATGTATGTATGTTTTGTGATCCCTGCAGTGTTCAACTATCGGTGTCTCTGCTTTGTTTTTTATTTCGGTGTTTATATTTTAGTTTGGCTTTTTAGGATTTGCCCTGTGTCTGGTCACTAGTGATTTGAGAAGAAACAGAAGACTTGTTTCTTCTTGCTTAAGTCTCTAAAATCCATACAGTTTCTACCTTCTGTTGGTCAGTCCCTATGTGACTTTGGAGAGTATGTCCAAAGTTTAGCCAGTTCACAAGTCTGCCTTCACTCTTTCCCTGGCTCTCTCCCGTCTTCTCTGTGCATATATGCCAGCCACGGGTATGTAGAACTTATATAGCTCTTCCAGGGTACTTTTATCAAGAATCTCCCTGTTCTTTTTCTGACTAGTCTGTTGCTTACACCAACTGTTACTGCAGCCTAAGCTCCCAATGTTCACTATTTCTATTGAGAACAATCGTGATTTTTGTCTTCTGTCCCTGATCATATCTGTCTCTTCTGTTAGTAAAACTTCTGGTTTTCAGAGTCAGTCCTGCCCTGGAAAAACTCTTGTTTTCTCCTACTGGAGCAGGGTGGGTAGAGATGGAAGCAGCGTTAAGGCAAGAAGACCACAGGCTCTTGCCACTCTTCCCTAAAGCTCTAGAAGTTTTTAATGAAAAACCAGTTCTCAATTTGTTGTTTGCCTTTGTGCAATTTCCATAGTCCCAAAGGTGTTGTTTTTGAAAATTTTATCCAGTTTATGTTTGTGTTTTTGGAGAGAGGATTTGCCTGTTTCAATGTTTGTTTTGGTTACCTAGTGTCACTCTAACAGAAATATACCACAAATGGGATGGCCTTAACAAACAGAAGTTTATTCTCTTGCAGTTTTGGAGGTTAGAAGTCTGATTTCCAGTTGCCAGGGTCTAGGGGCTGGGTGAAAGGCCCTCAACTGTAGGCTTCAGCTCTGCCTCCTGCTCCTGGCCCACTGACGTTAGAGGCTTTCTTCACTCTGACAGCTGCTGGCTGCTGAGACTGACAAACCCAAGGTTGACAAGTGAAAAGGCACAGTCCCAATGTTACCAAACAACACGGCAGGCCACTAATTCAAGTCCAGAAGAAGTCTCAAAGTTGGCAGGGCATGGCAGGCTGTTGAACAACAACTCGGCTACATGCAGGGTTCAAGTGTGCCATAAGCTGGGGACCTTCCTCAAAGTTGCTTCTTATGTCCTGGAAGCAGCCCACATCCCTAAAGCAACTACTCAGCTGCTCCAATAGATTCCACCATGAAGTTGGTTACCAATCTCGCCATGGGGAATAACTGTATCCAGCTGCCCAGCCACTCAACCAGGCACAGCCAAGTTGACATACAAACTTAACTACCACAATGTTTTAAGACTCTTGGTTTTTATTACTGAAATAGTTTCATTCTTCTTTCAGCCTGAAGTATATGTCTGCAAGTTATAAATGTGCATATTTGAGTGAATTATTGTATAAGGCCATGAATATACGAGAATATCGTTCTATTTTCTTTATATGTACATGGAAACTTGACTTGGTATAAAAATTTATCATTACAATCATTTCCTCTTAAAATTGTGTGATTCATGATTGTCCTGCACTTGGTATTGTAAAGAGGAAATAGGACTTTTGTTTCTTCGTATTTATTTATTTATTTGCTTGGATAATTTTAGGGTTTTTTCTTTATTGTTTCAGTTTCAGGATAGGATGTATCTAGGTATAAAAACCAAACTTATTGTCATTGAGTTGATTCTGACACCTAGTGTCCTTGTAGGACAGGGTAGAACTGCCCCATAGAGTTCCCAAGGCTGTAAATCTTTATGGAAGCAGACTGCCACATCTTTCTCCTGTGGAATGACTAGTGGGTTCAAACCTTTAGCCTTTTGGTTAGCAGCCAGATGCTTTAACCACTGTGCCACCAGTACTCCTATATCTAAGTATACCAAAAACCAAAACCAAACTCACTGATGTCAAGTCGGATCCGACTCATAGTGACCCCTCCTTGGGTTTCTGAGGCAGTATCACTACAGAAGTAGATTGCCCAATCTTCCTTCTGAGGAGTGGCTCGTGGGTTTCAACTGCCAGCCTTCTGATCAGCAGTCAAATGCCTTGGGCACTATGCCACTAGAGCTCCTACATCTAGGTATAGGCAATTTTAAGTTAATTTGGTCCAAAATCAGAATATATTTAACCAGAAAGACATGAAACCTCATAAAGAAAACCATAATGCTTTATTGAAGGCCAACCACCTAGATATGAATGAATGTAGGTTCATACCATGTTGCTGGAGAGGAATATTAAATGTCGTTTTTTCTCACACGCTGTGCTTCATTGTCACATTGGATGATACATGTTACTTGCTTGCCACACCATGAGTAATAGAATTCTAATTTGAAACTCAAAGGAGTTTTTTGGGGATAGAATTTGACAAGTTGATTTTAAAATTTCTTTTTAATTAACAAGATGTGAGAATAGCCAAGACATCTTTTTAAAAGATCATATTATAAAACAACATATTATAATGCAACTGTTTTTTAAACACTGAAAAAGATGAAGAGATAAATGGAATGGAAGAATAAGTCCAGAGAAAGAGCTAAGTATATATAGGAATTTAATATATAAAATAGTTTATGGCATTTTGTATCAATAAATATAGGAAAGATAGATTCAATAAATGGTGCTGAATACTAGACTGTTTACTTTTATGAAAACAGTTTTTTTTATTTCTGTTTCAATCACATACAAGTCAATCCCAGATGAATTAAAATTTTACATAGAACTCCTTTTTCACTTATAGAAAGGTTACAAAAATATGGAAGAATATTTTAAGTTATTGTTGTAACTGTACAAGTCATAAAATTTAGAAATAGTGGGAGTTCGGCAAGATGGCGGACTAGGCAGAAGGATTGCACAGACCCTCTTCAACAAAGAAAAGGGAAACCAATTAACACAGACACAGAAGATAATCTTGGACCCCTGAGCCTTGAAGGGAAGGATACATACAGCATTGGACTAAACCCCAATTAGCAGAAGAATTTGCGTGAAAATACCAAAAAAAGGAGACATACGGAGCTGCGGTCTGACAGCGAACAGAGTGACAGTACAGGCGGCTCGAAGATTCCCGACTGGTGGTAGGACCTAAGAATTAACCTAAAGATCACCCGGTTAGCCAGGGACTGCACGGGCTCTGCAAGGTGGCTGGGGAACAAACGGAGAAGGTGAAGAGAAAGGTGGGCTGAGCTGTGGATTTTTGCCAGCCCGGAGGG
>NW_006921651.1:8046276-8098763 GCF_000298275.1 Orycteropus afer afer
TTGTAAATTTTGGTCAATGACATGAGACAAAGTATATGTGAACTGCTGTATGAAAAGTGAATTTGCTCTGTAAATCTTCACCCAAATCAAAATAAAATTAAAAAAAAAAAAAAGGAAAAAAAATTTAGAAATAGTAAAGAAAATGAGTGGTAGAATTAACTGCATAAAAACTAAACTCCTGCTTTGGAAAATAATCTACAAAATTAAACAATGAACAACAGATTGGAGGAAAATGGATGCAAAATATAGAAGAGAAAATGTTGATGAACATGTGTGGAAATGAACACTGTTGATGGGAATATAAATTGGCATAAAAATTAAGAGACACATTCTTAAAACTTTCATAGTTTCTTAGGGTTTCCATAACAAAAATACCGCAAAGTGGGTGGCTTTAAAAAAGAACAGAAATTTATTTCCTTACAGTTCTGGAGGCTAGAGGCCAACAAATTCTCAGTTGTGTCTATTCCTTCTGGGTCTTTGTAAAAGGAGCTGTCCATGCCTCTTTCCTTGTTTCAAGTAGTTGCTGGCAATCCTTGGTGTTTCTTTGCTGCTTATGGATATATCTGACTCCATGCATCTCTCCTCTCCCTGTTTGTGTCTTTCTTTTTATGAAATACCATAGAAAAGGGATTAAGCTTGGAAGGAAGGTTGGGCATTCTACTTCCGTAGTGATACTGCCTTGGAAACCCAAGGAGGGTTGCTATGAGTCGATTCCGACTCTACAGTGGTGATTTTGGTTTTTTGGTTTTACTCATATATAAAGTTGTTAATATCATCTGCAAAGAAATACGCTATTTCCCCAAACAAGTGCACATTCACTGATGCAGGGATTGGGACTTCAACATATCTTTTTGGAGGACATGATTCAATCCATAGCAAGGACTCTATCTTGTATAAGCAATGACATGAGTATGATTATATATTTTTGTAGTTTAAAATAGAAAATACTAGAAATAGTTAAATATGCATTAATATGTTAATGACTAGATAAATTTGGTACACCCATTCAGTTGAAATACATACAACTATTAAAAGGAAAAGATGCTTTGCAAAGATGACCGTGATATATTTTAACATGAAAAATGCAATTTGAAGAATATCTACATGGCATAATGTAATTTTTACAAGAAGAAAAGTATTCATGTGAAGGTCTATGTATATACAAACATATACATATACACACCCATGCACACATACATATATGTGCAGGTAGTCCCAAACTCATGACATATTTGAGTTTCGATGAACCACACTTATAACTGTGTTTTTTGGTTTTATTTTTTGTACATGTTATCATAAGTGCACATACAATGTCGCAGCACATAATTTGCTGATGTTACCATTCTCAGAGGAGCTCTGGTAGTGCAGTGGTTAAGAGTTTGGCTGCTAACTGAAAGGTTGGCGGTTTGAACCCTTGGGAGAAAGATGTGGTAGTCTGCTTCCATGAAGATTATAGCCTTTGGAACTCTGTCCTGGAGGGTCTCTATGAGTCAGAATTGACTGGGTGGCAATGGGATCATTCTCAAATGTTCACTCATAACTGTTCAATGTTATGATTTATAAACAGACTGATAATAAAAGCCAATCATAATGAAAACTAAAAACAACCCGAAGTATTTGATTTACTTCAGAATCGACTTATGAGGGAGTTGTTGGAACAGAACCCCATTGTAAATTGGGGATTACCTGTGTATTATTTATAATCTACCTCATAGGCATAGAAAAATTGTTCAAGAATACATACTATAGCAACAGTTAGATCTAGTATCTTTTTAGATCTTTTTCTATGAGTGTGTATGAGATATATATCTACTTAATTGCATTTAATCAAATGAATTCTCTGTGTATACTGTTTTGTAACATGCTTTTTTGAAACTGAAGTGTTGTGCTAGATAGAATAATGACTGCCTCCCCCCTGACCACCACCACCCACAAGGACATCCACATCCTAATCCCTGGAGCTTGTGAATATGTTATCTTACATGGAAGAGGGTAATTTAGATTATAGATAGAATTAATGTTGCTGAGATCTTAAAATAGGGAGATTATCCAGGAGGGCCCAGTGTTATCATCACAAGAGTCCTTAAAAGTAGAGGACTGAGGCAGAAGAATAGATCAGTGTGATGTAATGTGATGTGAGAAGTACTATACCATTGCTGGCTTTGAAGATGGAAGAGAGGGTCATAAACCAATGAATGTGGGCAACCTCTAGAAGCTGGAAAAGGCAAAGAAATATGTTCTCCTCTAGTGGCTCCAGAAAGCAATGTGGCTCTGATGACAACTTGATTTTAGCCTAGTAATACCCTTTCAGACTTCTCATCTCTAGTAATGTAAGATAAAATATTAGTATTGTTTAAGCCATTTACTTTGGGTAATTTGTTAAGCAACCATAGAAAGCTAATACAAATATCAAGATCATGCTTCCACACCAATAAGTAATTATTTATTATAAAACTTTTAATAAGTTTTAAGCAGAGGCATAAATCGAATCTTGAGGTACTTCAGTGTAATCCTTAGAGTTCCAAGGAATTAGATTATGAAGACTATTGATTTTTCTGCTTTCATAGACCTGTAGTTTCATATATGCTGATTTTTTTCTTTCCACCTCTTCCCCTAAGTAGTAGTTGAACAGAAGGGGAGCCTAAGGACCTCCAGAAGGAATGGAACAGGTTGAAGACATTTTCTAAACATTACACGATGTGCAAATATGTATCTGCTGAGTTTAGATACAACAGCTGTTTCTCACTTTCTTGGTGATGTGCTCCAAACATTCAACAATATGAACAGAATCTGTGAAAAACACCTCTCAAATGCCTCATTCATGACGTGGCAAGTAGAGATTAAGATTATTGTGCTTATGCTTGAGCTGAATACATGTGGTGTTATTGATGCAAACATTCAAACGAAGACCGAAAACCCGGGTTGATTCTTGCATGTTTTGTGGGTGTTGTGATTATTCTTATACTTAATAAGGTAGTAGAAATTCAGGAACAGAAACCGTTGACTAATCATTGTTACATTTGAACTTCTGGCATTTTCTACAGAAGCCAAAAATGTGCAGAGCCAATTCTTATTATCATTGCCAGTATGTCACATTTTCCTTAGATATGGACCTACAGACCTAACTACAGACTGTTTATATTTGAGGACATTCCATTTTTTCTGCATGTCTCTAATATTAACCTTTAAATAAGCCAAAAATTATCCACTATGGTTGTTTTCTGGTCCCCTCAACGAGTTGTACCTTTTCCTTTTCATGCTTCCTTGTGCTTAGATCTCTCTCCCTTACTTCCTCCATCTCTGCCTATTTGAAAGTTCAAGCATTGTTCAAATCCAGGCTCAAATTCTTATTCCCTTACATGAAACATTTCTCTGAATAGGAAGGAATTTACATGTCTCATAGAGAAGTTACTTGTATTATAGAAATTTGAATAATTACACATTAGGTGGGATAGGGATTTTCTGAATTACCTCTTTTTCATTCCTTTAGTATAAATTTTAGGTTCTCAAAAGATATTACATAGGGTTATATGAGATTAACATGGAGTAGGAAAACAAAGATAATTGGCATGAACCCTTTCCTCCTCTCCACAGACATTTGAAATCCAACTTTTGGAGACTTGTTTTCAGTGTTCATTGTAAATGCCTTTTATTTTATACTAATACCTTCTTATTCCTAACATTCTGGTTTCATGTATTCATGTTGAATATTCGAAGAGCTAGATTATTTAAGAAAAAACAGTACATTAGTCTCATTGATAATGTCAATTTAGAACAAACAAAGGGAAAATTCAATTATAATAGTTATGAGTTTATCACATCATTGAAGAATACTGAAGATATTATTATTCTCTCTTAAACTTTGGGATGCCAGGAAGAATAAATTATCAAGCTTCTTCTAGTGTTTCTTGTCCTATAATGGGAAAATTCCTTATTAAACACATTCTTAGCTTTTCCTTCAGTTGCTCAAATTTAACCAAAAACTACCTTTCAAGTAAAACCAGAAAGGTCTTTTACACATGACTCTTATTTTCTCACTTCCATTTATTTATGAGAAGAAAAAGAGGGGTCAGTCTCAACTGTATTCATTCAACAAATGCTCATCTAAAACACAAATGCTCATTGAGGATCTAAAACAATTTCTAGCCCATACATCACTGACTAAGACAAGTCCCTGTCCTTATTGAGCAGTCATTCTAGTTGTAGACTTTTCCAGGTCATTTATCTATTACCTTTTCATTGAAAGTTCAAACTTTGTTATCTTGCTCTCCTTCCCAAATCTTTGCTGACTTTGCTTTCCATGTTGGACTTACTTTTACTTTCCAGTGTGACTTTAGTTTTGCTGTTATGTTGTACTTTAAACCCATGTTATCTGAATAACTAACCCTCTGGCCTCGATTCATTTTGATTTTCATCTCCATATCAGTGTTATTCATGGTCAGAATCTAGAGATCTTCATAAAAAAAGATTGGGGACTTCTACTTCTGACCAAGATGGAGTAATAAGTATTGTATTTCCCCTCCAACATGACTTATCTATAATACCAGATAAACTATAGAAAATAATGGCTTTAAATATATTACAATCTGATAACAGAGCTGGGAATTTAGGGAGGCCAAGGCGTCTAAAATTCCCAGCTGACAAGAGGGAGCTTCAAAGATCTTCAGAAGGTCCTCATCAAATGTTTTTTGTTATATGTATTTTACACAGTTTTTTAAAAAGTAAAAAGATGGAAAAAGATATACTATGCAAACACTAATTAGAAGAAAGCTGGAGAGGTTACATTAATGTCCAGTAAGAAAGACTTCAGAGCAAAGAAAATTAGAAGTGTTAAAGAGGAATATCACCTAATGACAAAAGGATTGATTCACCAAAAAATATAATAATCCTAAATTTGTATATACCTGACAACAGAGCTCCAATATACATGGAATAAAACTTACTGGGATAAATTACTTAGATGTTACATTAAAAAAAGAGATTCTATTTGTGTAAAATTGTCCAAAATGCAAACTAATCTACAATGACAGAAATCAGATCAACGGTTGCCTAGGGGCAAGGATTACAAAGAGACACAAAGAAGCTTTAAGGAATGAGGAATATATGTTCCTTATCTCAGCTGTGGTGATGGTTTCTCAGTTATGTACATATTTTTTTAATTTATCAAATTGTATACTTTAAATATGTGCTGTTTGTTGTATGTTGATTATACCTTCACAGACTCCATATGTCTCCCATTCCCACTCTACTTTTCTACCAAACCTTCCGTGTGCCTGTGTTGGCTCTCTGGCTTCTTAGTCACAGCCAGCCCTTTCTTTGCTTTTGGTTTGCCCCTGTGTGACCCACATATTAAGGAAAGTCAAAGGGCAGAGCAAAGTGCTTTAATGTATATATGACAGCTGGGAAAACAAACCCTGATTTCAGGAGAGAGGGTGTGTGACGGACAGGCTTTTTATTGTTTTTGTTTTTAAAATTTGATTGTTTTAGTATGTTTAATCTTAAGGTCATAAAACTAACAATTACTTATCAGTTTGGTCTACTGGAAGGATGCAAAAAACTTTTTCTTTGAGGGGGATCTGGCTTCTGTCACTTAGCATATTTGTTTGGAGATTCATTCATGTTGTTGCATTTATTAATATATCATTCTTCTTTATTCCTGGGCAATATTTCATGTATGGATCTCCCCAAATTTTTAAATTCTTTTACTTGTGGATTAACATTTGGTTGCTTCTAGTTTCCTGCTATTAAAAACAAAGCTGCTATTAATAATAATAAAGGGTCCTGGGTGACACAAATGTTTTGTACTCAACTGTCAACCTGAAGGAGCTCTGGTGGCATAGTGCCTAAACATTTGACTGCTAACCAGAAGGTTGGTGGTTCAAACCCAGCAACCACTCCTCAGAAGGAAGATTGGGCAATCTACTTCCATAAAGATTTACTACCTTGGAAACCCAAAGGGGGGGTCTCTGTGAGTTGAAATTGATTCGATGGCAGTGAGTTTTTTTTTTTTTTTTTTTTTTTGGTTTATTAACCCAAAGGTTGGTGATTTGGGCCCACTCAGCAGCTCTTTGGAAAAAAGACCTGGTGAACAGCTTCCATAAAGATTACATCCAAGAAAATTCTATGGAGCAGTTCGACTCTGTAACACATGGGGTCATCATGAGTTGGATTATTTGCTCAGCATATAGATTGAATAAGTGTGGAGACAGAATACAACCCTGACACACTCCCTTCTTGATTTTTAAACCATGTAGTGTTCCCTTGTTCTGTTCGAACGACAGCCTCCTGGTCAAGGTACAGTTTCCTCATGAGTACAATCAAGTGCTCGGGAATTCCCATTCTTCTCAATGTTATCCATAATTTGTCATGATCTACACAATCAAATGCCTTTGCATAGTCAATAAAACACAAGTAAACATCTTTCTGGTATTCTTTGCCTTGAGCCAAGATCCATCTGACAACAGCTATGATATCCCTTGTTCCACGTCCTCTTCTGAATCCGGCTTGAACCTCTGGAAGTTCTCTGTCAATATACTGCTGCAAACGTTTCTGAATTATCTTCAGTAAGATCTTACTTGCATGCGATATTAATGATATTGTTCTATAATTTCTACATTCTGTGGGATCACCTTTCTTTGGAATGGGCACAAATATGGATCTCTTCCAGTCAGTTGGCCAGGTAGCTGTCTTCCTAATCTCTTGGCATAACTGAGTGAATGCCTCCAGTGGGGCATCTGTTTGTTGAAATATCTCAATCAGTATACCATCAATTCCCCGAGCCTTGTTCTTTGCCAGTTCTTTCATTGCAGCTTTGACTTCTTCCTTCATTACCATTGGTTCTAGATCATATGCCACTTCCTGAAATGGATGAAGATCGATCAGTTCTTTTTGGTACAGTGACTCTGTGTATTCCTGCCATCTTCTCTTGATGTTTCCTGCATCATTCAATATTTTGCCCATAGAATCTCTCAATATTGCAACTCTAGGCTTCAATATTTTCTTCAGTTCTTTCAGTTTGAGAAATGCTGAGCGTGTTCTTCCTTTTTGGTTTTCAGACTGTAGGTCTTTGCACACTTCATTATAGTAATTGGCTTTGTCTACTCGAGCTGCTCTTTGAAATCTTCTGTTCAGCTCTTTGACCTTTTCATTTCTTCCATTTGCTTTAGCTATTCTCCGCTGAAGGGCAAGGTTCAGAGTCTCTTCTGTCATCCACTTTGGTCTTCTGTTCTTTTCTTGTCTTTTTAGTGATCTCTTGCTTTCTTCATGGATAATGTTCTTGATATCTTCCCATAATTCATCTGGCTTTCGGTCGTTGGTGTTCAATGCATCAAATCTATTCTTTAGATGATCTTTAAATTCAGGAGGGATATATTCAAGATCATACTTTGGCTCTCTTGGACTTGTTTTAATTGTCTTTAACTTCAAGTTGAATTTGCATAGGAGCAGTTGATGGTCTGTTCCACAATCAGCTCCTGGCCTGGTTTTGGCTGAAGATATTGAGCTTTTCCACCGCCTCTTGCCACAGATGTAGTCAATCTGATTCTTGCGTGCTCCATCTGGTGAAGTCCACGTGTACAGCCTCCATTTGTGTTGTTGAAAAAAGGTGTTTGCAATGAACAAGTTATTGGTCTTGCACAATTCTACCATACGAGTTCCAGCATTATTTCTGTCACCAAGGCCAAATTTTCCAACTACCGGTGATTCTTCTTTGTTTCCATCTTGTCCCTACTACCTACATCACTAAGATTCTACAGGGACAAGTAATATAAAGTAAATACAGTTGAAAAAGTTGGTGAGTATCTTGTAATTTTAGGCTGAATTGGATTTCCTTACATATAGATCTGGGGATCATGCTTTGTGAATGTCTAACCTCACCATTTAGTGGAAACAGAATGCAAAAGCTTACATATTGTGCATAGTACATTGCACAAGAATCTGGCTAAAAGAATATCTTTTCATAAAAGCCCCCAAGGAGATGTTTAGGAAAATACAAAAGATCCAAATGAACTTAAGAAAAACTAAAACAAATGTCATGGAGTTAGGTGAACGTGGCTGCTGAATATTGCCTAGAAGGGGATAAGGTCTCAAAATCAGAATGAGAAAGAACTGAATGAGAAGACTAGCCAATGTGAATCCTCCAGGGGAAAATGATATCAAGGAGGAGAGTAGCCCATAAAGAGATGGAAGTTGAGTTATCATAGAACCTAAGTGAGCAGAGTTTTAGGGTGGGTTGGTCAGTTACCTGCTATTGGTCTGAATGTGTTATGTGATATCAGTGGGATGTGATACATGGTTTTTTTTGGTTGATGTCATGTGTGCTCGTATGCATTCATTAAATGATTTAGAACGGCTTTGTAAATAAGTGCTGCCTTTAGAATGTTGTCAATTTGGGAGTAATGTAAAACAGAGGTCTCAGGCAACTGTTAAGACCATAGAGAGTAAAAATTACTAAAAAAGGAAAAAGATTTCATTTCAGAAGATTATAATTAATTAGAAGAGTGCTTTAGGTAGTGATAGAGTATTGATAGCAGTAATTAACATTTATATCAACATTCTCCAGTTTCAAAAGCATTTTACCACATACAGTCTCATTAATTATAGAATCTTAGTGATGTAGGTAGTGTTATTCTTATTCATGAAGTGGAAAGCTACTTCTGTTTCAGTGTAATTAGTGCTAACCTAGTGAATTTTCCACCAGGTTAATGATCACTTAATACAGATATGCATCATTTAATGTCCACAATATGTTATGTGAAATAGGATGTTATATGATTTGGACATTGTGTGAACACTGAATTATATACTTAATGAACGGATGTGCCTAAATTGTGAGTAGTAGCATTCACTGATTTCCCAGCTTTGTGTTTGTTGTTTAATAACCTTTCGTTCCACTTGCAAATTGATACTTCTCCTTTACTTCTTACTGCTTCTTTCTCTACAATTAGTTTTGCACTGTTTGGGACCATGATGTATTTCATGGTAGTATTTTCGAAAAAAAAATTAAACAGAGAGATAATGTTACAACACTTAACAGACATGCTATACATGAGATTGGATGCTGCTGCCTACAAGTCGAAGCATACACTGTTATATGGTAAACTTTTATTTGTAAGTAGGGAAAGTTCACATTTAAATAACAGTAGAAAGTACCATACAGTATATACATTAGCCAGTAACTCAGATGGTGTAGTGGTTAAAACATTTGGCTGCTAACCAGAAGATCAGTGGTTCAAGCTCACTGACAGTTCCATGGAAGAAACATGAGGCAGTCTGCTTTTGTAAAGATTTACAGCCTTGGAAAACCAATTGGGGTTGCTGTAAGTTGGAATTGACTTGATGGCACTGAGTTTTATCAAAACGTATGCATTATAGGTAATATACATACTGTACCACTAGGCACCTGGCAGTGTCTTCACTTTGTTTACAAGAGACAGGAGATGTGTTGCGTGTGGAAAGCTGTTATGTTTTCTATGTCTGGTTTCATTTGCTATGTCCTGTTCTTTGATAGGGATTTCTGAACTCTATTATAACCTTATGGGACCATGGATATATATGCATTTGGACGTTGCTTGAACGTCTGTGATGTAGCACATGACTGAGAGATGGTTCTTTTCCTCCTGAGTTTTCTCCATGAAGGATATGGGTCTCTCCCAAGTTTCCTACAGTTTTTGCAGTTCAAGAAAAAAACAGTCCCCTGCCTCTAAAAAAAAAAAAAAAAAAAAAAAGCTTTTGGAATGAAGAAGCAATTCAAAAGCAAATATTGGTTTTGGGCTCAGAAGAGAGCCCTGTAGGAAAGGATATGTAGAGTTCATGGATTGTCCATTGTGTGTCCATTATGTTGTATTGTCTCAGGTATAGATATGTAGAGAGAAAAAAATGGTAGGAGAATGTGAACTCATTGATTTGAATAATATGATAGTAATATCCACTCACTAACTATATAAACTGGCATATGTCACTCTAAGCTGAAGTTTTCTAATCTAGTAAGTAGAGATGATAATAGTGCCTGTCTCAAAGGACTGTTTAGGATTGAGAAAAGATCAGAAGGGAAGCATTTGTTCAGGAATAAAGCTCAGAAGGCAGGAAGTTAATGCAAAATAGTTAATATCCGACTTGATACAGAATAACCAATAAGTAAATAAGCCCACTGCCATAGAGTTGATTCCGACTCATAGCAGCCCCCATTGGGTTGCCAAGGCTATAAATCTTTACTAAAGTAGATTGCCTCATCTTTCTCCTGTGAATCAATAAATAGTACCTATCAATATTAATAGGAGCTCTGGTAGCATAGTGCCTAAAGCACTTGACTGCTAACCAGAAGGCTGGTGGTTCAAACCCACCGGCCACTCCTTGGAAGGAAGGTTGGACAATCTACTTCCATAGTGATACTGCCTCGGAAACCCAAGAGGGGTTGTTATGAGCTGGGTACGACTCGATGGCAAATAACAACAACAACAACATAATATTAATAAGCTATAATGGGTGAAGAAAAATATTATATATACTGGTAGCAGAAAATCTATTAGAAAACACCTGAAAATGGAGGTCAGTCACAGAGAACACCTTTAGATAGACAGAAAAGGCAAATGAGATACTTACTGGGACAAATTTCTATGCAAGGATGTTAGGATGTTATGTTAGGACCATAAGAAGAGTACCCTGATCTGACCCTAAATAATGAAAGCATCATGGAGTTGGGGTTAGATGCAAAGATGGAATTGTTGTTGTTGTTGTTATGTGCCGTCGAGTCGGACCAGACTCATAGCGACCCCTCCCTGGGTTTCCGAGGTGGTATCACTATGGAAGTAGATTGCCCCATCTTCCTTCTGAGGAGTGGCTGGTGGGTTTGAACCGCCAGCCTTCTGGTTAGCAGCCAAGTGCCTTAGCCACTGTGCTACCAGAGCTCCCTAAAGATGGAATTAGAAAAGCCTATAAAAATCTTATTTTCTTAAATATAAATTTTTATTGTGATTTGGGTGAAACTTTACAGAGTAAATTGGTTTCCATCCAACAATTCATGCACATTTTGTTTTGTGACATTGATTGCAATCCCTGCGTACTCTTCCCTTTCTTCCTCCCTGTGTTTACCATTTCCATTCATGCTCTCATTTTCCTTCCTGCCTTCTGAGCTTTATCCCTGAGCCAGTGCTTCCCTTCTGATTTCTTATGGTTGATTGTTCTAAGGAGTGCATACCTCCCTGGTGCTATTTTTCACCTCATAGTCCTGTTGTTTGGTTGAACGTTGAGCCATGGGGCTGAATTCAGTTCCAGACTTGAAGGGTGTCTAGGGGCTGTAGTTCCACCGGTCTCTATCACATCAGTAAGGCTGGTCTTTTCCTCATTATTTTTAGTGTAGTGCAACGTTTCTCTTCATTCTCTCCAGGACCTCCCGTTGTGGTCCCCTTCAGAGTGGTCAGCAGTGGTAACTGGGCACCAGCCATCTAGTTCTTCTGGGCTCAGGGTTGTGGATGCTGAAGTTTGCCTCTGTTAGTCCTTTGGTCTAATTGTTTCTGTGCATCTTTGATTTTTCGCTTTTCTTTGCTCTGGATGGGAGAGACCAATAGTTACACGTTAGCTGGCCACTCACAAGCTTTTAAGACCCTACTTGCTACTCACCAAAGTAGGATGGAAAACATTGCCTTTGTTGATTATGTAATGCCATTTGACCTTGAGGTAGCCTCGAGACTATGGACCTGAGTGAGTCCTCAGGCTCCGTGATTCATTCCTTCAAAGTGTTTAGTTATGGCCAAGAAGTTTTCATAATGTTGTGCCCTGTGTGCTGTCTCATATTCATGGATATATTTGCAGCATGTATAGAGACATACATAAACATATCCTCTGTTAAACCTGTATATATTCATGTGCATAGTCCTATTCACCTTCTCACACCGGTTCAGCTTTCATGTCTATCTTGTGTCTACTTGTAGATTATTGTTATTACTGTTATTGCAGGATTGTTTATGTAATAATACAACCCAAGGAGGGGTTGCTATGAGTCAGATCTGACTCGATGGAAGTGAGCTTGCTTGTTTGCTTTGTTGCTTTTAGCTCTTATGCTCCACCCAGTGTCTTCCTTTGCCTCGATTATTCTGTGCTGACCTCCTCCTTATTGGATATTGCTTCTCTTCATCCAAGTTAGTAAGTGTCTACCCTTTGGTCAGTGACTGACCTTCCCTTTCTCTCCCACCTCTGTTAATTTTTCAAGGAATGCTTCTTTCTGTGTGTAAACCTTTTCTTGACTTTTTACAGTATTGGTTTCATGCACTGTTTGCCCTTTTGTAATTGACTAATCTCACTCAGCATAACGTCCTCTATGTTCATAAATGTTATGAGGTGTTTCACAGATACATTGTTATTCTTTAACATTGCATACTATTCCATTGTATGTATGTACCATAGTTTATTTATCCATTCATCCATTGATGGGCACTTAGGTTGTTACCATCCTTTTGCTATTGTGGATAATCCTGCAATGAACACGGGTATGCATATATCTGTTCATGTCATGGCTCTTACTTACCTAGGATATATCTTTAGTTGTGAGATTACTGGATCATATAGTACGTTTACTTCCAACTTTTAAAGGAAGTACCATACCATTTTCCATAGTGGTTGCACCATTTTACACT
This sequence comes from Orycteropus afer afer, assembly GCF_000298275.1. NCBI lineage: Eukaryota > Metazoa > Chordata > Mammalia > Tubulidentata > Orycteropodidae > Orycteropus > Orycteropus afer. The sequence continues at coordinate 8,058,906 of NW_006921651.1, forward strand.
CCTACCACCAATGTATGAGGGTTCAGTCTCTCTGTACCTTTACCAGCATTTGTGGCTTTCTGTCTGTTTGAACTTTTCTGTTAATACTGGGTTGAGATAGTATCTCATTTTTTTTATTTGTGTCTCTCTAATTGTTAGTGGCTAATGATCATGATCATTTCTTCATGTGTGTTGTTGTCTGTCTGGATATCTTGTTTGGCGAAGTGTCTGTTCATGTCTTCTGCCCATTTTTAGGGAGCTCTTGTGGTGTAGTTTGTCTTTTGTTGTTGATATGTTGAAGTTTTCTATAAATTTTAGAGATTAGTCTCTTGTCTGATGTGTTGTTGTCAGAATTTTCCCCCAGTCTGTAGGTTCTCTTTTCACTCTTTTAGTGAAGTCTTGTGATGTGCCTAAATGTATAATTTTTAGGCTATTCCTGTTGTTTAGTTTGTCTTTTGCTATTTGTGCATTTTTAGTTATGTTTGATACTGTGTTTATGTCATATATCAGAAACCTTAAAATTTATCACTATTTTTTCTTTGGTAATCTTTATAGTTTCAGGTTTCACACTTAGATCTTTAATCCATCTTGTGTTAGTTTTTATTAGTGCATTCATCCTTGCCAGACTGATTAGGGTAGCCAGAACCTGTACATGAAAACCATTTTTATCTAGATATTCAGACACTGTAATTAAGTATAATGTGCATTTAACTCAACATATACTTATTTAGCACTTCTTTCATGTAAAGCAATATCTTATGTAACTTTGTTAATGTTGGTATGCTCAGTATAAGGTAAAGCCCGCGTTCTTCAAAAGGTTGCTTAAATGAACAACTGAACATGCAGTACTGATTTAACAACTTTGGATGAAGGGTACTAAGAGACTCGAAGGGAAAAGAATACATCCTTGTAGTGGCAGAGTCTAAAGAAAAATACCAGAAGTCATTTGAGTGTTGCTGGTAATGGAAAGTGATTGGGATAGAGCACTTGGGGACCTTCTTTTGGGGCACTGCCCAGTGTTTTTACTCACATGTTTTCCCCATGGATATGGCTGGACCTTGAGCACAATATCAGTTTGATAGTGCTATTATTAAAAAGCATTGCAAAACTTCAGTGGCTTTAAACAACCCATATTTATTATTGCTTCCCAGGCATTAGCTGACCTAGGCTGGGCTTATCTTAGGCATCTTTGCTTGTGAGACCAGTGAACTAACTGGAGCATATTCTTATAGTAATGGTAGAACTCAAGAGAGAAGTCGGAAACAGACATACTTCAAGGTTAGGTTCAGAAATGGGTCAAGATCATTTTTGCCTCTTCCAAACCAGTAAATTATGGTCAATCAAGTCCAGAGTCAAAAGGTACAGGATACACTCCACCCACGGAGGTGCAGGAGAGAGTAAGAATTTCTAAGCAGTTATTTAACCTACAAACAAAGCCTTGAGAACACTGGTGAAAACTCTTCTGAAAGTCAAAGAGTTTGAGGACTATCACATTAATTTCCACCATATAAGTCATGTCACTGGCTAAAATTGGAACTTTTAACAGTCCTTTCTATTTGCATACTAAAAAACTCACCACCATTGAGTCATTTCCAACTCATAGCGACCCCCACTGGGTTTCCAAGGCTGTAAATCATTATGGAAGTAGATCGCCCAGTCTTCCTTCCAGCTGGTGGGTTTGAACTTCTGACCATCCAGTTAGCAGTCAAATGCCTTATCCACTAGGCCACCAGAGCTCCTAAATTCTATTTGCATACAAAATTAAAATTTGCAAAGCACTTTCACATATATTATTTCAGGACTGCCTAATCTCTTATATTAATGAGAGATTATCATCCCTGTTTTGCTAATGGGAAAATTAAGGATCAGAGACATGAAATGATAATCTCAGATTTATATTCTCTAGGCTCTGGTGGCATAGTGCCTAAGGCATTAGACTGCTAACTAGAAGGCTGGCAGTTCAAACCCACCAGCCACTCCTCGGAAGGATGATGGGGCAATCTACTTTCGTAGTGATGCTGCCTCGGAAACCCAAGGAGAGGTCGCTATGAGTTGAAATCAACTCGACAGCATATTACAAAAACAACAGCAACAGGGATGAATAGACAGGAGTGTTTTCCTCCTGTCTTGATATAGAAGAAATTATGAAACATAGGTATTACTAAGGCACCATCTTGGGCCCTTTGGTACAGCAAACAGCCCTTTGTTTTCTTTCAAGGGCAGGGAGATAGGGAGAATGGGTATATTTCCTTCTCTTGTCTGAGGTCTGGGCTCTAGATTCAAAGAGAGGCCATGGTTTTATTCTTTTGACATCAGACAGATGGAAAATGTATTATTTTGGTAGCTTCGGTAATTTCCTCTCATTCCCAAAGCCTAGGGTATTGAATTGATTACTACTTTGCCTTTGGACATAACTAGACTTGAAAGCATTTGTCAACTAGTATTTGGTAGTGGTTTAGAAAATGCTTCATTTGATATTGCTTCTAATTTCACTTATGATTTGGTTTGGATATGTGGCAATGACTATTAGTTTCTTACCCAACAGTCTTTCTTACCCTTCTTGCTTTCTATAAACAGTCTCAATTTTGTTCAGAAACAGGCAGTTACATGCTTCAGAGGAGGATGAGTCCTTCCCAACCTTAGGTAGGTGCATCTTGATTACTTGAAGTCAATAGTTGTAATTCTAACCCTATTACCAGTGATTGTTTTGGGAATGGTCAATGAAAGTCTATTGGGGGGCTTTTGGGAAATGTTTCTTCACTTTTAAAAGAAATGCACATAGAACAACATCCCCTTATCTGCCTCCAGACACAAGTGTGTGAGAAATGATACCTTCAGCTGTTGCAGTCATTCTGCTACCATTAAGGGACAAGCCTGAGGACAAAAGCTAACACTTAAGGACAGCAGAGTAGAAACGGCAAGTACTTGCAGCATCAAAGATCTCATTGAACTCTATTGAATCGACCAGCCCTAAAATATCCAACTTCTGGATTTCCTTTTTGTGTGTGAAATACTACATTTACTTATTGTTACATACCTTTTTTTTGTATGCTGCTGAAAGGGTACTGATTAAGTCAGAGTAGTATCCTGGAGTGAGATGCTCTACATGTTGTCCTGTCTTGACCCTTGTTGTTTTTATGTGCCATCGAGTCGGATCCAATTCATAGCAACCCCTCGTTGGGTTTCCGAGGCAGTATCACTACAGAAGTAGATTGCCCCATCTTCCTTCTGAGGAGTGGCTGGTGGGTTTGAACTGCCAGCCTTCTGGTTAGCAGTCAAGTGCCTGAGGCACTATGCTACCAGAGCTCCCGTCTTGACCCTTAAGGGAGTATAAATACAGTGGTCAGGAGCATGGGCTTTGAAGTCAAATAGACCTGGGTTTTAATCCTGGCTCTTATTTTTTTATTATTTGAGTAATCTTGGATAAGTTAGTTAATTTCTTTAAGCTTTCCTTTTCTCATCTATGAAATGGGAATAATAGCATTAGCTATCTTACAGGGCTAGTAGGATTAAATAAGGTAATGCATTCACTGTTTTAACACTTGTCTGTTACATACTAAGTGCTCAATAAATTCTTATTATTAATATTCACAAATGCATATTTATGCCACTGTCAAAACATTTATGTATTCAGCATATATTGATTAGTCTCATAATCAATATATAGATTGAGTGCAGAGGACAGCTCCTTTTCTCCTATGGAGATAAACATCTAAATTGTGAGAAGAGTTATGTTTTGGGGAAAACAAGAAACTGTGAAGCTCTTGATGCAGCTATGTCATGGCATGTGTCTGAACTTCATTTCTCTTTATGGCTGAATAATATTCCATTGTATGGGTATGCCACGTTTTGTTTATCCATTTATCTGGACACTTGGGTTGTTTCCACCTATTGGCTATTTTGAATATGCCGCAATAAACATTGGTGTGAAAGTATCTGTTTGAGTCACTGCTTTCAAGTTTTTTGGGTGCCTTCAGTGCATCTTATAAGTTTTGGTATGCTACACTCTCATTTTTGTTTATATAATTTCCCTTTTAATTTTTTCTTTGACTCATTGAACTATTTTCACATGATTGTGTAATTTCTAATTTTCCTTCTGTTACTGATTTCTAGTTTCATTGAATTATCGTCAGGGAAGAGATGTTGTATGATTTCAGTCTTTTTTTAAAATTTGTCACTTGTTTTGTGAACTACCATATGGTCTATGCTGGAAAATGATCCATATGCACTGGAGGAGAATGTATATTGTGCTGTTGTTGGGTGGAATGTTCTATGTATGTTACAGTGATATTTGAATCCTCTATTTCCTTAATAGATCTTTCTAGATATTCTTGCTATTGTATGACACATTGACATTTCAAGCTATCATTATAGAATTGTCAATTTCTCTCTTCAATTCTGTCATTGCTTGCTTCATATATTTTACAGATCTGATGCCAGGTGCGTAGAATATATTTATAGTTGTATCTTCTAGATGAATTGACCCTTTCAACATTCTTGCAACAGATTTTGATGTAAAGTCTATTTTTTTCCTGATATTAATATAGCCACTTCAGCTATATTTTGGTTACAGTTTGCATAAAGTATTTTTTTTCCCATCTTTTCGCTTCCAATCTATTTGTGTATTTCAGTCTGAGGCATGTCTCCTTTATATAGGATATGGATTGATCATGTTTTTAAAATTCATCCTACCAATTTCTGCCTTTTGATTGGAGAATTTAATCCATTGACATTTAAATAATTATTGATAAAGAAGGAGTTCTGTCACTTTGCTATTTGTTTTTGTGTGTCTTATACCCTTTTTCTGTCCTTCATCTCCTACAATATTGTCTTCTTTTGTATTCAGTTGATTTTTTTCTATTGAGCCATTTCAATTTCTTTCTTTTCTTTTGTGTGTATTTTTTAGATATCTGGTGGTGTAGTGCCTAAGGCATTTGACTGCTAGCCAGAAGGCTAGAAGTTCAAACCCATCAGCCACTCCTCAGAAGGAAGGTTGGGCAATCTACTTCTGTAGTGATACTGCCTCGGAAACCCAAAGAGGGGTCGCTATGAGTTGAGTCTGACTCTATGGCAGTGAGTTTGGTTTTTTGATATTTGTGTTGATCATGGGGATTCCGTGTAACATACAAAACCTCTGTTCATATATTGCTCTTTCCATCCCTTCATGTTGTTGCAATCATCAGCTAATCTTATATATTACTTATTTCTTATGCATTTGTCATTTTAAATCATGTAGGACATAACTCCTAGAGCTACAAACCAAAGATACTACAAAACTATTCCTTATATTTGCCTATGAAATTACCTTTTTAGAAGGTATTTTTTTTGATTCAAGTTACAGTCTAATATTCTTTCATTTCAGTCTGATAGACATCCTTTAGCATTTCTTGTAGGGCAGCTAGGGTAGTAACATTCCCTCAACTTTTGTTTATTTGGAAATGTTTAAATTTTCCGCTCATTCTTGAAGGACAGTGTTTGGATATAGAATTATTGGTTGACATGTCTTGTAACACTATAAATATGTCAAAGCACTGCCTCTGGCCTTCAAGTTTTCTGAAGATAAACCTTATTGAGAATCCCTTGTATGTAATGCTTCATCTCTCTCTTGTTGGTTTCAAATTCTCTGTATTTGGTTTTAGAGAATTTGATTATAATGTGTCTTATTGTAGGTTTCTTTGGGTTTATCCTACATGGAGTTCATTGAACTTCTTGTATGTGTAGCCTTTTATCCTTTGTCAAATTTGGAAAATTATCTACCATTATTTCTTCAAATCTCTTTTCTCTACTTTTCTTTCTCTCTCTTCCTTTGGGAACTTCTGTGATGCATCTGTAGGTTTGTTTGTTGGTGTCCTACCATTTCCTTAGGCTGTGTTCAATTTTTCTTTTCCTTTGTGTTCGTCAGACTTGATGATTTAATAGTCTTTTCTTCTACTTTGCAGATTCTTTCTTCTGAAAGCTCAAATCTGCTGTTAGCTCTTCCAGATAATTTTTCATTTTAGTTATTCTCTTTGTGAGCTCCAGTAATTTTCTTTAGTTTTTTTAATAGTATTTGTTCCTTCATATTGATATTTCATTTTGTTCATGTGTTGTTTTCCTGATTTACTTTAGTTCTTCATTTATGCTTTTCTTTAGTTCTTTGAATGATTTAATATTGTTTTTTTCCAAAGACTTCTAGTCTGTCCATTATCTTGGCTTCCATAGGGATGGTTTCTGTTTTTTTCCCCCAGTGGGCTGCTCTTTACTGTTTCTTTGTGTGCCTTGTAATTTTTGGCTTAAATTGGAACATTTCAACAATATGATTTGTTGGTTCTGAGACTCAGATCCACCCCCCCCTTTTTCCCTTTGTTGAAGGTTGTTGTAGTCTGTCTACTCAGAGACTTCCCTTAACTACTTTTTCAGTGACTACCCTCTAGGACATGTGCCCAGCTGGTATTTCAAAAGAGATTTCCTTGTACTCTAGGAAGAAAGAATAAAAGGAAAAAGTAGAATAAGAAAAGAAAATAAAGAAAAACAAAAAAGGCCAGAATGCAGAAAAGCAAAGGAAGAAAAAGCAGCATATATGAAAGAAAGAAAAAAAATGAAAAGGAAGAAACCACTTCTCTCATTCTTTTCAACTTGGCTCTGTGCTTTGGAATCAGCTTGATGTCTAAATGTAATTTCTTGTTAGGTATTCAGTGGTCATGTGTATTTCTCCAAGCTTATGTGTTGCTTTCTCAATTCCACCTTATACATAGTGTTTTGAAAACAATAAGTTCTGTAAGAAACCCTCATACTGCCTTATCCTTCAGCCCTCAAAAGTTAATTTTATGCTACAATTGTGGTATTCAGTCTCAGACAGTTTAGGGCAGTTACAGCCTTCAAGCATTGCTCACCTTTTCCATGCCCTGTGTAATCTCTGAGGCTGGCCAAACAGGAGGAACACCCTACTTCAGTCCTCAAGCAGTTTCCAGACAGGTTAGAACAAACACAATAGTCAACTAGCAAAGTCTGATGAAGAAAAGTAAAACAAGTTCTTGAGAGCCAAATATGACCTTGCTTATATCCCAAATGAATTTGGAGACCATCAGATTTGATGCATTGAACACCAATGACCAAAGACCAGATGAGTTGTGGAATAACATCAAGAACATCATACATGAAGAAAGCAAAAGGTCATTAAAAAGTCAGAAAAGGAAGAAAATATCATAATGGATGTCAGAAGAGACTCTGAAACTTGCTCTTGAATGTAGAGTAGCTAAAGCAAATGGAGGCAATGATGAAAGAAAAGAGCTAAACAGAAGATTTCAAAGGGTGGCTTGAGACCACAAAGTAAAGTATTATGATGAAATGTGCAAAGACCTGGAATTAGAAATCAAAAAGGAAGAAGTCGCTTGGCATTTCTGAAACTGAAAGAACTGGAGAAAAAAATTCAAGCCTCAAGTTTCCATATGGAAGGATTCTATGGGCAAAATATTGAATGATGCAAGAAGCATCAAAAGAAGATGGAAGGAGGAATACACAGAGTTACTGTACCAAAAGGAATTAGTTGACATCAGTATTTCAGGAGGTTGTTGTTGTTGTTGTTTTTAGATGCCATCGAGTCATCTCTGATTCATAGTGACCCTGTGCACAGCAGAACAAAACACTGCCCAGTTCTGAGCCAGCTCCATGATTCTAGCTATACTTGATTGAGCCCATTGCCGCTGCCACCATGTCAATTCATCTCATTGAGGTCCTTCCCCTCTTTTGTTGACCCTCCAGCTTACCAAGTATGACATCCTTCTCTGGGAATGATCCCTTCTGATAACATGACCAAAGTATGTGAGACGAAGTCTGATTCTAGCCTCCAAGGAGCATTCTGGCCGCACTTCCTCCAGGACAAACCTGTTAGTTCTTTTAGCAGTCCACGGTACTTTCAGCATTCTTCGCCAACACCACAGCTCAAGCACATCAACTCTTCTTCGGTCCTCCTTATTCTTGTCCAGCTCTCACATGCATATGAGGCAATTGAAAATACCATGGCTTGTGTCAGGCACACCTTAGTCTTCAAGGAGACATCTTTTCTCTTCAGCACTTGAAAGAGGTCCTTTTCAGATGATTTGCCCAGTGCTATACGTCATCTGATGTCCTGATTGCTGCTTCTATTGGCGTCGACTGTAGAACCAAGTAATGTGAAGTCCTTGACAACTTCAATCTTTTCCCCATTTATCATGATGCAGTTTATAGGTCCAGTTGTGAGAATTTTTGTTTTCTTTATACTGAGAAGTAATCCATACTGCAGACTGTATTCTTCAATCATCATCAGTAAGTGCTTCAAGTCATACTTACTTTCAGCAAGCAAAGTTGTGTCAGCGTATCACAGGTTGTTGATGATTCTTCCTCCAATCCTGATGCCATGTTCTTCTTCATTTAGTCTAGCCTCTCGGATTATTTGCTCAGCATACAGATTGAATAAGTGTGGTGAAAGGGTACAACCTGAAGCATTCCCTTCTTGATTTCAAACCATGCCATGTTCCCTTTTTCTGTTTGAATGACAGCCTCCTGGTCTACGTACAGGTTCCTTATGAGTACAATTAAGTATTCTGGAATTCCCATTCTTCTCAATGTTAGCCACAGTTTGTTATGATCCACACAATCAAATGCTTTTGCATAGTCAAAGAAACACCAGTAAACATCTTTCTGGTGTTCTTTGCTTTGAGCCAAGATCCATCTGACATCAGCAATGATATCCCTCATTCCACGTACTCTTCTGAAACCAGCTTGTGTTTCTGGAAGTTCTCTGTCAATATACTGCTGCAACCATTTTTGAATTATCTTCAGTAAGATTTTACTTGCATGCAATATTAATGATATTGTTCAATAATTTCCACATTCTGTGGGATCACCTTTCTTTGGAATGGGTACAAATATGGATTTCTTCCAGTCAGTGGACCAGGTAGCTCTCTTCCAAATCTCTTGGCATAATTGAGTGAGTGCCTCCAGTGGGGCATCCATTTGTTGAAACATTTCAATGGGTATTCCATTAATTCCCGGAGCTTTGTTCTTTGCCAATTATTTCAGTCCAGCTTTGACTTCTTCTTTCAAAACCATTGGTTCTTGAACATATGCCATCTTCTCAAATGAATGAACACCAGACAATTCTTTTTGGTACAGTGACTCTGTGTATTCTTTCCATCTTCTTGTGATGCTTCCTGCATCATTCAATATTTTGCCCATAGAATCTTTCAGTATTGCAACTCAAGGCTTAAATCTCTTCCTCAGTTCTTTCAGCTTGAGAAATGCTGAGTGTGTTCTTCCCTTTTGGTTTCTAACTCCAGGTCTTTGCACATTTCATTATAGTAATTGCCTTTGTCTGCTCAAGCTGATCTTTGAAATCTTCTGTTCAGCTCTTTTATCTTGTCATTTCTTCCATTTGCTTTAGCTACTCTCTGCTCAAGGGCAAGTTTCAGAGTCTCTTCTGACCTCCATTTTAGTCTTTCCTTTCTTTTTCATCTTTTTAATGGCCTCTTTTCTTCTGGTTTTGGTCACTGGTGTTCAATGCATCAAATCTATTCTTTAGATGGTCTCTAAATTCAGGAGGGATATAATCAAGGTCATAGTTTGGCTCTCGTGGACTTGTTTTAATCATCTTCAACTTCAAGTTAAACTTGCATATGAACAATTGATGGTCTGTTCCACAATCAGCTCCTGGCCTTGTTTTGGCTGATGATATTGAGATTTTCCATCTCCTCTTGCCACAGATGTAGTCAATCTGATTCCTGTGTACTCCATCTGGCAAACTCTACATGTATAGCCACCGTTTGTGTTGTTGAAAAAAGATATTTGCAGTGAATAAATCGTTGGTCTTGCAAAATTCTATCATGTGATCTTCAGCGTTATTTCTGTCACCGAGGCCAAATTTCCCAGCAACTGGTGATTCCTCTTTGTTTGCAACTTTTGAATTCCAATCACCAGTGATAAGCAACATATCTTGATTGCATGTTTGGTCAGTTTCAAACTGCAGAAGTTGGTAAAAATCTTCAATTTCCTCATTTTTGGCTTTGGTGGCTGGTGTATAAATTTGAATAATAGTATTAATGGGTCTTCATTGTAGATGTATGGATATTATCCTATCACTGACAATGTTGTACTTCAGGACAGATCTTGAAACACCCTTTGTGATGATGAATGCCACACCATTATTCTTCAATTTGTCATTCTTGGCATAGTAGATCATATGGTTGTCTGATTCAAAATGGCCAAAACTGGTCCATTTCAGCTCACTAATGCTTAGGATATCAATCTTTATGCATTCCATCTCATTTTTTACAACTTCCAATTTTCCTAGATTCATACTTCATACATTGTATGTTCTGATTATTAATGGATGTTTGCAGCTGTTTCTCCTTAATTTGAGTCATGCCACATCAGCACATAGAGGTCCTGAAAGACTTAACTTTATCCATACCATTAAGGTTGGTTATACTCTGCTGAGGCAGCTCTTTCTCAGTCCTGTATTGATTGTCTTCTGACCCAAGGGGTTTGTCTTCCTGCACTGTGTTGGACGATGTTTCCAGGCTATTCATAAAGTTGCCCAGTAATGTATCATTGTTTCTCTGCTATTCATAAGGTTTTCCCTGGCCAATTTTTGAGAAGTGGATGGCCTCCTTCTTCTTCCTAGTCTTTCTTAGTCTGTAAGCTGCGTTGAAACCTGTGTACCATGTGCAACTCTGAAACACCAGTGGTACAGCCTCAAGTCTCACAGCAACATACTAGCCTCATAGGATGACAAACTGACAGACAAATTTGTCTCCCTTAGTGGTTGGAAACCTCTGTGCCCTCCCCTTACCTAATTCCTTCCTGGAACCTACCATTCTGTGGTCCTTGGCTACTCCCTCCTTTTCCTGGCTCTAGGAGGCTTGGGGCCTGCCTCTCCTCCCGCCCCTTTTTTCCTGGATATCCTGCTGCTCCAGAGGTCCCAAGGTCGCTCCTGCTCCCTCCCTTTCCTGGCTCTAGGGGGCTTGGTACCTAGCCTTGCCTCCTGCCCTTTTTTACCTGGATATCCTGCTGCTCCTGAGGGCCCCAAGGCCGCTCCTTTCAGGACGTAGCATATGATCAAGAACCAATGATATTGAAGAAAGAATGCCAAACTGCACTGAAGGAACTGGTAAGTAAACAAGGCTCCAGGAATTGACAGAAAACCCACTGAGATGTTTCAACAAATAGATACAGTGCTGGAGGTGGTTACTTGTTTATGCCAAGAAAATTCGAAGACAGCTACCTGGCCAAACAACTGGTAAAGATCCATATTTGTGCCCATTCCAAAGAAAGGTGATCCCACAGAATGTGGAAATTATCAAATAATATTATTAATATCACACACAAGTGAAATTTTGCTGAAGATAATGGTTACAGCAGTATATGGACAGGGATCTTCTAGAAATTTAGGCTGGATTCAGAAGAGGACATGGAACTAGTGATATCATTGCTGATGTCAGATGGATCTTGGCTGAAAGCAAAAAATATAAGGAATATTTTTAGCTGTGTTTTATTGACTATGCAAAGGCATTTGACTCTGTGGATTATACCAAATTATGGATAACATTGTGAAGAATGGGAATTCCAGACCACTTAATTGTGCTAGTGAAGAACCTATACATAGACCAAGAAGCTTTTGTTCTAACAGAGCAAGGGGATATTGCGTGGTTTAAAAACAGGAAGGATTTGTGTCAGGGTTGTATCTTTTCTCCCTACTTATTCAATCTGTATGCTGAGCAAATAATACAGGAAACTGGACTATATGAAGAGGAATACAGCCTCGGGATTGGAGGAAGACTCATTCACCTGTGATATGCAGATGATACAATCTTGCTTGCTGAAAATGAAGATGACTTGAAGGAGTTACTGATGAAGATCAAGACTACAATCTGCAGTATGGATTATACCTCAATATAAAGGAAACAAAAATCCTCACAACTGGACCAACGAATAACATCATGATAAATCAAGAAAAGATTGAAATTGTCAAGAATTTCATTTTGCTTGGATCCACAATCCACATCTATAGAATCAGCAATTAAGAAATTAGACATCATATTGCACTGGGAAAATCTGCTGCAAAAGACATCTTTACAGTTAAAGAGCAAAGATATTACGTTGAAGACTAAGGTGTACCTAACCCAAGCTGTGGTATTTTCAGTCTCCTCTTATGGATGTGAAAGCTGGACAATGAGTAAGGAAGACTGAAGAAAAGTTGATGCCTTTGAATTGCAGTGTTGGCAAAGAATACTGAAAGTACTATGGACTTCCAGAAGAATGAACAAATCTGTCCTGGAAAAAGTGCAGCCAGAATACTCCTTGGAAGTGAGAGTGACCAGACTTCATCTCACCTACTAGGGTCATGTTGTCAGAAGGGACCATTCCCTGGAGAAGGATATCATGCTTGGTAAAGTGGAGGGTGAGAGAAAAAAGAGGAAGACCCTCAATGAGATGGATTGAGATAGTGGCTGCAATAATGAGCTCAAGCATTGCAAAGATTGTGAGGATGGCACGGGACTGGGCAGTGTTTTGTTCTGTCATGCATAGGGTCGCTATGAGTCAGAGCTGACTCGATGACACTTACCAACAACAACAACAAAGTCTGCTCTGCTCTTCCCCTCTGTGAGAGTGTGGTTTGCTGCTACTACCATAACCATAGAGCCCGTGAAAAGAATGGGTGCTGGCAAAAAAGAAGGAAAATATTTTCCTACCATTTACAAGTACTATTTTTGTTGATTTAACATTTACTTAGTTGGTGCAACTCTGCAATTGCTTTTAGAGTTCTTACAGAGTTGAGAGTGGTAATTTCTGTTTTTTTCCTCGTTGATTATGTGGTTGGAGGAGAGGTGATAGGAGTATAGAACTGTTCACATTGCCATTCTAGGAAGTTCCTACCCTGAGATTTGAGATAATGCTCTTGAAGGCTCTGGCCCTACTTTTCCAGCCAAGAAGCAGCCTCCTCTTCTGTAGTTGATGCCTCCATTTTGCCAAGAGGTATCTGTGGCCTCAATGTTTTCGGGCTCTTTTAAGCTGGGATGACTGTTTTCAACTAGTATTTAAGAAAAAACCTGGTGATTATTCAAGAATGTAATTTAGAATGCCTTCCTACACCTATCCCCAGGTATACATCTTTTTTTTGGAGGCATGGATCGTGAAAGACCAAATGGGTCCTGCTGTCTTTTCTTTTCACTAGCATAGTTGGTATGTTCTTCACAAAAGCTTAAAACCAGCTTCCCTGCCATCGAGATGATTGCGATTTGTAGCAATCCCCATTGGGTTTCCAAGGCTTTAAATCTTTATGGAAGCAGACTGCCTCATCTTTGTTCTATGGAGTAGCTGGTGGGTTCAAACCATGGGCCTTTTGGTTAGCAGCCAAATGCCTTAACTACTACCCCACAAGAGCTTATCACTCACGAAAGCTCAGGAAACTGCAATTGTGATGTTCAGCTCTACACACCCTCTTCCAATGCAAGCGTGCACACACACATACACACCTTGTCCTTCCCTCACGTATGTCTCAACAAAGCACAGGGAGCAAAGCATTTTATAGCTGTGGTAGGGGATAAAAAAACTTGGAAAGTCCTGCTCTGGAGGAACTGCTGTGAAACTGCCAGGGAGATCGAATGTCAGATCATCTTTCAGTCCAAGGAAAGTATATTGAAATGCACTGGGGTACAGAGGGAAAGAGAACTTGGCTGTGAGCCAGGAGACCTGTATTCTGCAACAGACTTACTGTGGGACCTTAGAAAGTCAATTTGCTTCTCTATTTAGTCATTATCTTCAGTTAGTAACTATACATTCACCTGAGTAATTATCTAATTTCTTTAATAATTATGAATGTTTAATTTATGAATTATACATTCATTTGATTAATTATTTGGTTAATGATTGGGCATTTATTTTAATGTCCCATGACAGCAGGGATTATGGCTGGTTCTACTCATTATTGTACTAGTAGCACAATGCCTGATACAGAGTAAGTGTTCAAACAGAAAAAGAAAAAAAAAAGTGACCGAAGGAATTAATTTATAATATGAATGGGCTCTAGGAGAGGATCCCTACAGTCCTTTCCTGTTCCATAAATAAAAATAAAATGATATTTCCTCCTGTCCTGCTTAGTGTGAAACCGAATAATGCCTTTTTGAGAATTACAAATGCTATTTTATTTGAGGGAGAAAACGACCTCGACCCTTGGAGCAGCATCAGGATACTGGGGGGCACTAAACAGAGCTTTTGTGGGAAATCTGGCTATTTTAACTTGACTTAAAGTGGACGTGGCAAAGCTTGAAAGTATATGCATCCATACGCTTATTTCAAAGACCAATGAAGGATCATATGGAGGAAAGACCATTACCTTAGACTATTTGGTCTCAATCAAGGATAAGAGAAAGTCCACTTGCTCATATGTTGAAATAAATTTGGGGGCTATCATAAGGGGTTTGGGGAAACTGAAGAATTCTGTTGGAGAAATCAACTCCTCTATGTGAGATGTCTCTGATGAGGAGGACATCTTGAAATAATATGCAACTCTTGATGACACCTCTTCAACACGTAGTAAATCTGACCTTTGCTTTCATCTGTCATTAGGCTGAACCACACGGCCCAGCAAGCAGCTAACACATTGCAACCAAACGTCACAATTGCAGGCTGGAAACATGTGCTCCCTCAAATTGATTAGTGATATTACCAGTGTTTAAACCCATTTCCTGTCACCTTGGAGGGTGGAGGTTACTTGACAGGAAGTCATTCTGCTGTCATCCAGCAGGGCTGCCAATGCAATTCTTTAAACTTGTCGGTGAGTAGAAAGAGGCAGCCAGCTTTTAGTCTGGTCTGAAGCTTTTGCACATGTTGAGTAAAGCGCGCATTTAGCATATCATGGAAGCACCTAGTTTTGATACTCATGGAATGTGCATTTCCTTGATATTTCTAAGTTTCCAAAGGTTTTGGCAAAGGCTGACACAGAAACAGTTTTAGTTAAAAATGAGCTTATTTTATGCTTACTGGATCATTTTGCATTAGCTGTGTCTTCACGTCGATTTTGAAAAATCACCTCTTTGGGGAGTGGGCAAAAAGAAGTCCCAAGAGACAGCACATTTCCTCTAATAAATTCAAGCAACTTTTTCTTTGTATTGAAGATATTATTTGTCATACATTTTCCTTGTCATATTGAGCATTCCCAGACCATCATTTAAAACAGATTGGTAATTTGGCCCTTAATTTTGGCACCTGTACATCTTTTAAAGCTCTGGGCTGTGTTGGAGACTTTACTACTCTGTAAGTTAATACCCTTTTAGGGCCTAAACACCACCATTAACAGCAAATTGGCCTCTCAGGATGCTGGATAGAGCCATTTTTTATATTTATTTGTTTAATCTTTATTAGCCAAAAGTTGTCCAACAGCTCTAAGGGAGTGAATTGCCCATGAGGCTTGAAGGCATGTTTAAATCTTTCCCCTATAACTTCAGGGTTAGAAGTTTTGATCATTGTAAGTACTTTGGGTTGCTTTTGACTCCAACCTCCTTTTCTAGGCAGCCTTGAAAACCTAGCCATAAGCTGATCCCATTCCCTGGCTTGCAGTCTTAATAAGTCCTAGATTTTCATTTTTAGAGGGGACTATAGAGATCATATGGTCAAAATCACTAATTTTGTAAGTAGAGAATTTGAACTCCAAAGAGGGGAAGTGATTATGCTGCTGGAGTCTTAAGTTATTTCTTCTCCAAGGGGATATTTGCTTTTTAATAGATGTCTTCTAATACAAAACCTTCAAGAACCTGGAGAAAGGATTCCTATTGGTGAGATTTCATGAATTGTCAGGTGGTGGGTAGATATTCCTGGACAGAGAAGCTCTTCAAGTGGATTTCTATTCCTTCTGCACCCCCTGATTAACACTTAGTCCTCCTTTTTCTAGGGTAGTAAGACTCTAAAAAGTTAAAGAGGTTTAATTCCACATAATCTTTGGGTGTGTTTATTTCTGGACAACACCTAAGCATATTGCCTGACATAGAATAGATGCTTAAGAAATGTGAACTGAAACCATTCACCAGATTGGCTTTAAAGATACTGGTCTACTAAAAGGTAGCCTGCTATTAAAGGAAGAGCATTATACTTATAAGTCCAGGTTCCCAAACCCTAATGGTAGCTCATCTGAGTATAAGTGATGGTTACTGAGTTGTCAAACTCAAAAAAACCAAACTCACTGCTGTCGAGTCAATCCTGACTCATAGTGACCCCTCTTGGGTTTCTGAGGTGGTATCTGTATGGAAGTAGATTGCCCAGTCTTCCTTCCAAGGAGTGGCTGGTAGGTTTGAACCTCCAGCCTTCTGGTCAGCAGTCAAATGCGTTAGGCACTATACCACCAGAGCTCCAGAATTAATATTCATCCTCATGAAAGTTTTGGGTCCATCCTGAAGGATTTGGCTAATGTTTTGTTGACTCTTGGCTGGCAGGGCCTGGGTTGGAGAGGAATCATGGACTCTTAGAGTTGGGTGGAATCTTAGAGGTCATCTAGGCCAACTTACTCCTGAGCCTTGCTTGATTCCCTTTGCTCTGAACCTGCGTGATGGTCTTTGCACTTCCAGGGTGGAACCACACGCTTCCCATGAGATTATCCAGTCAAGTTTGAACTGATTTAGCTATGCATTTAAAGATACGTTCTCTTTAGCCATATCTAACCTCCCTTAAAGTTTCTACCATTAGCCACATGTCTGATCTTTGGAATCATAGGATTCAAGCCTAATTACTCTGCACGACTGTAATTCATGAGCCTTGTTTTTTCCCCAAGCTAATTTTCCCCGAGGATATATTGTTAACATTATTCTTGCTTCTAAGGGAAGATGAAGATTCTTAAACAGGCAAATTCCATGTTTGTTTTGTTTCTTCCTATGTTTTATTTACTTTTTATGTTTGTGCTTAATGATTTTGAAAGAGGTAGCTAATAAACACATTTAGTTTCCTTGTTAGTCTTTTGGCTTTCCAAAATAATGATTACTTATTTACTTAAGTAATACAATGTTTTTGTTTGTTACTTTGAATTATACACAAGTTTCATTTGATGTTCTCTTTGAGCACAGTAAAGATCTCATTCCCAAAAGAATTTGAGTGGATTTTTGATTATTTCTTTATGGGAGAACAGCTGTGATCACAACAGGGAGAGTTCTAAGGATCTGCTATTAATAATTTACTTGATCTTGGATATTCCACTTTTCGGTCCCAAATAATTTTATTCAGTGAATAAATAGGCAATAGTATAGAGTATCACTCCCCTGCTCAACATGTTTCAGAGGCCTTAACTGTACCGTGTATGTTGCAATTCTATCAAAGTGTGGTTCACTAATGGGCAGCATCAGCATCACCTAGGAGCTTATTAGAAATAAGTTACTGGGCTCCCCTCAGACCCACTGGATCAGAATATCTGGAGAAGGGCTCCAGAAATCTGCATCCAAATAACTCTTCAGGGGGTTCTTATGCACAATAAAGTTTGAGATGCATTTGTGTGTACATATAGACTGACATTCCCCACCAAAAGCCCCAAACAGCTGTTCTCACTCTTTCATTACTATATATTCTTTTAAGTTAAATTTTCTATTGTGATTTGAATGAACATTTACAGAGCAGTTTTTCCATTCAACAATTTATACACATTTTGTTTCATGACACTGATTACAATGCCCACAACGTAGCATCACTCTACCCACTTTATTCCTGTGTTTTCCATTTCCATTTGTCCTTCTTCGCTATGCATACTATCTACTCGTAAGCTTTGTCCACATTAAACTACTATACTCCACCCCCAACCCTAAACAACTTTCCTTTTCTACTAATTTTTGCTCACACTATTCACTCTACTATGGATGCCCTTACTGCCTTTTAATCTTAAGACTCAATTCCGGTGTGGCCTCCTTTATGAAGACATCATGATGTCCCTAACCAAAAATAGTTTCTCTTTTTTCTAAGACTGTCAAAGCAATTTGCACCTTTCTGCAATAGATTTTTTCTCTAAATTAGAGTTGTTACATGTCTTTTCTCTGAAACCTCTACCTATCTCCCTACTCTATCCTTCTTAATATTTGCACAAACATATAGTCAGGGATCAAGAGGTTTGTTAAGCAAATGAAATGATTTGCTATCAGTGAAAAAGCAACGTACTTGGAATAAAAGAGGTGAGGGTTCTGATCTACCCTCCATCATCAGCCGGTTTGGTTTCTTTAAGAAAGTTTCTTCATCTCTCAGAAAATCAATTTTCTCATTAGTAAAGTGAAAGGATTGGAGTAGCTAATTGTTTCCCAAACAGAGGTATAAAGATAAATGCCAGTTTGTGACGAAGTTTTCAGCAAGTTATGTGGAAATGTGAAAATAAGAACAATATAGTGAGTTCTTAGGAAGCTAAATTTATTCATTTAATATTTAAGTTCCAAGTTTATGACTTTCTTACATTTTTGTTATTAAAATGATTATAACATTATGAAATGGTGTTGATAATTGATGGTAGTTGCCACTTTTAAATATCTTTACTTTGCAAAAGCAAGCCACCACAAAAAATTGAGCTACCCTATTTTGGTGCCCTTGTTGTTGTTGTTGTTAAGTGCCATCGAGTCGTTTCCGACTCATAGCGACCCCATGCACAGCAGAATTGGTGCCCTTAATATTGATTTAATTTTGCAATGGTACTGAACCATAAAATCCAAAAGTACGTGAATCCAAGTCTCCTGCCAGGGTTGACATTCTAGTCTATGAATTGTAGTTGTATCAAGGACGGACACTGAACCCCTGTGGAGAACCTAGGTGCCACAGAGACGACAGTTTAAAATTCTACGAGAGGTTGGCTACCTTGTCCCTCTGGCCTAATGTTTAATGGACTTTAGGATGGTGGCAAGGATGTGTGGCTGCCAGTAACCCTGCTCTGAGGGAAGACTGAAAGCTGGCCTTGGTGCTCAGTACTCTTTTGCTACCTTTTGTAACAGCTCTAAAAGCTTTTGCACTGAAAAACTACAAAACTGAACCAAAGTGAAGATTTTCATAGTCTCCTACCCTTACAAAATGTTTGGTCACATTTAGCAGAGAAATAGGAATTTTCAGGCCTAATTTATAACAGTGTGATGTTGTTGTTGTTATGTGTCGTCGAGTCGGACCTGACTCATGGCGACCCCTCCTTGGGTTTCCGAGGCAGTATCACTACGGAAATAGATTGCTCCATCTTCCTTCTGAGGAGTGGCTGGTGGGTTTGAACTGCCAGCCTTCTGGTTAGCAGTCAAGTGCCTTAGGCACTATGCTACCAGAGCTCCCAAGTTATAACAGTAGTATCAGTTAAAAATAAATGATAACTCTTCAAAACTGATGCAGGCTTCCAGATATAGCACTGAATGAAGGGTCCATTTAACACAAGGTTATCAAAACTCTCGGCCTATTGTTTCATTTTATATCCATTCTAGTCCTCCTATTTATTCCAGTCCTCAAGAACCAAGTCTGGTTGCTTCAGTGTTCAAACAGACTGACTCTGACTGTGGAGGCTTTCTGTCTCTAATTTTACAGTAGCATATCTCTCGATTATTAACACATTAAAGGCAATCTATTTCTAGCTTAGAAATCTGATGCTAATTAGTTTTGGAATATTTTATTTTAAAAAACGTTTTCCAAATGGAGCTGTGAATTATTCAGTTTCTTTATTCAGGACTAAAGAAAACCTTAATTGTGCCAGGAAAAGTTGGTCCAAGGAGACCAAAACATTAGAGTCTTGGAGTTTACCTGTCAATCTTGTATTTTCACGTCCTCTGCCTAAAAACAAGCCTACAAGCTAATTGACTTCTGTTCCTTTCCTGTTGGCCTCTCATTTTTCTGAACATGGAGACTCAAATTAAAACAAAGATAAAATTCCAGGGGAAGCTGGCATTGATCAAGGTTTGGATTAAATTGAATTAAGTGCTTTTTATTGAACTCAGCAGTATTAGTTATTAAAACCAGAAGGCTTTACCCTGGCTAGTGTAAAAAAAGAAAACAATGACTCATACTGCGGCACAGATTTTATTGGGAAATTAAAGCACTCATTTTCTCTTATTCCATTAAAACTTTTGCAGACAAACACATGTAAACAAGATCAGGAGATGGAAAGCAGTGAAGAGACAGTCTTTCTCATCTCTCGTGCTTCATTGGTTCCAGCTTTCAGTTGTAGGAACTTAGGGAAAAAACTCTTATCTAGGAAGGCATACTAACATTTTCCTTTTTGGAGGACATAAATCAGTCGAGTTGCCAAAGTACCTGTATACAGATAGATAGATAGATAGCAGCATGCTGTTGTTGTTAGGTGCCACCGACTCATCTTTGACTTATAATGACCCTATATACAACAAACAAAACTGGGTCCCGTGCCAGCCCACCACCTCTGCTGTACCTGAGCCCATCGTTGTACTCACTGTGTCAATCCATCTTGTTGAGGGCCTTCCCCTCTTTCCTTGACCCTCCACTTTACCAAACATGATATCCTTCTCCAAGGAATGGTTCCTTCTGACAACGTGACCAAAATAGGTGAGATGGAGTCTGGCCATTCTTGCTTCCAAGGAGCATTCCAGCTGCACTTCCTCCAGAACAGATTTGTTAGTTCTTTTAGCAGTCCATGGTACTTTCAGCATTCTTCACCAGCACCACAACTCAAAAGCATCGACTCTTCCTCAGTCTTCCTTATTCATTGTCCAGCTCTGACATGCATATGAGGCAATTGAAAATACCATGGCTTGTGTCAGGCGTATCGTAGTTCTCAAAGAGACATCTTTGCTCTTCAGCACTTAAGAGACGTCTTTTGCAGCCGATTTGCCCAGGGCTATATGTCGTCAGATATCCTGACTGCTGCTTCCATTAGTGTTGATCGTAGAGCCAAGTAATATGAAGTCTTTGACAGCTTCAATCTATTCTCCATTCATTGTGATGCTGCTTATTGGTCTGGTTGTGAGGATTTTTGTTTTCTTTATATTGAGGTGTAATCCATACCGCAGACTATATTCTTCAGTCTTCATCAGTAAGTGCTTCAAGTCATCCTCACTTTCAGCAAGCAAAGTTGTGTCGTCAGTGTATCATAGGTTGTTAATGATTTTTCCTCCAATCTTGATGCCACATTCTTCTTCATATAGTCCAGCTTCTCAGATTATTGGCTCAGCATACAGATTGAATAAGTATGGTGAAAGGATACAACGCTGATTCACTCCCTTCTTGATTTTAAACCATGCATGTCCCCTTGTTCTGTTTGAACGACAGCCTCCTGGTCTATGTACAGGTTCCTCATGAGTGTACTTAAGTGTTCTGGAATTCCCATTCTTCTCAATGTTATCCGTAATTTGTTATGATCTACACAGTTGAATGCTTTTAGCAGCAAAGCATAGCATAGAAAGCATTAGCCAGCAAGTTGGACTTTGAATCCCAGAATTAGGTCCATCACCTGCAGGCTGACTGGCCTTGTCCTTATTCTGTCATCTATTTCCTTGTTGTGTTTTGTACCTATGGGAAACCACCATGACCTACAGTGAATACGACAATAAACTGAGACTGAGATCAGAAAACTGAGGCCCTTGGGCCAAATTATTATTGTTTTCTTAATAAACCAAAGTCCATATTTTATTCAGATGTCCTTACTTTTTACCAAATATCTTTTTCTTTTCTTTCTGTTCAAGATCCCATGAAGGATACCACATTACATTTAGTTGTCATGCCTCCTTAGGCATGGCTGTGACAGTTTCTGAGTCTTCCCTTTTTTGATGACCTTGACAGTTTTGAGGAGTATTGGTCAGGTATTTTGTAAAATGTCCCTCTATTAGGATTTGTGTGATGTTTTCCCATAATTAGATTGGTGTTAGTGTCATTTTCATCACATCACATCAAGGGTACGCATTATCAATATGACTTCTCATTGTTGATATTGACCTTGATTACCTGGCTGAAGTACTATTTGTCAGGTTTCTTCCCTGTAAAATTACTTTTTCCATCATGATGTCATTGTGCACAGTGTACACTTCAAGAGTAGGGAGTTATGCTCTGCCTCCTCAAGGGCAGAGTATGTGTGTAGATTATTTGTATTCTTCCACATGTGAGATTTTTCTCTTCTACCCCATTTTATTTATTCAGTCATTTGTTCATATCAATATGGACCCATGTATATGAATTGTAATCCAGCATTACTAGTCGCCCTTGAATCTATTTTGACTCATGGAGACTTCATATTTGTCACAGTAGAAATGTGCTGTGTAGGATTTTCAGGGTTGTGACCTTTTGGAAGCGGATCACCAGGCCTTTCTTCTGAGCACCTCCAGGTGGCTTAAAACCACCGGCCTTTCAGTTAGCAGTTGAGCACTAACCGCACCACTCAGGAGCTCCTAATCTGGTGCTACTTTATTTGTATTTTTGCTCCAATCATTGTAGCTTTGGTCACCGGGTACTCTTTCGGTTGGCTCCTGTGTCCCTTTGACGTACCCCATCATTGTGAGGTTTTTTTTTTGGGGGTCCTTTTCTTGAACACTTCCTTTTGCCACCTGTTTTTGTAAATAAAGTTTTGTTGGAGCACAACCACACTCATTCTTTTACATATTGTCTATGGCTACTTTTACACTACAGTTGGAGAGTTGGATAGCGGTGACAGAGACCAAATGGCCCACAGGCCTGAATATTTACTATCTGGATTTTTAGAGAAAAAGTTTGCTGACCTGATCTAGATTATTCTCTACATTTTTTAGTAATGTACAGCAACTGTACCTTGATGGAGTATAATTTCCAGGACTTTTCAGACTTAAACTGATAGAATATTTATAACACTTTGAACATGATTTTGACCTTGAAGTGTTTTCATCAATGATACTATCAACAAACTTTGGCTAAATACCCATGGGTTTAGGTGGCTATGTTCCTTTGGCTATAACTGCTTCCTTGACTGCATGCTTGACGGGTTGCAAAGTATTTTCTGTCATCAGGTTTTCATTGAAGGAAAAAACTTAAAGATCAAGTTCATTGTGTCTCTATTCCTTTCACTAGCTTGGACTATGAGAATTCATGTAACTATGGTCTGAGTTGTTTCAATGGCTACTATTACTACTGTGTATGTGAGGAATTTCTTGTTGATAACACTAAATGTGCCGCATAGAAGAAGGTAAGTGATAAAAGTTTTGCACAAGGCCAGTAAGCTTATTATTCCATTGGTAAATTTACTCAAATTAGCATCAAAGATTCCAGTAGTGAAATATGGCTACATTAGCTTACTTCTCTTAAGTGTTCTCTAAGCCATGTGCTTTGACCTGAAGTGAGAGAAAATAAATCATCTGGCTCCACAGTGGTTTAATATGTCTAAACATCTGGATTTAGACATAAATCTTATTTCAATACAGTTTTCACACTCCAACATCATCATCTCACCAAATTAGTAAAGTTGTCAATAGAGGGTGATTAGAGAAATGGTGTGATTTATTTCAAATAATAAATGTATTAAAGCCCCAGTGAAGCAACATTAGCGTTATAAAATTCAAACTATAGTACAACCTGTAATAATACAGATACAGAGTACAGTGGACAAGGATAATATTCGTGTTATACACTTTCTCTAGTGTATTGATACTGATAACCTATATAGCACCATGCACACAGGGGATAGGATTTGACCCATGGTACAACCTAATTCGGATTATAGAATAATGGTGTTTTATAATAGAATTCTACTATAAAAAATTAAAATAATAGACTGAAAAAGTTAAAGTTCTCATAGGTACATTAAGCTTAGCACATAATATAAAATTCTATTTCTTTCTTCTTTCATTGCCAATCTTTTCAAATAAGTAGTCTGTCTCTGTTTTCAATCCATGCTCTCATTAGCTTTCTGAAATCTGCCTTTTTCTCTGATTATTTACCCAGACCTGAACTCTTGAATGTCACCATGACTTCTTAATTGCCAAAGCCAAGTGTCTTTTCCCATCTCTAGTCTTTGTTTTGTATGCAACATTTGATACTGATTTGCACCTCTGAGTGTTTCTCTCTTTTTTTCTTAACATCTGATTCTTAGTCTTTTGCTCTTGTCACGATGCAATCATCTCTTGTGATTTTGTTCCCTTCTTTGGCTTCACTTCTATGCAGATGATAGTCAAATTTGAATCGCCAACTTGATCTATCTCCTGGGTCGTTATCTCCACTAAACATTTTCCCTTGATTTCTTGATTCTTCTCAAATTCAGTGTATCTTGTCATTTTTCTTTCTTAAATTTGGTTCCTTTCTCCTCAATTTCTTATTTCTGTTAAAGCTCCCACTATTGCCAGGGTTGACTGGGACTGACATTGGAGTGACATGTCATGCATTTTTCCTCCTGTTCTCCTGACACATTTTCATGACCTTCTCTCTGCACTGTCTTTTTTCAGTGCTCTGCCTGACCCTCTCTCTTTACTGTCTTTGTCAGTGCTCTGCCTTCCTGTGAGTGTTTGCTGAGGAGTTTGGATCCACCATGTGCCAAGGATTGTTTTTGTTTTTCTCTTCCTCTCCCGTTGACCCTACTTTACCTGCTTATTCTACTCCTCATCTGCATAACTACGACCACCTCAGACTGGTTTCTCTGCTTTACACTCTCTCCACTAATCAATTTACTGTATATACCACATACAAAATGACATTCCTTAAAAGTTACTTCCATAATGTCATTTAAAGAATTATGGTAGCTCCCCATGATCAAAAGGATAAAATAAAACTCCTAATATTAATGGTGAAATTCTTCCACAATTTTACCGAGACCTGTCTTTGGAGTGTTATCTCTCTTTTCCATTCTGTATAGTATCTTCTCTTTCCTCCAAAGAAAACTTGCTTATAGTCCACAGAACTCATACTTGTTTGGGCTTTTCTGCTTGTAAACCATGGTACACAGAGACTACTTACCTGCCATCCTCATTCCATTCTACATTGAAATCCTGCCCATCCTTTAATTCCAGTGCACATGTCACTTCCAATGAGATTACTTCAGTACAGAATGGTGGCATGAAAAGATACCATGGCATATGGAAGGGAAAACAAGATATTTGAACCTAGAGGATTTACCTCTGCTAGTCACCATACAAGGTTGGAGTCTCTATGTATCCTCTGGTGTCTAGGATATGTCATGGTAGCCTTTTATGCATTGTAAAAGGATAGAATGTACCTTGTGTGTGGGTGGAATTCTTAATTACAGTACAGAACTTTGACACTGGATTATCTTTACCTAGCCTTGCAAGTAGTGAATGTATAATCATCAATGGGGACATTGATATTCAAGGCATAAATTCTTGTGTAATCAATCCTGAGAGTGATGGAGAGTGGCTGGAAGGCTGAATGACCTGGTTCAATGGCTATGTATGGGAAAAATGATTTGAGGTGTAGCAGCCAGACCAGTTTGGAGCTAAATGGAGTATCTACTCTGTTTCCAGGGAGCTGAGGCCATGGTGTGATGATTATTTACAGGCATGTCCATACCCTTCTTACAAGTAGCCTTCATAAGCAGGTGGTGTTGTGTTGTGTGCCATCGAGTCGGCCCCGACTCATAATGACCCCTCTTTGGGTTTCCGAGGCAGTATCACTACGGAAGTAGGATTGCCCAACCTTCCTTCCGAGGAGTGGCTGGTAGTAACAGCCAAAAGCAAGTCCTCTTCTACATTTAGAATTCTTCTCTAGGCTCAACAGGAACCAACTGAACTTTCATCAGAAAAATACTTTTAAGGCATCAGAAGGGAAAAAAGCATTCAAAATTATGTACATTTATTCAGTAAACAAAACAAATAAAACTTTTCAAATATACTAAAAGAAGATGTTTGGATAACGATGTGTTTGTCCATAGTCCTTAAACCCAAATCATAGCTTTCTCTGTTCTATTTGCCTGTGGAAATATACCAAACCAAGAGTTGGCTTGACCTTCTGACATTAGAACAAAGACGTTGTCAAATTTCAGCACAGTTAAGCTTGTATGTAGCATAATACCTGGAATGGAGACCTAGAAAGAAATGGTTTCGGTATGGCTAGTGGGAATTTTTTCCTCTTGTATTAGAAATAAACCAGTGCCCTTGGTGGAAGGAAAAGGTCACTGTACTGTGAGACATGCCTTCTGCGAGATGAGGCTCTGACCACTAATGACACTTGTGCTTTTCATTATGACAAAGGTGTTAACCACAATGTGCTGGCTGTGCTCCAGCCCAAGCCATTGCAGCCTTCTGCTGCAGCCGCCTCCCTTGTCTTAGCCTTGGTTGGCTGTAGAATTCTTCACTTCCTGTCCTAAACTTTTGTGAGGTGTCATGGCTGTTAAACAGCTGCCATGTTGCAGGCCAGATGTGGCTGCACTTTAGTGTGCATGAAATGTTCCTCCTATAAAATATTAGATAGTTTAAAAATCTGTTTTGAAGGTTTATAAAACACTTAGGATTCCTTTAGATAAGGGGGCTATTTGTATATTCTTAAATTGTGTGTGAAAATGTACCAAAGGAAAAAATACAAAGGGTGGGAATATTGTAATCCCTTTGGTCTTCTGTTTGTGAAGATAAATTGTCCATTATTTTGAGGGAAATAAATGGATATAATCCAATTAGACTTTCAAAAATCGGTAACAAGTTTTCTAATCAAAGGCCTTTAAAATACAGTCTTTATGTTGAGTTTGGAGAAAGAAAGATCAGTTTTGATTGAAGAAGGTAATTTATTTAGAACCAGGCAGAAGGAAGGAATAAATACATATTTATATTTTTAAGATATTGTTTTATTGAGGTATAATTTACATACAGTGAAGTGCAAAGATCTTAAGTATACAGTTTGGTTAGTTTTCCCAAGAGCACACTCTTGTGTAACCTCATCCCTTTCAACACCTAGTACATTTTCATCACTCCCAGAAAGCTCTGTTATGGGCCTTCCTAGTCCATGCTAACACTACCCCACCCCCAAGCAATTACTGGCCTGATTTCTATCATCATATTCCCGACTCTTCTAGAACTTGATGTAAATAGGATTGTGCAGCATATACTTTTTTGTCTAGCTTCCTGCACTCAGCATAATGTCTTTGAGATTCATCCATGATATTGTATCAGTAGTCTGTCTGTCTTTCATTGCTGAGTTGTGGTTAGCTCCTGTTGAGTTGCCCCTGACTAATGGTGACTCTGTTACAGAGTAGAACTGCTCCATAGGGTTTTCTTGGCTGTAATATTTATGGAAGTAGTTTGCTTGGCCTTTCCTCTGCAGAGCCACTGGTTGGGTTCAAACCACCAACCTTTGGGTTAGCAACTGACTGGAAACCACTTTGGTCACCCCGGCTCCTTTTGTTGCTGTATACTACACTATCATGTGAATGTATGTTTACCCATCCTCCTATTGATGGACATCTGGATTGTGTCTTTGACTATTCTGAATAAAGTTTCTATGGATGTTATTGTGTGCAGCTTTTTGTATACATAGGTTTTCATTTTTTTTCTCATATTAATGTCTAGGAATGGAATTGGTGGATGAATATTAGAGCCCCCATGGAACAGAAAGAAGACTCAAGTTTAATATTTGTAAAAATTAATCTGGAAAGAAGAACATACAGAGATGTCTTCAAATACATAAATTGAACTGAGTTTTCCTGGACACTGAAATACAGAGCTGGATAGGAGATAAGTGGTCAGAAGTGTGCCTAATAAAAAGAAAAGCAATAATAACAGTCAACATTAGTTACATGCTTACTATATAACAGGCTCATTGCTTAATGCTTTGTAGTCATTTCATTTTATTCTCTCAATATCCTATAAAGTAAGATCAGTATTATCCACATTTAAAGGTACAGAAACCAAGGTTTAAAAAAGTTAAATAATGTATTCAAATTGCAGCTAGAAAATAGTGAAGTTAGGGTTTAAATAAGACAGCCTGACTTCAGAATCTGGGTGCTTAATTTCTGCACCTTATGACAGAAAGATAATCAGTGAACTTCGATGCTCCTACATATATGAAAACCAAGAACCGCTGAAGACAGTTTCTGATGTCATTTGCTGTGGCAAAAGGTGTATACTGACAACTGTATTGAAAAAATTGTTTTACCCTTGAATAAAATAGGTACTTTCTATATAGGGCACCATGTATAATTTTGGTTGCCATACTTCAAAATGATGGCATCAGAAAGGTAATATAGAATGAGGATGGGGATTGGTGGTAATGGAGATTTTGTTCACGAAAAAATTATGCAGATTAGATCTGAATATATGAAGCAGAGAGGGAATATAACTGATAGTTACCATGGTCTTAGTCATTGGTTCCCAGCATGTAGCATAAGAGGATCATCACTGAAGCTTCAAATATAGAACCTTAAATAAAATAAAATGAAGAACTACTTTACCCAATTTATGGAACTTATTAACTGAAGTAGGTCGTGAAGAGCAAAAATAGAAATATATTCAGAGGAAAAGTTGAAAAGTTTAATGAATGACAGTTCCTTGAGTTATTTAGGGGAACTTGGCTATGGCAGGGAGGGGAAGGGGACATTCCTAAGCTTTGAAGTTGATGTCTAAGAGAATAGCTATGTTCATTTTAACAAATATCATTCTGAAACTGTAAGACATTCTATATGTTTGAACAAGTTGTCTTTTCCAGAAGATGACATTGTATTTTTTATGTTTTTTATATATACCACTCTCTTTGGCTCAGATGCCCTATCCCTCTGCATTCTTTAAGATCCAGCTCAAAATGCACCACTTTTGTGAAGCCTTCTTCAACATTTTCTAGCAGTTAATTACTTTCTGCTCCATTGTTCCTATTAATTTCCTCTATTTTAGCACCTATCACAGTGTATAAGCATTCTTCCTACAGCCCAAATTTTTACTGGTTTAGATGACTGGATCTAACTCAATATGTCAACTCTTCACAGAAATAAAAGAAAAAGCTACTATGAGCTCTGTTCTTTAGGTATGTTCTTTAAGTATGTGCTTGTCCAGTCTACATAGGAATTAGAACAGGTTGCTAGGCAAAATCCAGGTGTTCATTCCTGATGTGGACTCTTAATGATGCTTATTAAGAGATGCTGAAATCTGAGTTTAGCTATTGAAGGGGAGCCAAAGATTAATTATTTCTACTTGATTCTTAATCTCTGCTTTCTTCTCTTGCTTTTGGGCCAGACTGTCTCTTGCTACTTAATAGTCATCTTCAACATATATTTGTTCTTATTTATAGTGACAGGCAGGGAGAACTTGGAGAGAGTAGAAATAGGATTTGTAGTATTTGGCTTCCCTTCTGCAGCTAAAACCGTCAAGTTTTATTTGCATCTCTACTGCCCCCTCTTCAGCTTATTTCCTTTCACATGTTTTCTGTCCCGTTCTACCTGGAACATTATTAAAATCTAAGGGACACTACTATGAATAATTATAGTCACAATTATTTATTGAATACTTATTGTATGCTTAGCACTGTTTTGAGCTACCCTGAAATGAAGCTACCATCAGAATAGGCTAGGTTATACTATGGTAACAACGTTGAAATTTCAGTGGTTTAACATGCAGAAAAGGCTTCCCCCCCCCCCCCCCATAAAGTCCATTGCAGGCCTGGGAACTTTGAGGATAACTACCATCCATATGAAAGCTCTCACTCCAGATTTCTTGAATCTTATGACATCTTCATATCAAAATAGGATTCTACATCACAGCAGTGGAGAAGAATAGTATGGAGGGTTTGTCATCCATAATTATATGCTTCTAACTGTAAGTTACATACATCACTTGTCTGTCAGTTTGTTATACCGTGCAAGCTTCATGTTGCTATGCAGCTGAAAGCTAAGCCACCAGTATTTCAAATGCCATAGGGTCACCTATGGTGGACAAGTTTCAGTGGATCATCCAGACTAAGACAGACTAGGAAGAAGGCGTAGTTATCTACTTGTTTGGAAAAAAAAAAAAAAAATGGCCAGGGAAAACTTCATGAGTATCAGCAGCAGAACATTGTCAGTGTAAGTGCCAGAAGATGAGTCCCTCAGGTTGGAAGTCATTCAAAATAATACTGGAGAAGAGCTGCTTCTTTAAGGTAGAGTGGACCTTAATAACAAGGAAGGAGTGAAGCGTTAGGGACCTTCATTTTGTGATGTGGGATGACTCAAAATGAAAAGAAAAAGCTGGGGCCATCCATTAATAATCAGAATGTGGAATGTACAAAGTGTGAATCTAGGAAAATTGGAAGTTGTCAAAAATGAAATGGAATGCATAAAGATCAATATCCTAGGCAATAGTGAGCTGCAATGGACTAGTATTGGACATTTGGAATTAGACAGTCATATGGTCTACTGTGATGGGAATGATACATTGAAGAAGAAAAGCATTACATTCATAATCAAAAAGAACATTTCAAGATCTATCCTAAACTACAGAGCTGTCAGTGATAGGATAATATTTGTATGCCTATAAGGAAGACCAGGAAGCATCAAAAGAAGATGGAAGGAATATACGGAGTCACGGTGCCAAAAAGCATTGGTTGATGTTCAGCCATTTCAGGAGGGAGCATATGATCAAGAATGGATGGTGTGTGAGGCTGGGTTCTCTAGAGAAGCAAACCCAGTAAAGCTTATATATATATATAGAGAAAGAGAAATTTATGTTAGGAAAATGGCTCAGACACTTATAGAAGCTGGCAAGTCCTAAGTTTTTGGATCAAACATCAAACTAGAGGCATTTTTTGACTCACGTAGCTGCAGGGGTTGATGAGCTCAAGGTTGGCAGGCAGTATCCTGGCTGTTGACTCTAACAAATGATGAATCCAAGATCTCCAGGCCGAATGGTGGATTGTTTGCTCATGGACAGTTGTAGGCAGCACAACAGGATCCGGATCCACAGAAGAGTGTCTCTTTTTCCCAGGATGTCCATAAATATATTGGAAGCAGCCACATCCCTAGGGAAACTCCCTTTCAGTGGATTGGCTGCTCAAAACTTTTATGTCGTATCCTATCATGGGAATAACCCACATCACAACTGCTTTAACCACTCAAAGTTGTGGTCCAGCCAAGTTGACACGCAACTCCAACTATCGCAGATTGTATTCAAGGAAGAAGTCCAAGCTGTGCTGAAGGTATTGGACAAAAAGAAGGCTTCAGGAATTGATAGAATACCAATTAAGACGTTTTAATAAATGGATGTAATGCTGGAAGCACTCCCTTGTCTATGCCAAGAAATATAGAAGATGTCCTGGCCAACAGATGGGAAGAGATCTATATTTGTGCCCATTCCAAAGAAAGGTAAAGCACTGGAACGTGCATATTGTTGAATGATATCACTATCACATGCAAGTAATATTTTGCTGAAGATAATTAAAAAATGGTTACCGTAGTGCATCAACAAGGTTGTTGTGTTGTTAGGTACCATTGTGTCACTTCCGACTATTAGCAACTTTCTGATCTACAGAAGCAAACTCTGCCTGGTTCTGCACCATCCTCACAATCGTTGCTATGTTTGAGCCTATTGTTGCAGCCACTGTGTCAATCCATTTCATTGAGGCTCTTCCTATTTTATGCTGACTTTCTTCTTTACTAAGCTTGATGCCCTTCTCCAGGGACTTGACCCTCCTGATAACATGTCCTAAGTTTGTGAGGCCAAGTTTCACCATCTTTGCTTGTAACAAGCATTTTGATTATACTTCTTCCAATACAGATTTGTATGTTCTTCTGGAAGTCTGTTCTGTATTCTTTGCCAGCACCATAATCCAAATTCATCAGTTCTTCCATCTTCCTTACTCATTGTCCAGCTTTCACATGCATATGAAACGGTTGAAAATACTATGGCTTGGGTCATGCCCACTTTAGTCCTCAAAGTGACATCTTTGCTTTTTAACACTTTAAAGTAGTCTTTCACATCAGATTTGCCCAATGCAATACATTGTTTGATTTCTTGACTGCTGCTTCCATGGGCATTGATTGAGGATCTAAGTAAAAGGAAATTCTCGACACCTATATTTTCTTCATTTATCATGGTGTTGCTTATTGGTCCAGTTGTGAGAATTTTGTTTCCTTTATACTGAAGTGCAATCCATACTGAAGGCTGTAGTCCTTGATCTTCATCAGTAAGTTTAGTCTTCTTCACTTTCAGCAAGCAAGCTTGTGTCATCTGCATGTTGTGGGCTGTTAATGAATCTTCCTCCATTTCTGATCTGCATTCTTCTTCATATAGTCCAGCTTCTTGGATTGTTTTCTCAGCATACAGATTGAAAGGTGAAAAGACAGGCTGGTACACACCCTTCCTGATTTTAAACCTTGCAGTATCCTCTTGTTCTATTTGAATGAGTTCTGCATGAATGGAATTAAGTGTTCTGAAATTATCATTTGAAGCAGTGTTATCTGTAATTTATTATGACCCACACAGTTGAATGCCTTTGCATAGTCTATAAAACACAAATAAACATTTTTCTGGTATTCTCTGCTTTCAGCCAAGATACACTTGATCAGCAATGATATTCTTTGTCCTATGTTCTGTTCTGAATTTGGCTTGGATTTCTGGCAATTCCTTACTGATGTATTTTTGCAATAATTTTCTTTTAAAAAATTATCTTCAGAAAACTTGTACTTTCTTGTGATATTAATGATATTGTTCAATAATTTCTATGTTCTATTGCATCACCATTCTTTGGAATGGGCACAAATATGGATCTCTTCCCATTAGTTGGCCAGGTAGACATCTTCTGAATTTCTTGGCATAGACAAATGAGTGTTTCCAGCATTGCATCCATTTGTTGAAACATCTCAATTGGTGTTACATCAATTTCTGAAGCCTTGATATTTGCCAATATCTTGAATGCAGCTTAGACTTCTTCCTTGAATACCATTGGTTCTTTATTATATGGTTGAACATCAACCAATTCTTTTTGGTACAATGAAGCAGTGTATTCCTTCCATCTTCTTTGGATGCTTCATTCAATACTTTGTCCATAGAATTACTCAATATTTCAAATTGAAGCTGGATTTTTTTTTCTCATTTCATTCAGATTGAGTAATGTTCTTCATTACTTTCAGTGGGGCACGTTCTTCCTCTTTGTTTTTCTAACTCCAGGTCTTTGCACATTTCATTATGATACTTTACTTTGTCTTCTCAAGCCACACTTTGAGATCATCTGTTCAGTTCTTTAACTTTATCAATTTTTCCATTTACTTTAGCTACTCTGCATTCAAGAGTAAGTTTCAGAGGCTCTCCCAACATCTATTTTGGTCTTTTCTTTCTTCTTTTTTAAATAACCTTTGCTTTCTTCATGTATGATGTCCTTGATATCATCCTACAACACATCTGGTCTTTGGTTTGTTCTTGAGATGATCTAAACTCATGTGAGATATACTCAAGTTTGCACTTTGGCTCTGGTAGACTTATTTTAACGTTCTCTGCTTCAACCTAAACTTGCATATGAGTAACCCATGGTCTGTTCTGCAGTTACATGGTCTTGTTCTGACTGATGATATTGAGCTTGTCTGTCATCTTTTTCCACCAATGTAGTAGATGTGATTGCTGTCTATTCCAATCAGCAAGATTCATGTGTATAGTTGCCATTGTTGTTGAAAAAA
The DNA here is from genome assembly GCF_000298275.1 of Orycteropus afer afer. Classification (NCBI taxonomy): domain Eukaryota; kingdom Metazoa; phylum Chordata; class Mammalia; order Tubulidentata; family Orycteropodidae; genus Orycteropus; species Orycteropus afer. Next base: position 8,092,381 of record NW_006921651.1, read on the forward strand.
GCTTTTTGCAATGAATAAGTTGTTGGTATTGCAAACTATGATTTGATCTCCAGCATCTTTTTATCACCTTGGCCATATTTTCCAACTACTGATACTTCTTTGTTTCCAATTTTTGCATTCCTATCACCAGCAATTACCAATTCATTTTGATTGCATGCTTGAGTGATTTCACACAACAGAAGTTGGTCAAGATCTTAAATTTCTTCAATTTTGGCATTAGTGGTTGCTGTATAAATTTGAATAATAGTCATATCTAATAGCCTTCCTTATGGATATTATCCTATCACTGACAGTATTGTACTTCAGGATAAATCTTGAAATGTTCTTTTTTATGATGAATGTAATGCCATTCCTCTTCAATTGGTCATTCCCACCAAAGTAGACCATGTGATTGTCTAATTAGAAATGTCCAATACCAGTCCATTTGCAGCTCACCAATGCATAGGCTATTGATCTTTATGCATTCCATTTTGTTTTGACAGCTTTCAATTTTCTTAAATTTTTACTTCATACATTCCACATTGACAGGGAACTGCCAGAAATTCAAGCCAAATTTTGAAGAAGATGTGGAACAAGGGATATCATTGCTAATGTCAGAAGGATTGTAATTGAAATTCATCAGTATGGATTACACCTCAACATAAAGAAAATAAAAATTCTCACAACTGGACCAATCAGAAGCATAATTTTAAATGCAGAAAATACAGAGGTTGTCAAGAATTTAATTTTTCTTAGATCCACAATCAATGCCCATGGAAATAGCAGTCAAGAAATCAAACAATGAAGAAACAAACAAGCAAACAATGTATTGCATTGGACACATCTCCTGCAAAAGACCTCTTTAAAGTGTTAAAAAAGAAAGATGACTAAGGTGTGCCTTATGCATATGGAAGCTGGACGATGAATAAAGAAGACTGAAGAGGGAGCTCTGGTGGCATAGTGCCTAAGATATTTGACTGCTAACCGGAAGGCTGGTGGCTCAAACTCACCAGCCACTCCTTGGAAGGAACACTGGGCTCTACTTCTGTAGAGGTACTGCCTTGGAAACCCAATGAGGGGTCGCTATGAGTCAAATTGACTCAATGGCAGTGAGGTTTTTTTTTTTTTTTCTTTGAAGAAGAATTGATGTCTTTGAATTACAGTGTTGGTGGAGAATATTAAATATACCATGGACTATTAGAAGAAAGATCAAATTAGTCTTGGAGAAGTAGAGCCAAACTGCTTCTTAGGAGCAAGGAGATGAGACTTAATCTCATGTACTTTGGACATGTTATCAAGAGGGACTATTCCCTGGAGAAACACATTATGCTTGGTAATGTAGAGGGTCAATGCAATAGAGGAAGACCTTCAATGAGACATACTGACAGAGTGGCTGCAATAATGGGCTCAAATACACCAAAATTGTAAAGATAGTGCAGGACAGGGCAGTGTTTTGTACTGTTGTATGTTGGGTCACTATTAGTTGGAACCAACTCAATGACACCTAACAACAAACTAACTACAACCTGAAAGTTACATTCATCATTTCTGCTCACTTTTCATTTACCAAAGCAAGTCATATAGCTGCAAGTATCTTCTCACCTTACTTAACTCAGTCTGTATGAGGAACATATAATCTGAGATAGCATCAGGATTGGAGGAGGATGCATTAACCACCTGCAATATGCAGACAATGCAACTTTCATTGCTGAAAATAAAGATGATTTGAAGCATTTACTGATGAAGGTCAAAGATTACATATAGCCTTCAGTATGGATTATACCTCAATGTGAAGAAAATGAAAAGCTTTCAACTGGACTGACACACAACATCATGATAAATGAAGAAGAAATGGGAATTGTCAATGACAATTCTGCTTGGTTCAACAATCAATATTCATGGAAGCAGCAGTCAAGAAATCCAATGACATACTTCATAGGGCAAATATGCTGCAAAAGACCTGTTTAAAGTTTTGAAAAGCAAAGATTTCACTTTGATCACTAAAGTGTGCCTGAACTAAGCCGTGGTCTTTTCAGTTGCCTCATGTGCATGGAAAAGCTGAACAATGAAAAGTAAGACAGAAGAACTGATACATTTGAATTGTGGTATTAGTGAAGAATATTGACTATACCATAGACTGCTAAAAGAATGACCAAATCTGTCTTAGTAGAAATACAGCCAGAATGCTCTTCAGAAGTTAGAAGGTGAGACTTTGGCTTGATATTTTGTACACATCATCAGGAAAGACTAGCCACTAGAAAAGGACATCAGTGGGGTCAGTGAAAATGATGGAAAACCCTCAGTGGGACGGATTGACACATTGGTACAACAATGGGCGGGAACATACCAATGGCAGTGAAGATCATGCAGGCTGGGCAATGTTTGTTCTGTAACACATAGCTCCCTATGAAGTGGAGTTGATTCTATGGCAATTAACAACAACAATATGATTATAATTTCCTCAGTTTTAGCACCAGTCACAGTGTATAGATGTTCTTCTTACAGCCTCAATTTTCACTGTTTGATAAATGACTGGATTGAAAGACCATGCCCTAACTCAATATGACAAATCTTCCTAGAGGTCAAAAAGATCAAAGAAGGGACACAAAAAAGTGTAGTACTCTTGTGTACCCAGAAGTAGAAAACTAGATATTGGTTAACTGTAGTAATTCTCTTCATAACTATTACTATCTGTAGTGTGAACTGAGGAGTTCTGGTGGTGTAGTGCATAAGGCATTTGACTGCTAACCAGAAGGCTGGCAGTTCAAATCCACCAGCCACTCTTCAGAAGGAAGACTGGGCAGTCTACTTCAGTAAAGATACTGCCTCGGAAACCCATGGAGGGATCGCTATGAGTTGAATCAACTCAATGGCAGAGAGAGAGAGAGAGAGAGAGAGAGAGAGAGAGAGAGAGAGAGAGAACTGAGTTCAGAAAAGTTAAATAATTAATCCAAAGTCACACAGCTACAGAAAATGTATAGCTAACCTTGGAAACAGTTCTATCTAACTCCAGACCTCATGTTTTCAACCAGAGCACTAAAAAAGACTTTTCAACTCCTGTCTCACTTATGAGTTTACTTCACATCTGGCAGTGCCTAAGGCATTTGACTGCTAACCAGAAGGTTGGTAGTTCAAACCCACCAGCCACTCTGTGGAAGAAAGATGGGGCAATCTACTTCCAAAAAGATTTACTGCCTTGGAAACCCAATGGGGGTTGCTATGGGTCAGAATTGATTCGATGGTAGGGGGGTAGGGAAGAGAGATGTTGCCCTGAAGTGCTTTGTGCCTTCTTTATAGCCATCATTCTACTCTCTTGCGTGGTAATCTCCTTTAGTACAAGGTTTTTGTTATTCTTCATTATTTCCTCCATAAACCTGGGATGGTGCCTTGGTAACCAAACCCGAACCCATTGATATCGAGTCTATTCTGACTCAAAGCAACCCTATAGGGACGGAATAGAACTGCCCCATCTAGTTTCCAAGGTTGTAAATCCTCACAGAAGCAGACTGCCACATCCTTCTCTTGTGGAGCTTCTGGTTGTTTTGAACCACCTACCTTTTGGTTCACAGCCAAGCGCTTTAACCACTGTGCAACAAGGGTCCTGGTTAGCAGCCAAATGCCTCAACCACCACACCACCAGAGGTCCTTTCACATAATAGATTGTTGTTGTTGTTGTTGTTATGTGCTGTCGAGTCGGCCCCGACTCATAGCGACCCTCCTTGGGTTTCCCAGGCAGTATCACTACAGAAGTAGGATTGCCCAACCTTCCTTCCGAGGAGTGGCTGGTGGGTTTGAACTGCCAGCCGTCTGGTTAGCAGGCAAGTGTCTTAGCCAATGAAATTTATTAAATTGAATTAAATCTGCCTGTACTCCAGTGAAGTAACAGAGGCTGTGCTATGGCTTAGAAATAAGACCTTCAAGATCTCAGCTTCCCTGTGGATCTTCTCTGTAAATGATTGATAGCAATACAATCTCATGCCTATGTTCTGGAGAATATTAACATTTTCTATTTTAAAAATATCTTATTTTGTCCCTTTTAGAGAGTTATTACTAGGAAAGTCTATTAAAAGAAACAGTTACTATGAAAAAAAGAACTGTTTAAATTATAGAATCAGTCCTAAAGAAGGCAGAAAGCTAAAGGGGAAAGGGACTGCTCTTGTTCCCTAAAGCCCCAGGGAGCAGTACAGTATTTTATACAGTAAAATATATTTTAATATTTTTTAAATTTTGTTTTAGAAAAGTAACCTTGCCTTACATATGAGTTTATCCTATGTTTAAGAACATGCAGAAATATATTGTCTCTGTCTTTAAGGAACTTAAAACCTGGTTTCTAGGGAGACGAGATGTAACTGATTGATTTCTACATTAGTGGAAGAAGGAGTCAGTACTATATGGCATTGGAGAAATATTTGTGGAACTGATAAAATGAAAGAGGTAGTTGAAACTTGGAATGGTAGGGTAGGGTTTTGGAGAGGATGGAGTGGCTTGGGTGCAGCCTGCTTCACAACTGCTCACAAGCAGTTTTATGTGGTTGGAGAAAAATATACCACCTTCCTAGCTGGTCTCACTTTTAATTTTACCATAATGAACCTGAAATAAGGAGCCCAGTGGTACAGTAAGGAGCTTTGACAGCTAACCAGAAGGTTGGTGGTTCAAACTCACCAGCCGCTCTGCAGAAGGAATATGAGGCAATCTACTTCCATAAAGATTTACCACTTTGGAAACCCAGTGGCGTCACTATGAGTTGGAATCAATTCGATGGCAGTGAGTTTGGTTGGGATTTTAGTTGTGCAGTGATTAAGCTTTTTGGCTGCTAGCCAAAAGTTTGGTGGTTCAAACCCACTGAATGGCTCTGCAGCTAAAAGACCTGGTGATCTGCTCCTGCAAATATTACAGCCTAGGAAAAACTACGGGACAGTTCTACTCTGTCTTACAGGGTTGCTCTGAGTTGGAATGGCCTCAAGAGCACATAACAGAAACTACCTTAAAATAGGCCTTGGTGATGCCCAACAGTCTCACTGTGTTTTTGTCCATTACTCTTCTCTTCTCAGAACATACAACGTTTTGTCTTCCTCCTTTACTCTTTACTTTTGATACAAACGTGAATCATTTGAAACCTAAGTGAAATCATGGAACTCTTCTCCTCAACCCTCCTTCCAACCCTAATGGCTTCCCATATTTCTCAGATTAAAGTCACAGTTCTTACAGTGGCATGCAAGGTCATGTGGAGCATCCCATCCTACACTATCTACTCACTGTGTGACCTCTTTCCTACCACTTTCTTCTCCCATTTGTTAACGTTACTGGCCTCATTGATCTTTCTTGAAAATGCAGGGAATTTTTTTTTTTTAAAACTTTTATTGTGATTTGGGTGAAAGTTTATAGAGCAAATTCATCTTCCATACAGCAGTTCACATATACTCTGTCTCATGACATTGACTGTAATCTCCCACAATGCAAACAGCTCTCCTCTCACTTCCTCCCCATAGCCACCTTGTCTCTGTCCTTCACTCCTGTGTTAGGCTGGGTTCTCTACAGAAGCAAAACCAGTAAAGCTTATATATACATACAGGGAAAGGGAAATTTGTCTTAGGAAAATGGCTCACACACTTATGGAAGCTGGCAAGTCCCAAGTTCTTGGATCAAATGTCAAGCTGGAGGTTTTTCCCAACGCATGCAGCTACAGAGGCTGAGGAGCTCAAGGTTGTCAGGCAGTATCCTGGCTGTTGAATCCAACAAATGACGAATCCAAGATCTCCAGGCTGAATGGTGGATTGTTTGCTCATGGACAGTTGTAGGCAGCACAACAGGACCCCTATCCACAGAAGAGTGTCTCTTTTCCCAGGATGTCCATAAATATATTGGAAGCAGGCCACACTCCTAGGGAAACTCCCTTTCAATTGATTGGCTGCTCAAAACATGTATATCCAATACCATCATGGGAACAACCCACATCACAATTGCTTAAACCACACAGAATTATGATCCAGCCAAGTTGACACACAGCTCCAACTATCACAACTCTCATGCACTCCTGCACCCCCGGAGCTGTCTCCCTCTGCACACACAGCCCTTCTGTTCTCCCATGACTGATCTCTCCAAGGAGTGTATCTACCTAATGTAAATGTTCCACTCATGTGCCTATCTTTTATTTGGCTGGAAGTCACAGGAGTGAGTTCAATTCCAGACCTGAAAGGCAGATAGGGGCCATAGTCTCAGGGGTTCCACCAGGCTCTATCAGACCAGCAAACCTGGTCCCCCTGCCCCCCTTTTTTTATGATTTTAGGTTTTGTTGCACATTGTCAGGGTGTATTCTTTTTTTTTTTTTTTATTAGGATTTGGGTGAAGATTTACAGAGTAAATTCACTTTTCATACAGCAGTTCACATATACTTTGTCTCATGT
>NW_006921651.1:8106538-8133506 GCF_000298275.1 Orycteropus afer afer
CAAATTCTTCTGCTAGTTGGGGTTTAGTCCAAATCTGCATCCTTTCCTTCAAGGCTCAGGGGTCCAAGATTATCTTCTGTGTCTGTGTTAATTGGTTTCCCTTTTCTTTGTTGAAGAGGGTCTGTGCAATCCTTCTGCCTAGTCTGCCATCTTGCCCCGCCTCTGTCAGGGTGTATTCTTATGTAAGGGCCTTTGCATCTGCTATTCTTCTGCATGGAAACTTCTTCCTTCAGATATCTGTGTGGCTTGCCTCTCATTTCCTCCAGGTCTTTGTTCAAATGTCAGAGAGGCTTTTCCTGGTCACCTGTGTCAAATACCATCTCCCATTCTGACCTCAGCACTCTCTAGCCCCTTTGCTGTGCTTTATTTATCTCCACATCTCCACATTTTGTATTTGTTTATTCTTTATTGTTTGACACACTCTCCATTTGAATGTAAGTTTTATTCCTTATTAGATCCTTGAAGTCTACATGTTGTAGACACTCAGTAAACTTGAATAAATGAATGAATGCAGTAACAAGACTTGAGAAACAAGTAGACTTTTGCTAGAGGTAGGCTAGAAAAGTCATGTCATATTAGGGATAAGGCATGAGAAAAAAGTAGAGATGGGAATATGCATGATCAGTTATAGAGAAAATGGACCAGTATGGCTGGGACGACGGATTTGAATTGGAATCTGATAGGAACAAGTTTTACAAAGTCATGTTGGGATAGAATGTGAAAAGTGCTGAAGAAGAAATTAAGCTGGTTGTGTGTGTGTGTGTGTGTGTGTGTAATATGAAGTGATTGCAGATTTTAGAACAATGGATTGTGTCTTGCTACTGAATAAGACAGAATCTTGGTGAATCCATGGAAACTAGTAATTTATCTAGATTGTTATCCAGTCCCTGTTATTAGAGCTCCAGAAGCTTGCCTTCTTTGGGATGCAAATGAACAGATTTTCTTTTATGAGCTGGAAGACATATTTGACATCATGTTGTTCAAGCTGTTAACCATGCTATGAGTGCTTTCATGGCAAAGACCATTTTTTAGCATATCGTCTGGCATGTAGTAAACTGAAACCAAACCCATTACCATTGAGTTGATTCTGACTCATAGCAACTCCCTTTGGGTTTCCAAGCCTGTAAATCTTTACAGAAGCAGATTGCCTCATCTTCTTTCTGCAGACAAGCTGGTGGATTTTGAACCACTGATGGTCTTGTTAGTAGCCAAATGCCTTACCTGCTAGCCACCAGAGCTCCATCTTGGCATATAATTGTAACCAGTAAACATTCATTGTATGAACACTATTTGTTGAATGAAAATGAGTCTCAAATTCTCCTTAAGGTCACCCAACAGAGTAGTTTTAAAACTCCAGTGTCTTGACAAATTTTTTTCATTTTTTTTTTTTTAATTTGAACAAGTAAATGTAAGATATTAGCCATATAGTTCAGACTTTACACTTGGATTTTTTTTTCCCCTTAAATGTTTAATGATTAAAATACCATGGTATTTGTTTTGTTAGAGGTAGATAACTAAATGGGATATACTTGGATTAATAGAGAACTGTAAGCACAATTAGTTTTCCTGCTGACTTAGGTGATTGCTATTAGGGTTATAATCTTCTCTAGAATGCAGAGAGGGTTTATTTTTTTATTTCTTAAATTATAACTTAACTTTATCTTGGTCTCCACTTGGTTGGCTCCTGGTAAATAAGATGTAGATGGACACATCTGTTTTTAGGTGCTTGTAAACTCTTTTCTCCTGATTCTTGACTTTCTTTTGTCATTATTTATCAAGAAGAAATAAAAGTTTATTTCCTTTTCCTTTAGATAACAAGCCTTCAGGTGCTTTGCCCTAAAATCTGAGCCAGGAATTCATATGTCCCTAGAAGAGCCTTTTAAATGTTAGGGGTTAGGGAATCAGTTGTGTTTAGACAGCTTTCTCCGTAGGGTGCTCCTCACCTCCAGTTCTTCTGTTTTGCTTTGTTGTTGTTTATGAGATTAACTTGAACATCATCCAACCTGGAAGCTTTGTGCGTGTCTCTCTTCTCACTGCCCCAAGCTCCTCACCAGACAGAATCTCTGTAGATGTGCTCTCTGGCAGTGGACAGAGAGGACACAACTCAGATCAGGCTTTTGCTTGTTCTCTGACAGATGACCTTTATCTTCTTACCTGAATTTCTGATGGAAACCAAGCCTTTTTTCTCTGAAAACAATTTTAAATACACATATTGAACATGATTAAATAAATCTAATTTTTTGAGGGAAAAAGAGACCAGAAGAGCTGTTTCTTCACAATGGTAATTAAGAAGCAGTGATTTAAGAAGATTAGTATGTAATTAGTGACCAGCATATATTGCCAAGTACACAGTTGGAGGGAAAAAGGCCAGTAAGGAAATTGTTGCTATAATCCAGGGCCTAGGAATTAGGATTAGCAAGGTATTAGGAGAATAGGAAAGAATTATGAGAATGCAGAAATAACGCATTTAGGAGGGGAACTGGTTTTAAATATAGTGGGGAGGGGTAATGGAGGTAGAAATAGCCAGAAGACTGGTGACAATATGGTACAAAAAAGGTAGAAGAAATATCAGTATCGGGAGTAGAGTTTTGAACTTTCAGTAGTCTAGTGTTTTTTCACCTAAGAACTATTTGGATCTCTTGGTGGAGCCAGAGAAAAAGGGAGTAGGAAAAAATGAACATTTCTCAAACCTCTCAGTCAATCAGGTACCATGCTAACCTTCCATAAATGTTACTTCAATGACTCCTATACTAACCCTGTGATGGTATAAGTTCTACTTCACAGAAATTGAGACTTAGAGATGTTGAAGCATATAATGGATCCAGGGTAGAACTTAGTGTACTCTTTTTATTTAAATCTCAATGATTTGATACTTAAAATGGGGAGATGGGAATTAAGGATAGTGATTTGGAGATGAGAGGGCAGATGGAGAGCAGGAAGAGTTAAATTGTTTAAAAAAGGAATCAGGGAGTAGTCTAGGCAGTGTGAGAATCTAGCTATTTGGCCTGTAAAGTATTTTATTCAAGAATAGGTTATATAAGCAAAGAGATGGAAATAACCTAAGTGCTCATCAGTGGATGAATGAATAGATAGACTATGGTGCATACACACAATGGAATACCATGCAATGTTGAAGAATCTGTGAAACACCTCATAATGTGGAGGACGTTATGCTGAGTGAAGTAACTCAATCACAAAAGGGCACATTCTGTATGAGTCCTTTATTATAAAAAGTCAAGGAAAGGTTTACACATGGAAAGAAACATTCTTTGATGGTTACCAGGGAGGGGAGAGGAAGAAAGGGAAAATCATTAATTAAATAAGAGACACTTATTATTGGGTGAAGGGATCGGCAATTAAAAAAAAAAGTGACTAGCACAATATCACCAAGAAAAGGAAGACACAGAGAGGTGCACAAGAGTTACAGAAACAAAGATAAAATAGAACTACATGCACAATTATTGATAATAACAAACATTAGTCTATGAGTGGATACATAGGTGGACAGGTAAGAAGATCAAGTATGGGTAGGCAAATGTGACTATATCGTTGTTGTTAGGTGCTGTCAAGTTAGCTCCGACTTACAGAACGAAACACTGTTCCTTGCTATACTTGAGCCATTGTTGCAGCCACTGTGTCAGTCCATCTCACTAAGAGTCCTCCCCTTTTTCACTGACCCTCCACTTTACCAAGCATGATATCCTTCTCCAGAGAGTGGTCCCTTCTGACAGCATGACCAAAGTAGGTGAGATGAAGTCTGGCCATTCTCAATTCCAAGGAGCATTCCGGCTGTACTTCTTGCAGGACAGATTTGTTAGTTCTTGGCAGTCCAGGTTATTTTCAATATTCTTTGCCAACACCACAACTTAAAATCATCAACTGTTCTTTGATGTTCCTTAGTCATTGTCCAGCTTTCACACGCATATGAGGCAATTGAAAATACCATGAGACTATACCTACAACCATATGTAGGTTTGGCAGATGATATTCCTACATACGTATTTGTGTGTGCCATAGAAATTTCATGTATATAGTAGAGCAAACAAGGTACAAAGTTATGAAAACTTCTTAGCCATAACCAAACACCTTGAAGGAATGAGTCTCTGGGGCTGGGGCTCAGGACCAGAGTCGTGGGATACATCGAAGTCAACTGGCATAACATAATCCACATAGACTAAGTTCTACATGCTACTTTAATGAGTAGTGACTGAGGTCTTAAAAGCTTGTGAGTAGCCATCTAAGGTGCAACTATAGGTCTCTTCTCATCTAGAGCAAAGAACAGTGAAGAAAGTCAAAGACACAGGGAAACAATTAGTCAGAGGACGAATGGACCTTGTGAACCTCAGCCTCCATAACCCTGAGACAAGAACTAGATGGCTCCTGGCTACCACTACTGGCCACTCTGAAAGGGATCACAATAGGAGGTCCTGGACAAAATGGGAGAAAAATGTTGGACAAAATTCAAAATAATAAAAAAGACCAGCCTTCCTTGTCTAATAGAGACTGGTGGAACCCTCCAGACAATGGCCCTTAGAAACCCTTCAAGCTTAGACCTGAACTCAGCCACATGGCTCACCTTTTAGCCCAATGTAGACAGGTCTGCGGGCTGAACAATAACACCAGGAAGGTATGCACCCCTTAGAACAATCACCCGTACAAGATCCAAAGGGCGGCATTTGCAGAAGGATAAAGCTCAGTAGGAGGAATGACTCAGGGAGAAAGTGGGAAGAGTGCTGTCACGTTGTGGGATCAGCATTCAATGTCAGACGAAACAAAACGTGTAAACTGTTGAATGGAACTGCTCTGTAAACTTTCACTCAAATCACAATAAACAGTTAAAAAAATAGGTTATACAAATGGACAATTGACTCCAATTGAGAGGGTTTTTTTTGTTGTTGTTGTTGTTTGTTTTCAATTACTGGTGGCTGGTATGGTTGAGTCTGTCAATATTTCAAATAGTCAATATGCCGGAATGTTGCCACCTAACACAAACATATCCTCATCTTTGGCTAAAGAAGGATAGCTACTGAAATTGTCAGAATTTGGAAATGTTCTAACTGTAATATCCCTTCTTACTCCAGATTACCTGCCAAAGCAAAGCAGATATTGAGACATAGAGGAAAGATATTTTGACTTGTCAGTCAGAGTATACAGCCAGTAGACATAAATGCTGTTTATTTAACATTTAAGTTGCCTGTGCAATAATATTAAGTTGAATTTTATGAAATTCTGCCATTTTTAACCTACAAAAATGAGAATTTATAGACATTGTTGAATATTTATGATGTGCTAAGAGTTGCTGGAGGAGCTCTGATAGCATGGTGCCTAAGGCACTTGACTGCTAACCAGAATGCTGACAGTTCAAACCCACCAGCCACTCCTCAGAAGGAAGATGGGGCAATCTGCTTCCGCAGTGATACTGCCTCGGAAACCCAAGGACGGGTCGCTATGAGTCGAGTCTGACTCTACGGCACATAACAACAGCAACAACAAGAGTTGCTGGGTGGAAGCAGCATGGTGGTTCAGTAATAGAATTCTCACCTTCCACGTGGGAGACCTAGGTTCGATTCCAGGCCAATGCATGGACCAATACACTTCATGCAAAGCCACCACCTGTCAGTCAGGGATGGGTGGCGTGTTACCATGATGCTGAATAGATTTTAGCAGAGCTTCTGGACTAAGATGGACTAGGAAGAAAGGCCTGGTGATCTCCTGAAAATCAGCCAGTGAAAGCTTTGTGGATCACAGTGATCCAATCTACAACAGATCACAGGGAGCAGGATTGTACAGCATTCCACTGTGGGACCGGCCATGAGTTGGGGGTCAACTAATGACAGCTAACAACAACAACAGCAGAGTTCCTGGGTGGTGTAAACAGTTAATGAAAGGCTCAGAAGAAAGTCCTGGTAATCTACATCCAAAAAATCAGCTGTTGAAATCCCATGGAGTCAGTTCTACTCTAACATACATGGTATTGCCATGAGTTGGAGCTGATTCAAGAGCAACCAGTGTTTTTAAGTATTTAACATGATTATTTCATTTAATTCTTGAAGCCAAATTGTGAGGCTAAGCAATGTTCGATGAGTTGTCCAAGGTCACATAGGTTGGAAGGTGGCAGTGTTCACATTTGAACTGGACACTCACTGACTATAAATTCCCTGCTTTCAGTATACTAGGTTGCTTCCTTATGGAGAACTACAGAAATGAAGACACTTGTAGCAATCATCCATCGTCTGTCAGCCCTGCAAACATGTACATCTTGCCTCTCTATCTGCAAGTGACTTCCTAATGTAACTTTAGGTTTAGAGTGACCTTCTTTGTCCTCTCTGAGGCCAGTCAATGTGACTTTCCCCCTCTTTGCTTTACCTTACAAGCTCTTTCTCTAGACGTTTTTGCTTTTGGAAACTAGGAAGGATGTTTGTATCAGTAAGAAATGATTGCTTTCTTTTCTATTCATTATCCTTTTTTAACAAGCTACTAGTAAATAACTGGATTGATTGCAAACCACAGTTTTTTAATGCATTGCAATTTTCAGAACTTTTATGACACTTTGTATGAATTAGGAAGAAAAAGAGAACATCAAAATCTGCCACGCTGGTGTATAATTCTCAGAATAGCCTTATAAAGAAAAAAAATTATTTTGCTTTTATGAATTTATTATCAGGTTACTAACAAATAGATAGGAGCTCTGGTAGCATAGTGCCTAAGGCACTTGACTGCTAACCAGAAGGCTGGCAGTTCACACCCACCAGCCACTCCTAGGAAGGAAGATGGGGCAATCTACTTCCGTAGTGATACTGCCTCGGAAACCCAAGGAGGGGTTGCTATGAGTCGGGTCCGACTCGACGGCACATAACAACAACAAGAAGTAGGTAAGTAGAGACTGAAATAAATAAAGTGATTATTTTCCAATCGCAGAGCAATCCATTGGTTAATTAAAGGCACAGCTGTGGTGAAGCAGCACCAGATTGCAGCATTGTTCGTGCACTTCCGTTGGCACTGCCTTATGCTGCTTTGGGGGACTGCTGATGGAAGGTGATTCCTTTGGGAGGAAAGCCTTGTTCACTTTGTCTCTACTGTTCAAAAATACGTGTTTATGTAACAGGTCCTTGTTAAAGGCTTTATGTAACAATATTTGTAGTTTTAACATTTGTGTAACCAGTGTAATGTAGTGGTTAAAAATTCAGGTTGTGGAATTCAGCCTGATTCTAATCCTGGGTGCTACCTGTTACTAGCTGCGTGGATTTGAGTGTGATATTTATTGTCCTTAGTCTGTGTCTGCATTGGGAATATTGATAGACTTGTAATATGTCATTTCATATATGTAAGTATAAGAAATATAAATATAGGAATTATATGAACATACATATGAATATATATATATATATTTAAGATATGCGTGTCATATATACTATAAAAATAATAAATATATAATTCATATCTACTATAAATACTTAGTATCAGGGGCTCCACTAGGTTCTATCAGACCAGCAAACCTGGTCCTTTTTTTTTTTAATGATTTTGAGTTTTGTTCCGCATTGTTCTCCCACTCTATCCAGGATCTCCTATACAGATCCCCTTCTGAGTGGTTGACAGTGGTAGCTGAGCGCCATGTAGTTCTTCTAGTCTCATGGTCATATAGGCTGAGTATTGCATGGTCAGTCTTGGACTGACCTTGGACTAATTGTTTCCATGCATCTTTGGTTTTCTTCATTCTTCTTTGCTCTGAATAAGGAGAAATCCATTGTTTCATCTATATGGCTGCTTGAAAGCTTTTCAGATCCCAGTCACTACTCACCAAAGTTAGATGTGAAACAGTGTTTTTGTGTATGTTATGCCAGTGAGCTTGATGTCCCCATGACCATGGTCCTGGACCAAATGAGGGTATTTTTGGGGAGAGAAAATTTTTAGACTACCACAGATAGCTATGGTGGTGTATGGTAGTGCAGTGGATAAGGCACTTGGCTGCTAACCAGAAGATCAGTGGTTTAAACCCACTAGGTGCTCTGTGGAAGGAAGGTGGGGTGATCTACTTCCATAAAGATTTACTGCTTTAGAAACCCAATGGGCCTGCGATGAGTTGGAATCTACTCAATGACAGTGAGTTTTTTTTTTTTTTTTTTTAACAGATAGCTGTAACTATCAAGTCTGTTTTCATAAGGGTACAAACAGTTCCTTAATTAAGGTGTGAGGGACAATTATGTTGACAACTATAAACAGGGAGATGGCAACGTGTAGAAAATATAGCTCAGTCATGCTTAAGAGTTGTCCTTTAGCATATACTAGATTCTAAGTGTCTTCCCAGCCACCCATGCTCAGTTCTTATTAAGATATGTTACTATGCATTCTCCCCACACCCCAGGGGAAAGATAGTACAATGTGGGCTCTATAACCAGATTAAATTTCTCATCTACTCCCTTCATTTATTAGCCATGTGGCCTTGGGTAATTCTTGCATATGAAATGGGAATTATAATAATGCATTGGATTATTGTAAGAATTAGAGTTAATACATATAAAACATTTAGGACAGTGCCTGGCACATAGTAGTACTTGATAAACATCAACTATTATTAACTATTCTGCTTTTGTCATTTTGGATGATATAGGAGAAGTATAAGATACAGTCCATTTCCTCAAGGACTCTTAGATCTTGTGGAAGTTAGAACTAACATAGCTAAGTTCTACTTGTAGGATAAGAGAACAAAATAAGAAATCCATCTCAGAAGTTGTGGTCAATTTCCTGTGAGGTGGTGAGAAGGTCTGAACTGGACAGCGGTGGAGGAATGGCGTAGAAAGCCTGGATGAGTGAAGAGTTTTAAAGGAAAAATGGGCCAAGACTTGGCAATTTCATTCTACCTTGTTATGGGAGAAAGAAAACAAGACAATCTTTTTCTTAGCTTTATTCTTTCTAAAAACCAGCATTGGTTAGGCGTGTTCTCTATGGTGAATTAATTTTAAGACTTCTTTCATATCTGAAGTTTTCTGAATTTGAACTCTACTGATTTTTGAAGAAATCCACCAGGCCCAGGTCCTAATTTGTTCAGATGAATTAAGTGCCGGAAGCCTAACCTAGTTCTAGTTTCTACTGTTGTCTGCATTATTCCCTGGTGACTAATCTAGCCTTAAATTTACTCACTCCTACAACTCTTGAAACTTGACTGCTAACCAGAAGGCTGGCGGTTCAAACCCACCAGCCACTCCTCGGAAGGAAGGTTGAGCAATCCTACTTCCGTAGTGATACTGCCTCGGAAACCCAAGGAGGGGTCGCTATGAGTCAGGGCTGACTCGACGGCACATAACAACAACAACAACAACAACAACTCTTGAAACACATGAGCTGGATCTCAAATACCTCTGATATGAGAAAGAACTTCCCGAATCAATTGCTTATGCTTGTATTTTTCTGTAAATATTTACTCTTTTTCTAATCCATTCCTATGGTGGAAGTATAGGTAAATAGCCAATAAGAAGAAAGAGCAAAAATATTACCGAAAGAGGTGACTGTTGTTTGTATTCTTTGAACAGTTAGTGTAATCTCACAGTAGTCCTACTGCTTTTTAAGCATGTAGCTGCATGTGCACTGATTCAGCCAGATATATCAACATTATAATCTCTGCAACTGCTGTAGTTTCTCTGTTAAATCTAATAAAATTTCATGAAAAGCAGTCACCCAAACAAAAGTGAAACAGGAATCCTCTTAGGAAATAATGTTGAAGAAGATAAAATTAAAACCAAATTAGAAGAACGTTTTTACTTTACTTTCATAGTTTAGTCTTCATTTAAAGAAGGTAAGTCTGACATTTCATCCATTGCGTTGGACACCAGAATAACAAAAGTAATAGCATTAGGTTTTCCCACTAATAAAAGTTTCATGTTATCTTTACTCAACATCAGCTCCCTGGCCCAAAATAATATTAGTACATCTGCACTTAATCTTCAGTGAGTGGTTGTAGATGAAGAGATATTTATTAACAGCAAAAGAGGACGAGGGAATAAGATTTTTAGCCACTTTATAACATAGATTATATAATATTGGTGTCTAAAGTTGAACTACCATGCCTAACATATAACTCTGAATTTGCCACAATCTTTTTGAAAACCAGATAATCTTTTTCTCCATGAAGTTGCTGCAGTCTTTTAAAATCTCACATTAAAGATCTTTTATTTGGTGTTACAACTCATTCTTTTTTGGTCACTCAAATTTCCTTGAATGTTGTACCCATCTTTTGTCATTGTGTATGTGTATAATGGTGCTGGTTTTGGGGATATGGAGGAGGAATACAGGTTTTTTAAAAGAAATTATTTCATTTTTGCCCATGTTGTTCCCTATAGGCAATTTGGAAAATACAGACAAATAGAAAACCAAAAAAAAAAAAAAGCAAAAACTCTTCTATTGAGTCAATCTGGACTCATAGTGACCCCCATTGGGTTTCCAAGGGGGTAAGTCTTTACAGAAGTAGATTGTTCAGTCTTTATTCCATGGAGGAGCTGGTGGGTTTCAACTGCCAACCGTCTTGGTTAGCAGTCAAATGCCTTAGGCGCTGAGCCGCTGGAGCTTCTAGGCAAGTAGAAAGGAGGGTTAAAAAACATTACCCAAATGTAGTTCTGCAAAATTCTAATGAAAAACATGGACCCTCATTTTTTCCCTTGGTTGGAAAAAAAAAAAAAACCAACTATATTCTTATTCTTAGAAGTCGTTCATATTTGGTAAAACAAATTTTAAAATTTACCATGAGTTAGATGTGATTATCAAGACCATTGAGTTCAGCAGTACTGTTTACACTGCAGATGCTTTTTAAAGTTTTGTAGATGAGGGCATTTTACTTTAGAGGCAGAGTCTCCACTAAACAGGAGAATGAACTTCATAAGGGTGTTTGTTGGCAGGAAATTCTTTGAGCAGTCTCATACAGTGATGCACTGGGGGGATATATAGAGTGTTCCCCCCAAATACTAATTCCACATATACATACAAGATAACTGCATCCACATGAGACTCCATTTCTGGGAGTTAAAGTGCTTTCTGCTGAGTAGGGTTGGATTGATATGAAAGCAACACAACTAGGATCGTCGCCCTTGCTGAGCCCTGGCTGTCATCTGTCTCTGCTACCTCCTTCCTTCCATTTGTAATCTTGAGGTGTTTTGAGGGGAATGAGTGGGAGAAGGGATTGGAGGTGTGTCAGAGAGGAGAGGAAGAAGAAAAGAAAGTAGCAAAATTTTTTTATTTATAGCATAAATAACTTAATGATGTAATAGCAGATAAACAGGCCAATGGAGCAGCTTAAGATCTCAAAGAAAGATCTATGTGTATATGTTACTTATATATGATAAAGATGGTATTAGAAATTAGTGGACTTATATGTGGAAGATAAGACTATAAAGTTAACAGAAGAAAATATAAGTTAACCAGAAGGCTGACAGTTCAAACCCACCAGCCACTCCTTGGAAGGAAGGTTGGGCAGTCTACTTCCATAGAGATACTGCCTTGGAAACCCAAGGAGGGGTCGCTATGAGGTTCTACTCAACAGCAATGAGTTTGGTTTTGGTAAGGGTTGAAGAAATGGTTTCAGGATTTCAAAAGCATAACTCTTAAGGGAAACACTGATGAAATTAAATTAAAATTAAAAAGTTTTATTCAATGAAGCCTCCAGGAATAGAGGAAAGAAGGAGACAGGAGAGAATATATTTGCAATGTCTATAATTAACAACAACAACAATAATTAACATATGTTCCAGGCACTGCTCTGGGTGTTTCACATGTCCTAATGTATTCAAGCCTTAACAAAACTGTTGTTGTTGTTGTTGTTATTTGCCATCAAGTCGCCCCGACTCCTACCGACCCCTCCTTGGGTTTCCAAGGCAGTTATCACTACGGAAGTAGGATTGCCCAACCTTCCTTCCGAGGAGTGGCTGGTGGGTTTGAACCGCCAGCCTCCTGGTTAGCAGTCAAGTGCCTTAGGCACTATGCTACCAGAGCTCCTGAAGTAGATTGCCCAACCTTCCTTCCGAGGAGTGGCTGGTGGGTTTGAACCGCCAGCCTTCTGGTTAGCAGTCAAGTGCCTTAGGCACTATGCTACCAGAGCTCCTGAAGTAGATTGCCCAACCTTCCTTCCGAGGAGTGGCTGGTGGGTTTGAACCGCCAGCCTTCTGGTTAGCAGTCAAGTGCCTTAGCCACTATGCTACCAGAGCTCCTCTGTAAAGAGTTACCACCTCAAAAACCCAGTGGGCGTCCCTTTGAGTCAGAATCGACTCAATGGCAGTGGATTTGCAATGATAACAGAATTTAAAAACAAAAATAATCCATGATCCCTCTGTAGGTTCTACGTTGTTTAAAGGAATGAATTTTGTGGTGGTGGTGGTTAATCTCTGCAACTCTGACACCTGGTACATGGTAGCAAGTGCTAAGTAAATGTTGATTAAATAGAAAAATGAATGGATGAAGGAATACAACTATTTTCCAGTAATCCTGTATTCCCTAAAGTTGTTATCTTTAAGTTTTAAACTTCTCTGAATCAGGGGAAATTAAATATAGCTTCTCTGTTTTGATGGCTCTGTGCACTGTATTGCAAACAGTTTTAAGTAGAAGAGGCTACTTTGTCAAAAAAACAAATCTATTCTTCCATGATCAAATGCTTTGATGGTGGAGTGGTGCAGTGGTTTTAAGTGCTCAGCTGCTAACCCAAAGGTCAACTGTTCAAACCCACCAACTGCACTGCAGAAGAAAGATGTGGCAATCTGCTTCCTTAATGATTATAGCCTTGGAAACCCTATGAGTTAGTTCAGCTCTGTCCCGTAAGGTTACTGTAAGTATTGACTTGACAGCAACTGGTTTGTTTTGATTTTGGTTTATTGTCTCCATTTAAGCTTGAGGGCTGTCTTAGTCATGTTAGTGCTGCTATAACAGAAATCCCACAAGTGAATGGCTTTAATGAACAGAAATTTATTTTCTTACAGTTTAGGAGCCTGGAAGTCCGTTTCAGGGCACCAGCTCTCAGGGAAGACTTTCTCCCTCTGTTGGTTTACAGTTTAGAAGGAGGGTCCTTGTTTCCTTTCAGCATCTGTGGGGCCGTTGTCCCTTGGAGATACACATGTGCCTGACATCAATCTTCCGTGGGTTTAGGAGGTTCCCAGAACAGCGATGCTAGCTAGGTTCAAAGGATGTACCCTGCTCCCAGCTCTTTTTTTCTTGGTGATGTCAGGTGCCTCTCTCTCTGCTTGCTTCTCTCTCCTTTTAGGTCTTGTAAGATAAAAGGTGTTGAGGCCACACCCAGGGAAATTCCCCTTACATTATATCAGGGCTGTGACCTGAGGTAATGGTGTTGTGT
Source organism: Orycteropus afer afer (assembly GCF_000298275.1). Taxonomy (NCBI): domain Eukaryota; kingdom Metazoa; phylum Chordata; class Mammalia; order Tubulidentata; family Orycteropodidae; genus Orycteropus; species Orycteropus afer. The sequence goes on from NW_006921651.1 coordinate 8,119,863, forward strand.
TCCACCCTAATCCTTTTGCAACTAATTGGCTGATCAGATCACATCATGAGGGTGATGACATCATTACATAACTGCCAAGGAGAATCATGGCCTAGCCAAACTGACACATATTTTGAGGGGGACACAATCCAATCCAGGACAAGGGAGTAAATCAGTGTTGGATTACCCAATAAGCAAGGTAAGCATGAGCAGATTAGTAAGTAAGCCTAAGTAAGCCCATGCCTTACTTATTGGGTGATCCCTGCAGATAAATGCCATTTTAAAAGTTATCATAGACATGATTGGGCTTGTGTGTCTTTTTGCCTCATCTCTTTCCTCAAGAACCATGAGCTCCATGCCATAGGGAAGTTTTCGCAAGTGTGATAATGATGTTTGTTGACCTATTGGATCTACACGTCTGACCCTGGAATACTTAGAGGGTGGTTTCAGATAGTTGATACAATTCAAAATAATCTATTTCAGGCCAATTATTTATGTTAAACTGTCCTGGATTCAAGGTACCCCATGATAAGAGAAAAGGGCATATTACTGAAGTTAATACACAACCCTTCCACGGGTTTCCGAGGCAGTATCTCTACGGAAGTAGATTGCCCAATCTTCCTCCTGAGGAGTGACTGGTAGGTTTGAACCACCAGCCTTCTGGTTAGCAGTCAAATGCCTTAGGCATTATGCCACCAGAGCTCCCATATGCTTTTTAGTATTCAGCCTATTTAATTAAACGTAATCATAAAATGTTAAGAGTTGCAAGCGGCCTTTGAAGTCAATGTAGTGCAAACTCTCAGGTCACTAGTTCGGGACTGAAGGCAATCGTGGGGGAGGGGAATTACTGGTTCAATACCACAGCCTACTCTCTTCAAGAAAGAATACTTTCTTTCTTTCTTTTTTTTTTTTTTTATTGTGATTTGGGTGAAAATTTACAGCAAATTCTCTTTCCATACAGCAGTTCACACACACTTTGTCTCATGACATTGACTATGATTTACCCCAATGCAACAGCTCCCCTCCCACTGCCTCCCAACAGTCACCTCTTCCCTGTGTCCATCCCTCCATGCACTCTTGCCCTCTGAGCTCTTTCCCTGTGCATAAACAGCCTTTCTTTCTCCCATGATTGTTCAAGAAAGAGTACTTTCTTGAAACCACATCATGCTCCTTCTTAGTTAACCTCAAGTTAGAACCCAACATAAAACACTTAACTAGAAAGATAAAATCAGAACAACCAATAAGAGAGAGTTAAAGCACAGACTAGCCTTTTACCACCTTAAGTCTTGTGGGATCTTTCCTTGTGATCAGGTAGAAACAAGAGTTGGCATTGGGCTCTTAACCAATGCCTATTACCTATCTAACTTAACCTGTTAACCATCTGATCTAGGAATGAACTATAGAGACTGTCTCTTGATACTGAAGAACAGGTGGAAAAGGAAAGGTTAGACCAGGCAGTCTTTGGGTTACTGAGACTTGACTTAAAAGGTTGGTGGTTCAAGTCTATGCAGAGTTGCCTGGGAAGAAAGGCCTGGTGATCTGAAAAATCAGCCATTGGAAATTCTATGGTACACGGTTCTACTCTGACACATGTGGGGTCATCATGAATTGGAATCAACTCCATGGTAACTGGTTTTCTTAAAATATTAGTTCTTAATCTGAAAAATTCATTATTTAAGCCAGGAGTAGATGAATAATATGCATGATGAACTTGTTTCCCGTATTCCCTAAGGCCTCAGAATTTCCATCTTTAGTGCATCAGACACTCCTTCTCCTCTTGCTTCTAGCCTCTAGTCAATTTGAGAAGACACCTACCATAATGGGGTTGTTTTTGAACTCTCCAAGTTTAAATCTTGCGAGGCATCTATCCATAACAAGTGGCGGTTTGGGGTCACTAGTAGTTACTCAACTGAATCATCATCCAAATATTTTACTTTACTTTCTTCACCAGTTCATTTTTCAAATTATTTTTTTCAAACTTAGCTTTGAGTCTGTCTGAGGCTTGACCACATGTGAAGTTTGACATTTTAAAGGTCAGCTGGTTTGAGTTATTTGTATGTAAGAGTCAACAGATTTGTTTTTCCTTTTCAAATGGGGAAATGTCTATTGCTTTTTTCCACTTGAAGAACTAAATAAAACATACAAATATCTCATGAGCTTTCCTCAGACTTTTCCAGAAAGAGTTTATATTTGCACTGAGACGAAGCACAGGGAAGTTGCAACCTCAGATGGCTTAGTTCACATGGTAATACGTGAAGGGTTAGATAAGGGTAAACCAGTAGAAGACTTCTTTCCACTGGCTTAAGTGGTGAGAAATATGGCTTCTTCTTGTCTATGTTATAGCACTCTTCAGTGTCATGTGCTCAAAAACAGAGCCACATTTAGGGCACGGTTGGGCTGCAGCTAATACGGTAGTATGTGTAATACTGTACTAGCCTGTTGCCTCTGATCTTACACTCAGCTCCATTATCTCTGTCAGTTTTTGATCCTGAGCCTCCATGGAAACTGCCGCTAAAAGCTTAGAAGAAAATAGTTTGGAATCTACAGCCTTCTCCTAATTGCTCTCTACTCTAACTATGGTTCAAATGGCAGATCATATATATATATATATATATTCCCTTGTGTAAAACTCTTTTTGGAGCTGTGGTAGCATAGTGCCTAAGGCATTTGACTGCTAACCAGAAGGCTGGCGGTTCAAACCCACCAGCCACTCCTCAGAAGGAAGGTTGGGCAATCCTACTTCCGTAGTGATACTGCCTCGGAAACCCAAGGGGGGGTCGCTATGAGTCGGGGCCGACTAGATGGCAAACAACAAAACTCTTTTTACTGTAGCCTGAAGAGTCCTGCATGATCTGAATCCCAGCCTATAAGGATTTTAATGTAAACTGAGTTGAGGGAGAAGGTCAAGGAGGTGGTGGAAGACATGCCTATCTGTTGGTAAAACAGCTGTAATTCTAAAAAGTGCCACCTTTTAACCATCTTTTTTGTTGTTGTTCATCCTGGAAGTTTTCATACTGTTACCTTTGAAATCTTTTTTGCACAGTATTAAATATATTCAATGTATTTCTTGTCCCTTTAATAAAATGTAGGACTTTGATAGAATGCTCAGGGAAAGGAATTGCTTCCTCTTCTCTCCCACCTTACTCTGCTGCTTTCTGGACCCATTATTGTCTCTCCACTTCATTTCTTTTTCTTTTCCTTTAATTTGCCAAGCTATTTCTGGCCTCCAGTTTGCCACACAATCTCTTCCTTCTTCCAGGAAGCTGGTCCTCCCTTTTCTTTGCCAGCCCAATCTCTACTCATCCTTTAGTTGTTGCTGGTTTTAGGTGCTGCTGAGTCAATTCCAAATCATAGCGACACTATGATTTGTATACAATAGATTGAAACACTGCTCAGTCCTGCGCCATCCTCCCAATTGTTGCTGTTTGAGCCCATTGCTGTATCCACTGTGTCAATTCATCTCATTGAAGGTCTTCCTCTTTTTCACTTACCAAGCATGATGTCCTTCTCCAGGGACTGGTCCCTCCTGATAACATGTCCAAAGTACGCGAGGTGAAGTCCCACCATCCTTGCTTCTAAAGAGTATTCTGGCTGTACTTCTTCCAAGACAGATTTGTTCATTCTTCTGCCAGTCCATGGTATATTTAATATTTTTCACTCACACCATAATTCAGGAGCTCTGGTGGCATAATGCCTAAGGCATTTGACTGCTAGCCAGAAGGCTAACAGCTCAAACCCCCCAGCTACTCCTTGGAAGGAAGATTGGGCAATCTACTTCTGTAGTGATACGGCCTTGGAAACCCAAGGAGGGGGTCACTATGAGTCAGATCTGACTCAACGACAGTGAATTTGATTTGGTTTGGTTTGGACGCCATAATTCAAAGGCATCAAATCTTCTTCGATCTTCCTTATTAATTGTCCAGCTCATATGTCACATGCATACGATATGATTAAAAATACCATGGCATAGGTCAGGTTCACTTTAGGCCTCCAAGTAACACCTGTCCTTTTTAACACTTTAAAGAGGTCTTTTGCAGTAGATTTGCCCAATGCAATCTGTTATTTGATTTCTTGACTGCTGCTTCCATAGACATTGATTTTGGATCCAAGTAAAATGAAATCCTTGACAACTCTTTTCTGTATTTGTCAAGATGCTGCCTGTTGGTCCAGTTGTGAGGATTTTTGTTTTCTTTATATTGGGGTGTAATCCATACTGAAGGATGATGTCTTTAATCTTTATCAGTAAGTATTTCAAGTCTTCTTCACTTGCAGCAAGCAAAGTTGTGTCATCTGCATAGCATAGGTTGATAATGAGTCTTCTTACAATCCTAGTGCTGTGTTCTTCTTCATATATTCCAGCTTCTTGGGTTATTTGCTCAGCATACAGATTAAATGAGTATGGTGAGGGGATACAACCCTGATGCACACCTTTCCTAATTTTAAACCATGCAGTATCCCCTTGTTCTATTGGAATGACTGCCTCTTGGTCTATGTGCAGGTTCCTCATGAATATGATTAAATGTTCTGAAATCCCCATTCTGTGCAGTGTTATCCATAATTTGTTATGATCCACACAGTCGAATGCCTTTGCATCATCAATAAAATAGAGGTAAACATCGTTCTAGTATTCTTTGCTTTCAGCCAAGATCCGTCTGACATTGACAATGATATCCCTTGTTTCACATCCTTTTCTGAATCCAACTTGAATTTCTGGCTGTTCCCTGTCAGTGTACTGCTGCAACCATTTTTTATTTACCTTCAGTAAAATTTTACCTAATTGTGTGATATTAGTGATATTGTTCAATAATTTCCACATTCTGTTGTATCACTTTTCTTTGGAATGGGCACAAGTATAGATCTCTTCCAGTGTGTTGGCTAGGTACCTCTCTTCCAAATTTCTTGGCATAAAGGAGGGAGTGCTTCCAACGTTGCATCCATTTGTTGAAACATATCACTGAGTATTCCATCAGTTCCTGGAACCTGTTTTTCACCAATGCTTCAGTGCAGCTTGGACTTCATACTTCAGTACCATCAGTTCTTGATAGTATGCTACCTCCTGAAATGGTTGAACATTGACTGACTCCCTTTGGTATAGTGATTCTGTGTGTTCCTTCCATCTTCTTTTGATGCTTCTTGTGTTGTTCAGTATTTTGGCTATAACCACCCCCTCCCCCAAAAAAACAAACTCACTGCCATCAAGTCAGTTATGCTCATAGAGACCCCTATTGGGTTTCCGAGGAAGTAAGCCTTTGTGAAAGTAGATTGCCCCATCTTCCTAATGCAGAGCAGCTGATGGGTTTGAACCACCAACCTTCTGGTTCGTAGTCAAGTATTTTAGGCACTGTACCACTAGAGCGCCTTTATTTTGCCCATAGAATCCTTCAATAGTACAACTTGAGGCCTGAATTTTTTCTTCAGTTCTTTCAGCTTGACAAATGCTGAGCTTGTTCTTCCCTTTTGGTTTTCTAACTATAGGTCTTTGTGCATTTCATTGTAATACTTTACTTTGTCTTCTTGAGCTGCCCTTTGAAATCTTCTGTTCAGCCCTTTTACTTCATTTCTTCTGTTTGCTTTAGGTACTCTCCATTTAAGAGCAAGTTTCAGAGTCTCTTCTGATGTCCATTTTGGTTCCTTTCCTCTCTTGTTAATGACCTTTTTCTTTCTTCATGTATGATGCCCTTGATGCCATCCCATAACTTGTTTTGTCTTCTGTCATTAGCGTTCAATGCATCAAACCTATTCTTCAGATAGCCTTTAAATTCAGCTGGGATATACTTTATACTTTAGCTCTCATGGACTTGTTTTAATTTTCTTCAGCTTCAATTTGAACTTGCATATGAGCAACTGCTGATCTGTTCTACAGTCGGCCCCTGCCCTTCTTCTGATTGATGATATTGAGCTTCTCCATCATCCTTTAGAACTCAGTGTAATTCACTCTTCATAAAATAAGACTTCCCATGAAGGATTGAATGAACGGGGAATATGAAGAAGAACGATAGAGAGTATTAGCTCTCACACAGCATGTAATCTTGTTGGGGTGACAGATTTTAAATACATGAAAAGTTCATGATACAAGGTAGCTAATAATTTAAGAGAGTTGAGTCCTTAAAATAGGGAGAGACCACCGTTAGGTGAGGCTTTTGTTACATACTTCACAGAGTAGATATATTTTGAAGAGAACTTTAACAATAGTAATATCTATGTAAGTGGAAAGAAGGCATACAAGCAAAGGAAAAGATCCTGTTTGGGAGAAGTGAATCTGGCAGTTGACCAAGAGTAGAAAGACTGATTGTGGAAGAGAATCATTGAACTTTAGGTCGAGGAGACCTTATATTTAGAATGAAATGACCTTGATTGAATGCCTACCATGTGTCAGCCATGTTATATTATTTACTTAATTTATTTTTATTCCAACTTTATGAGAGTGTTACATCTCTATTCTCTAAATAAACAAATTACGGTTCATAAAAGTTAAGTGATTTGTTCAAGATCACACATTTATTAAATGGCAGAAACTAGTAGTTCAGTCCTTTATGTCCTTACTCGGAGTCTAGCACTCTTTCTATTTTCCCGTGCTTTCTTTCATAAATAGTCCTAAAATGAGATCTTGGGCTGGAAATAGATTGGGAAGGGACTTGAATTATGAAATCTGAACTTTCCTCCTTAGACAACAGTACCTATTAAAGGTTTTTTAATCAGGAGAATTACAGGATCAAAGCAATCTTGTAGAAATAGGAAGATTGTTTTGGTAGACACGTGCAGGATTGGTTAAAGTGGAAGAGTATGTTGATTAGAGAGACCAGTAAGAATATATTGCAATAGTCTAGGCATTGGGTAGTAAGTCACTGTACTGGGAAATTGGAAACATGGGATGGAAACATAAATATTAGAAAGAGGATCAAAGAAGAATCAACAGTAGTAGTTGTTGTAGTTATGTGCCGTCGAGTCGGACCCAACTTATAGCAACCCCTCCTTGGGTTTCCAAGGCAGTATCACTATGGAAATAGATTGCCCAAACTTCCTTCTGAGGAGTGGCTGGTGGGTTTGAACCACCAGCCTTCTGGTTAGCAGTCAAGTGCCTTAGGCACTATGCCACCAGAGCTCCCAACAATAATTGGTGGGTGTTAAATACTATGGGCAGGGGAGTGAAGTCACGGGGGATTTCGAGTCTGTTTAGGAGAATGGTTTACTTCCATTAAGAGAGAAAGGGAAACCAGTGGTTGGCATTGATTTTGGGAAAACATAAACGGAGTTTAGTCATAGGATGGCAAGACATGGACATATAAAAGGAAATGTACTGCAGGCGTGTGAAGAAGATATAACCAGAACTTGAGAAGAAAGTCCACATGTGAGAGGTTTATTTAATAGTTGACTAATAACAGGGGTAGCAAAGGTCATAAATACAGATGAAATCTTTAAGGTGGAAAGGATTTTGGCAGAGAAAAGAGCATAGAAATGAGAAAGAGCCTTGAGAAACACTACCATCTAAACAAGAGAAAGAAGAAAAAAAAAGAAAACCCACTGCCATCGAGTAGATTCCAACTCATAGCAATCCCCATTAGGTTTCCAAGGCTGTGAATCTTCACAGAAGTAGATTTACATCTTCTTCCCTTGGAGCTGCTGGTGGGTTTGAACCACCAACCTCTTGGTTAACAGCTCAATGCCTTAACCACAGCACCACCAGAGCTCCTTACCTGTAATATAGAGAGTAGAATGATTAGATGGTGGGAAAATCAGATTAAGAAGGAAGATACATTAAGAAATTAAGTATAATCTGCAGTATAGCAGTGTCAAATGATTGATATTTTTAGATAATATAGTTTCTAAGTGAATATTAAAACAAACGATTAGCTAGGAAAGGACTAAAATGAAAGTAATGCCAAAGAACACCAAGTAGCTCAACCTAATTCCACTTTCAATAAATAAACTCATTTATTTATAATTGTAACAGCTGTTTTCTGCCAAAGATTTTAGACCTCTTTACAGAAGACTTTAAATAAGGATTTGTTACATTTTTGCACATTTATAAGAAGGAAAATGGAAAATAACTGGGAGATAAAACACACAAAGGGGAGGCAGTTGGGAGAAGAGCTAAATTGAAATTCAGGAAGGTGACGATCACAAGACATTGGTATGAGGAAAAACTCTTGTGTGGTTTCATTGAGCCATGCAGATGTTACTCATTTAGTAATAGACATGTTGTTTATAAGTTGTGTGAACACTCAACTGTGCCTCCCATTGACTTTCATTATAATGTGAAATATTTTATCTCCATCTGGCAGTAAGTCTAGATGATAGTCCTTGCTATCCCTAATTGGTGATCTTTGCTACATCATTAACGTTATTTATACTTCTGGTCCCAGCATGTAAAGACATCTCTAAAGCCTTGTCCAGCCCCCAGTCAATTGTTCTGTGACTGATTCTTAATTTAAAGTGGCCACCATTGATGTTCTCAACCTAAAGAAACATTTTGACAAATCTTTTTTTAAATTCCTTATGTTTCTTCTTATGTTATGGAATTCCTGTACTGGGCGAAGATAATATGGAGACGTACTTCTTTATCTCTCAATGTTTCTATATTACCAGTCTTTCACATGGCTGGTAACACAGAAGTATTACATAGAAATCACGTACAAAACAAGGCAACCCAAGAGTGAATAAAAGGATGAGAGAGAATTTGAAAGCCAGAAATATAATTTAATACACAAATAGATTCTCAATTCTGAACATAAACAATCGCAGAAAAGAGAGTGGGGGAAATACACTAAAATGTTACAGTGTTTATCTGCAGATGTGGGAATTATGGCTTCTCTATTTTTATACCTTTCTTTGTTTGCTTTTTGTATTCTCAGAATTTTCTGCAACGATCACCTTTTACTATCAGGATAAAAAATTATAAAAGTGTTTTGTAGTTTTTTCTGTATACCTAAAAGAGTTTGGATATGATAGAAATTCAGTACATATATATTGATTACTTATTGACTGACTGATCTGTAAATAGTGAGTAACAAAAATCTTGTGCTGTAAGGAAATCTTGTGCTATATGGATTCTGAGGATCCTTAAAGTGACTACCTATATTCTATAGATGGGATTGAGGTGAATCGGTGTCTCAGTTGAGCCAATATCCACAGAAAATTTACTCTGTGTAAGATTGGGGGGAAAAAAAAACCCACTCCCATCCAGTCAATTTCGACTCATAGCTAACCTCATTGGGTTTCCAAGGCAGTAAATCTTTGTGGAAGGAGATTGCCTCATCTTTGTCCCATGGGGGCAGCTGGTGGGTTTGAGCCACCAACCTTCTGGTTAGTAGCCAAATGCCTTACCCACCATACCACCAGAGCTCCTTAAGATGAAGGGGATCCACAGAGATGAGTAAGACAAAGTCTCTGACCTCCATTAGGGAAGATGAGAAATGTACATACATAACTATAATTTAGAGAAGATACGTTCATGCTACATTGAGAGGTAGAAACAAAGCTATGGGAGTACAGATAAGGAAGAGATTAATTCTACCTTAAACCAAACCAAACTCAATGCCAACAAGTCGAGTTCGACTCATAGTGATCCCTCCTTACGTTTCCAAGGCAGTATCACTACAGAAGTAGATTGCCCTATCTTCCTTCCAAAGAGTGGCTGGTGGATTTGAACCACCAGCCTTCTGGTTAGTAGTCAAATGCCTTAGGCACTGCACCACCAGAGCTCCTCCCAATTCTACCTTAGGGTTGTAAAAGTGTGAGGTGATTGAAAATACAATAGCTTGGGTTAGGCACGTACTAGTCTTCAAAGAGATCTTTGTTCTTCAGCACTTTAGACAGGTCTGTTACAGCAGATTTGCCCAGTGCAATACGATGTCTGATTTCTTGACTGTTGCTTCCATTGGTGTTGATTATGGAACCAAGTAGTATGAGATCTTTGACAACTTCAATCTTTTCTCCATTTATCATGATGTTGCTTATTAGTCCAGTTGTGAGTATTTTTGTTTTCTTTATGTTGAGGTGTAATCCGTACTGCAGACTGTAGTCTTCAGTCTTCGTCAGTAAGTGCTTCAAGTCATCTTTACTTTCAGCAAGCAAGGTTGTGTCGTCTGCATGTTCCCTCGTATGTGTGTGAAAGCTGAACAATGACGAGGGAAGACCAAAGAAGAGCTGGTACCATGGACTGCCAGAAGAACTAACAAATCTGTCCTGGAAGAAGTACAGCCTGAATGCTAACCTTGGTCATGTTGTCAGAAGGGACTATTCCCTGGAGGATATCATGCTTGGTAAAGTGGAGGGTCAGCGAAAAAGGGGAAGGCTCTCAACAAGATGGATTGACACAGTGGCTGCAATGATGGGCTTAGGCATAGCAAGGATTGTGAGGCTGGCGCAGGACCGGCTGGGCAGTGTTTCATTCTGTTGTACATGGGGTTGCTGTGAGTCAGAGCCGACTTGGCAGCACCTAACAACAATAGGGTAGTAAACCCATGCTGTCAAGTTGATTCTGACTCAAAGCAGCCTTATTGGACAGCATAGAACTGCCTCATTGGATTTCCAAGGCTGTACTCTTTATGTAAGCAGACTGCCATATCTTTCTTTCATCTACAGAGTGCCTAGTGTGTTTGAACCACCAACCTTTTGGTTGGTAGCCAAGTGCTTAACCACTGTACCACCAGAGCTTATTTTTTCCTTAGGGTTAGGAGGAGCTCTGGTGGCGTAGTGCCTAAGGCATTTGACTGCTAACCAGAAGGCTGTCAGTTCAAACCCACCAACTACTCCTTGGAAGGAAGATTGGGCAATCTCTTCTGTAGAGATATTTCCTTGGAAATCCAAGGCAACTTGATGGCAATGAGGGTTTTTTTTTTTTTTTGGTAGAGGGATATATTTCAAACTTTTCTGTTTTCACATTATATAATGACAAATGCCTCCCAAATTTAATCATTCTCAACCCACCTTCATAATTGTTCCTTATCTGCATACCATTATTACATCTTGTAACTTTTAATAATTCAAATAAATGAATTTAGAAGGTAAACTTTGTTACTACTATAAATGGAAGACCATTTACCCCTTACCATAAATAGACAATAACTAAAAATAAAGATGGTATAAACAAAATAGTGTTATTAAATTCTATCTAGGTCATTGCCTGCTCCTTGGCTCAGAGACTGAGTGAGTCCTTATAAAAAAGAATGCTTAGCAAGTGTTGGAGAGGTGTTAATGACATATTAGCATAACACTGAAACCTGCTTCTTAACGAGTGAGAAGTTCAGAAAAAGAATTGAAAAGAGAATGAGTTTCTTGCTTTGGAAATCCTTTGGTGAATCTAGAGTCCAGATTTTAGGTTTGATGGATATAATTTTAGTAGCAAAAGAGCAGATTTCATGATAGAAGCCGCATTTAAGGCTTTTAGTTGGAAGAAGCTGTGGGAAGGATATTCCTGTGGAAAAAACTGTGTTTACACGCTCATACTGGCTCCTATGGTGTCAGTGGAAAAAGGAGGAGAAAATACTGCATAAGACTTGGCCATGTTTTGCAGTCTTGTTTTTCTGCCCACAGAACTAACTCATTTTGGGCCTGGAAGCAGAATGAGTGGAATGCCCAGCTTTTCTGTATCTCTAATGCCTTCTTGCTAGTTATCTCCACAGAGATGAAGGCCCCCCACCTCTGCTTGAGACTATCAATGCCTTTGCAAATGTGAATAGATGCCTTTTGAATGCAGACAAAGTTTATATACTGGAAATGGGCTCCTCTGGTGAGGTATGCTGGAGTTTTATCAGCCTCAGAAATACAACCTCTCAAACGCAGATCATTGAACACATCAGTATCATTTCACAAAACATCTTGGGGACAAACAGTGCTTTGAAGCTTTGAAATCCAAGACAAATGTTGTCAGTCAAGACATGTAGTGATATTTCTTTGTGGGCTAGACCTTTGAAGAGATACGGGTGTTTGGATTTGGCAGGACACCAGCAGCCACTGGGACTCCTTTTCAACTGGCAATTTTTTTTCAGAGATAATTTTGACAAGAGACTGTAGAATCTCTCTCAGTTCTGTGGGGAATATGACATTATTAGATTTATACGATCTCTCTTGTTTGCCTCAGAAGAGCCCAGCTTTGCGCTTGTTAACAATTGTAGTTTGTAACAGAATGCAAAGTAATAATGAAACCACTCTCTTAGAAAGTATAAATTCTCACCTCATGCAGATGTTCGTAAAACATAATCAATATCCTAATCACTCTCCTCAAAGAATGATGATAATAAATATATTGGGTGCTATTTTTTTCCATGCCTTCTGTGCTTACTGTCTGCTGTGCACTGTGCTTTTCACGTCACACACATTAAGTATATTTCCTACTTTGGTTGGAGAAACTGAGTCTCTTATGGAAACTGGTCAAGGTCACAGAGCTAGATATGTTGGGAACCAGTTCTTTCTAACTCTAAAAGTCTTGACTGCTAACCAGAAGGCTGGTGGCTGAAACCCACCAGCAACTCCTTGGAAGGAAGGTTGGGCAGTCTACTTCTGTAGTGATACTGCTTCGGAAACCCAAGGAGGGTTCGCTATGAGTCGGGAACGACTTGATGGCAGTAAGTTTGGTTTTTTTGGTTATATGACTATAAATTCTTCTTCTTTTTCTTTTTTGGACTATAAATTCTTAAATGAACAGAGTCTTGAATTGAACTTGGTATTTACAATGCCCAGCCAATGTCTATATATGTACTAAAATGTGTTGTATGCAAATGATTTGGCCAGGTTTAGCGAGTATGTTTTTTTGTGCATGTATGTGTGTATGTTAATATATGTGTGTGTGTGTGCGCGAGCGCGCGTGCGTGTTTGACATAGAAACAACGAAAGACCTCTGAGCCACTATCCTTATAGGGCATTATTTTGTTAACAGTGCTGCTGATGTCCTCTTGGGAATCTGGATGCATCTTTAAACAGCTACACTTTCTGGGAGATCAGTGACTCAGACTGTCAAAGCTTACAGAGAGCAAATGCTGGAAGAAGAGACAGCTTCTCCAGCTGTTCTCTTTCTTTTCTCTACAGATGTGAATACTTCCTACAATCCCCTGTATAAAATCTGGGAGAAGCAGAAGGGAAACTGTTGAGCTGTTTATTTTATTGCAAACAAAGGTTAAGAGAGTCTTTTCTGAATATTTTTCTTGGAAGCCAAGAATGAAATCTTATATTACCCAACCAATATGTTTATTTTGAGGGAATTTAAGATTTAACTACCTTGAATTACATCTCTGTTCATGACATGCCTCCATGATTTTTTTTTCTTTTCTTTTTGCGATTTGGGTGAAAATTTACAGAGCAAATTCAGTTTCCATACAGCAGCTCACATACACTTTGTCTCATGACATTGACCACAATCTACCCCAATGCCACAGCTCCCCTCCTGCTTCCTCCTGACAGCCACGTCTTCCCTCTGTCCATCCCTCCATGCACCCCTGCCCCCTGAGCTGTCTCCCTGTGCATACACAGCCCTTCTTTCTCCTATGATTGTTCTCTCCAAGGAGTGTATCTACCTCAGGTAAATGCTCAACTCATATGCCTGTCTTTTGTTTGGCTGGAAGCCACAGGTGTGGGTTCAATCCCAGACCTGAAGGGCAGCTAGGGGCCATAGTCTCAGTGGTTCCACCAGGCTCTATCGGACCAGCAAACCTGGTTACTTTTTTTTCC
>NW_006921651.1:8136305-8138299 GCF_000298275.1 Orycteropus afer afer
GTTGGTAATTTTTTTGATGACTTATTCAATTTCTTCTTTTGTTATGGACCTATTCAACTTTTCCACATCAGTCTGTGTTAGTTTAGGTAAGTAGTGTGTTTCTAGAAATCTGTCCATTTCTTCTAGAATTTCAAATTTGCTGGAGTACAGTTCTTCATAGTATCCTGATATTATCCTTTTCATTTCAGTTGGTTCTGTTGTGATGTCACCCATTTCATTTATTGTTCATGTTATTTGTATTCTCTCTCTCTCTTTTCCTTTGTTAAATTTGCCAGTGGTTTGTCAATTTTATTATCTTTTCAAAAAACCAACTTCTGGTCTTGTTGATTTTTTGTATTGCCCTTCTATTTTCTGTTTCATTGATTTCTGCTCAGATCTTTATTATTTACTTTCTTCTGGTGACTGTAGGCTTTCTTGCTGTTCTTTTACTAGTTGTTGGTTTAAAGTGTTAATTTTGGCTCTTTCTTCTTTTTTGATGTGTGCATTTATTGCTATAAATTGTCCTCTGGTCACTGCTTTTGCTGTGTCCCAAAGATTTTTGTTTTTGTTGTTATGTGCCATCGAATCGGACCTGACTCATAGTGACCCCTCCTTGGGTTTCCCAGGCAGTATCACTACAGAAGTAGATTTCCCAACCTTCCTTCTGAGGAATGGTTGGTGGGTTTGAACCACCAGCCTTCTAGTTAGCAGTTGTATTTTCCTTCTTGTTTGATTGAAGGAATTCTTGGATTTCAATTTTTTATTTCTTCTCTCACCCAGTCTTTCTTAAGGAGGGTGTTGTTCAGTTTCCATGTGTTCACTCTTTTTCCATTGATCTTCCTATTGTTGTTTTCTAATTTGATAGCATTACGATCTGAGAAGATGCTTTGCGGTATTTCAATGTTTTTAAATTTATGAAGGCTTGCTTTATGCCCTAACATATGGTCTATCCTGGAAAATGTTCCATGTGCACTGGAAAAGAAAGTATATTGTGCTGTTGTTGGCTGAAGTGCTCTGTAGATGTGTATAAGGTCAACTTGGTGTATTGTATTGTTTAGCTCTTCTGCATCTTTGTTGAGTTTCTTTCCAGTTGTTCTATCTTTTGTTGAAAGTGGTGTATTAAAGTCTCCCACTATGACTATGAAGTCATCTATTTGACTTTTCAACTCTTTTAAAGTCTGATTTATGTATTTTCATTGGGTCCATAGATATTTATTATGGCTATATCTTCATGTTCAATTGATCCTTTAATCATTATATAATATCCTTCCTTGTCTTATGTGATAGTTTTTTGTCTTAAGGTCAATTTGATCAGAAATGAGTATTGCCATTCCTACTCTTTTACAGTTGCCATTTGCTTGATATATCTTTTTCCAACCTTTGATTTTTAGTCTATTTTTGTCTTTGTCTCTAAGGTGTGTCTCTTGCAGATAGCATATTGATAGGTTTGGTTTTCTTATCCCATCTGCGACTCTCCATCTCTTGAGTGGTGCATTTAATCCATTAACATTCAGTGTAATTATTGACAAGTATGAATTGGTTGCTGTCATTTTGGTATGTGTTTTTTCATGGTGTCCCTGGTTTCTTTGTTCCATATTATTTTCTGTGCAGAGCTCATTATGTTTATGAATAGTATTATCATTTCCTTTGTTGCTGTTATTTTAGCATTTGCTGAATATTTTGCTTGTCCTCTTTTTTATTGTGATGTGAAGGTTTATCATTTTTCTTTGAGGTTACCCTGTGATTTATAACTTTCTCCCTAAAATTAGAATAGTCCATCCTTTCTTGCAACTCTTTTGACTTCCTCACCATTTAGAAGTTATGTAACTATACAGTATTTTCCCTCTTTTTGGTTTGTAGTTGTCCTCACTTGCCAATTGATGTCTCTGGTTCCCTGTTTACAATCTTGTAGGCTTATTTTACTTTGGATATGTCCATAGCTGTGGTTTCTGGGTTGTGTCATCTTGTGTGTTAATGATCGGTTGTTATTTGCTATTTTTGGTTCTCTGTTCAAA
>NW_006921651.1:8139168-8152886 GCF_000298275.1 Orycteropus afer afer
TTTTTTCTGATTGATCCCTTTCTGAAGAAGGATTTAGGTATTTGTCTTCCATCTCATTAATTCTGTCTTCCATTGATTCGATTCTACTCCTTTGCCCTTTCAATATGTTATCCATTTCTGACAATTTAATATTAATCTTCTGGATTTCTATCTGTAGATTTAGAATCATTTCTAATTTTTCATTGATTTTGTAATTTTGTTCTTGTATTTTCTTCCAAAATTCTTCTAGGGTTTTGTCTGTGTTTTCTTTGGTCTGTCATTCAATCCTTTGAAGATACCTAAATATAATTCTCTTGAATTCCTTATCAGAGAGTTCCAATGCTGCTTCTTCTTCAAGGATGTGTTCTGTGTCTGTATGCTGCTCCCTTGTTTCTACCACTTTATCTTGCTTCTTTGTGTGGACTTTGATGGTCTGTTGTCTGTGAGACATCATGGCATTGTTGTATTTGGATCTCTGTTAACTGTTTGTGAAGAGCAGCCAAGGATGTGTCAGTCTCTTCTTGGTGGTTGTTTATCATTGGCCTGTTGGTGGAGAAGGAAGTGGTGACTCTCACTCAGTAAGTGAAGTTGCAGGAGGTGTGAGTGTAATTGTGTTGCATGTGGACGGTTGCTGTCTTCCACTAAGTTAGACAAAAATAACAATTGAATAACCATCAAAAAAGTGAAAGCACATGGACAAAAAATACACCATGCAATCACACAGGAACAGTAACTAAAAAAAAAAAAATGGAAAAGAAGAAAAAAAGAAAAATAAAAGCCCTGGTGTATCTGGGAACAGGAAAATAAGAGAAAAAAGGTAGAGAATGAGAATAATGAAGAAAAAAAATGGGAAAAATGCAAGAATTAAAATAAGGAATGGGGTTAACCCTGAGAAAGAAAAAAAAAGTTACAACCAGGAACAGGGAAAAAAAAAAAAAAAAGCTGAAAACTGGACCCTGGGAGGAGAAGAATAAAGAATAATAGTAAAAAGGACAAAAGTAATCATGATAATATTAATTTTAAAACAGACAAAAACAAAATAAAAAACAGGAAAAATAAAAAGTAATCAGGGCAGGGTGGTGCAGGGCACCTAGGCTCTGTCTGAGCACACAGTCTGGGATGGAATTCCTGCTGGCCCAGAAAGTGGGTGGGAGTGAGGGATGGCACACCTCCATTCACCAAGAGGGTGTGGGGTATAAGAGTAACAAGGGGAATGTCATACCTTTCCAGTCATCTGGGTCCAGAATCCCTTTGGGGTTCCCAGCAAGTGGAGCCTGTTCTTAAGTCCCTAGAATCTGGGAGAACACTGTTGCTTTAAATATCCAGAATGGTCAAGCTGCTTGTAAACATTCAAAATGGCTGCACCCTCCAGACAGACAAAATTCATAGCTCAGCCCTCCTTCCTCTTTGCTGCTTCCCCTTTTATTCCACAGCCACCAGAACAGTCCTCTGTGCAGTCCCTGGCTAGCAGGGTCAATTTTTAGGTTAATTCTTAGGTCCTACCACTGCTCGGCAATATCCAAGCTGTTTGTGCCATCAAGATCGCTACCAGACCCAGCTCTGTATGTCTCCTTTTTTGGTGTTTTCATGCAAGTTCTTCTGCTAGCTGGAGTTTAGTTCACTTCTATATCTTTCCCTTCAAGGCTCAGGGGTCCAGGATTATCTTCTGTGTCTGTGTTAATTGGTTCCTCTTTTCTTTGTTGAAGAGGGTCTGTGCAGTCTTTCTGCCTATTCCACCATCTTACCGGAACTCTGCCTCATGATCTTAAAGCCTAAGCATCCCAAAGCAGCAATTGGGAAAAACTGCTAAAGAATTTAGGGATGAGGGGAGTGGGGTTCAAGATACATGGAAAAAGCCAAATCATAATCAGAAGCCACTTCATTGATTGAGCATATGGAATCAGAAGATAGCTGTGTGAGCATACATTTGCAACAAGGGGACTTAGATAAATTGAATATTTGATTGTCTCAGGCTAAGCTGGCCTTACCCATCCTTATCATAATGGGAATGCCTTTCAAGGGAACTGAGAATACTCCAATCTAAACTTGTTATCATAACCTATGTTAAGGTCTAGCATGTCAATTTCTTCATGCTGTAGCACTCTTTTCCTCATTCTATATGTGCTTTAGCCTTCTTTTGATTCTGAAGATACACAATGGAATAAATTCATTCCCACTTCAGGAATTTTACACTTGTTTCTTCTGATTGGAATGTTCTACAGATCTTCTCATGACTGCATCCTTCTTAGCGTTGAAACTGCAGGTCATGTGAGCTCCTTCAGAGGCCTTGCCTAACCACCTTTGGTAAGATTGCCAGCTGCCTAAACTCTCAGCAATGACCTATAAGCCAAAGTGTAATGTGATGCTTTGCAAAGAAATCTTAAAAAAGAAAGAAGAATGTCTTTCTTCCACACCCTCTCTGTACTGTTTCCTGGAACACCACATGTGGTGGCTGGACTCTAGCACCCATATTGGATCATGGTGAAAAGAACATTGTCTAGGTATGTTGGAACAGAGATCTGGACAGCCCGAGGCCCTGATGAATTTGTGAATTTCATAAGTAATCCTGGGCTACCTACCTTTTGGCTTCTTTTAAGTAAGGGGGAAATATACTTTCTTGTTTAAGCCACTGTTATTTTTGGTTCTATTTGTTGTATTCAGCCAAACCTGCTCCAAACCCATGTAGAGTATCCCTCACCTGTCTGAAAATGTTGTGCAGCTATACTCCTTCTTATTATTCTCTGATCTGTTTTCTTCATGGCACTTTAAAAATTGAGAATTCATATTTCTTTCTTTCTTTCTTTGTCCTTCTTGTCTAGAATGTAAGGTTTGTGGAGAGGGACCTATAGCCCTTTTTCACTATGTTATCCTCAGATCTAAAACCGTGTTTAATAGATTACTCAATAAAAAAAAAGTTGCTGAGTGAATGAAATCTGTAGGCTATATTCCTCCTAATAATATCATCATTTTTCTCTATGATTCTGCTTCTAAGGCTGTCATTCTCCACATGTATCATGCTTTCTTACTTCGGGTATGGAAATATACTTAAATAGGTCATGCTAGCCTGAGAGTTTTGTATATCACTGACGATGTGGTCAATTGAGTATTTAATACTTATTTTAACCTTCATTTTTAAATTTTTTTGGGGGGCATACCTTGTCATGTCTGAGCATTTACAACAATCAAATGTGGATTGTTCTTAGTTTCACTCCATATAATCTGAGCTATTCATACATTAGAAAGGAACAGGGTAGAAAATGGTGGGTTTATGCTGTACTCATCTCATATTTATGACCATTGTCTCAGAAGGCTTTTGTTTCACTTACTTCTCACTGATGTGCTAAATGGAACAAGCTGGTGCTTTGTTGAGCTGTGCTCCCAGGACCCCAGTGGCCACATGTTGATGACTGCCACCAGCTTGCCCCCTTTTTCAACCCATGCAGAAAAACACATGAAGTCTCCCTCTAAGGGAAAAACACTGGAAATGTAAGAAAATATTGATTTAGAATCCTTTGTAAACAGTAAGACATGAAGAAACACTTGCTAACTCTTAAATATTCCTAATGTTTTAAGGGAAGAAAATGAACTATCTAGGACCAAATGATCAAGTAGTATTAATGTACACAGGGAACCCTGAGAGAAGGGGATAAAATATGATATCCTGTGTTCTCAGAGAAAGAATGTGCCTTCTGGGTCCATAATGGCAAGGGTAGATTGTGAAAAGATGATGATTTTAGTTTGTTGTTTTTTCTTTTGGTGGTAGGATGGTTATACAGTGCTGCTGTAACAGAAATACCACAAATGAATGGCTTTAACAAACAAAAATTTGTTCTCTCACAGTTTAGGATTCTGAATTCAGAGTGCTGGATCTAGGGGAAGGCTTTCTCTCTGTTGGCTCTGGAAGAAGGTCCTTGTGTCCTTCCAACATCTGTGGTCCTGGCATTCCTTGGACATCTACGTGTGTCTTGGTATCAATCTTCTCCTGGGTCTAGGAGGTTCTCAGTGCAGGGACTCTGCTTGCAACTCTTCTTTCTTAGTGGTCATCAGGAATCTCTTTCTCTGCTCACTTCTCTCTCATATTTTCTCTTTTGCAAAAGGTGATGCAGACCACACCCCAGGAAAACTTCCTTTACATCAGGCCTGTGACCTGAGTGAATGTGTTACATCCTACCCTAATCCCTATGCAGTTGATTTGCTGATCACATCAGATCACATCATGGAGGATGATTACAATTTTACATAACTGCCAAATGACATCATTACATATCTACCAAACCACTGAGAATCATAGCCCAGGCAAGTTGGCACAGATTCTGGGGGCACAATTCAATCCATGATGGAGGGCAAGGAGGGTTATGAGAGCAGAAGAAAATCCAGAGAACATAAAGGGAATTTCCCAAATACAGAGGCAGAGAACTCTGCTCTCCTCACAAAGTTTGTGGTTTTTTTCATCAAGTATTCATTCATACAGGCCTTGCACTTAGAGATATTCAGCAAAAGGTGAACAGAGTAGAAAAAGTGTAGCCTGCCTCCTCTGTGCGGGCACCATCAAGGCTATACCTTATCTCAGTTTTCAAAATGAAGGAAGCAGTCCCTGTCATTATTATCCTCCTATGAAAAAATAGGCTTTATATATCAAAGTTACAAACACTGTAGAAAATATCTGTATTAAAATCAGCCTGAAGATTTCCTTTTTTATTACAAAAAGGTAAAGGCATAGGAAAATAATAAACCTTAAATTAATTCCAACCAATTGGTGACTTTAAAGGGAGAAGTTCAGTATGTTTACCCTAATGCTATTGTTGTTGTGTTTTTAGGTGCCATTGAGTTGGCTCTGACTCATATCGACCCTGCATACAACAGAACAAAAAGATGCCCAGTCTTGCACCATCCTCACAATCCTTGCTATACTTGTGCCCATTATTGCAGCCACTGTGTCAATCCATCTTGTTGAGGGCCTTCCCCTTTTTCGCTGACTCTCCACTTTACCAAGCATGATGCCTTTCTCCAGGGAATGGTCCCTTCTGACCACATGACCAAAGAAGGTGAGACAAAGTCTGGCAATTCTCAATTCCAAGGAGCATTCCAGCTGCACTTCCTTCAGGACAGATTTGTTTGTTCTTCTGCCAGTCCATAGTATTTTCAGTATTCTTCATGAACACCATAATTAAAAGGCATCAAATCTTGTTCAATCTTCCTTGTTCATCCTCCAGCTTTTGTGTGCATGTTGTTGTTATTTGCCGTCGAGTCGGCCCCGACTTGTTAGGTGATTGAAAATACCATGGCTTGGGTTAGATGCACCTTAGTTTTCAAAGTGATGTCATTGCTCTTCAGCACTTTACAGAGGTCTTTTGCAGCAGAGTTGCCCAGTGCAATATCGTGCCCAATTTCTTGACTGCTGCTTCCATTGGTGTTGATTGTGGATCTAAGTAATATGAAATCTTTGACAGCTTCTATCTTTTCTCCATTATCACGATGCTGCATATTGGTCCAGTTGTGAGGACTTTTGTTTTCCTTATGTTGAGGTGAAAAGTCCTTCCATACTGAAAACTGTAGGCTTTAATCTTCATCACTAAGTACTTCAAGTCTTCTTCACTTTCAGCAAGCAAGGTTGTGTCATCTGCATATCACAGGTTGTTAATGAGCCTTCTCAATCCTGTTGCTGCATTCTTCTTCATATATTCCATCTTCTCAGATTATTTGCTCAGCATACAGATTGAACAAGTATGGTGAAAAGATACAACCCTGATGCACACCATTCCTGATTTCAAACCATGAATTATCCTCTTCTGTTCAAATGACAGGCTCTTAGTCTATGTACAGCTTCCTCATGAATATAATTAAGTGTTCTGGAATTCCTGTTCTTCCCAATGTTATCCATAATTTGTTATGATCCACATAGTCAAATACCTTTGCATAGTCAATAAAACACAGGTAAATATCTTTCTGGTATTCTTTATTTTCAGCCAAGATCCATTTGACATCAGCAGTGATATCCCCTGTTCCATGTCCTCGTCTGAATCCAGGTTGCATTTCTGGAAGTTCTCTGTCAATGTACTTCTGCCACCATTTTTAAATTACCTTCAGCACAATTTTACTTGCATGTGGTATTAATGATATTGCTAAATAAGCTCCATATTCTGATGGATCACCTTTCTTTGGAATGAGCACAAATGTCAATCTCTTCTGGTCAGTTGGCCAGGTGTCTGTCACCTTCCAAATTACTTGGCATAGACGAATAAGTGCCTCCAATGCTGCATCTCTGTTTGTTGAAACATTTCAATGGCTATTCTATGATTCCTTAAGCCTTGTTTTTTGCTGGTTCCTTCAGTGCAGCTTCAACTTCTTCTTTCAATACCATTTGTTCTTGATCATATTCCACTTCCTGAAATAGTTGAACATCAACCAATTCTTTTTGTGCAGTGATTTTGTGTATTCCTTCCATCTTCTTTTGATGCTTGGGCATCATTCACTATTTTGCCCATAGCATCCTTCAATATTGTAACTCAAGGCTTGAATTTTTTTCTTCAGTTCTTTCAGCTTAGGAATGCTGAGAATGTTCTTCTCTTTTGGTTTTCTAACTCCAGGACTTTTCACATTTCATTATCATAGTTTGCTTTGTCTTCTTGAGCTGCTCTTTGAAATTTTCTGTTCCCTTCTTTCATCTTGTCATTTCTTCAGTTTGCTTTAGCTATTCTCTGTTCAAGAGCAAGTTTGAAAGTCTCTTCTGACATCCATTTTGGTCTTTTCTTCCTTTCTTGTGTTTTTAATGACCTTTTGCTTTCTTCATGTATGATGTTCTTGACAACTCCTCTGGTTTTTGGTCATTGGTGTTCAGTCCTTCAAATTTGTTCTTCAGACAATCTCTAAATTCAGATGGGATAAAATGAAGGTAATATTTTGGCTCTAATGGATTTGTTTTAATTTTGTTCAGCTTCAACTTGAACTTGCACATGTGTAATTGATGGTCTGTCTGCAAACAGCTCCTGGCTTTATTTTGGATGAAGATATTGAGCTTCTTTTTTGTCTCTTTCCACAGATGTAGTTGATCTGATTCCTGGGTATTCCATCTGGTGAGGTCTATGTTTACATTGTTGGAAAAAGGTATTTGCAATGAATATGTTATTGACCTTAACAAAATTCTAGCATGTGATCTCCAGCATCATTTCTATCACCAAAGCCATATTTTCCAACTACTGAGTGATTTCTCTTTGTTTTGAACTTTTGAATTCCAATCACCGGTTATAATCAAAGCATCTTGATTGCATGTTTGCTCAATTTCAGACTGCAGAAGTTGGTAAACATCTTCAATTTCTTCTTCATTGGCTTCAGTGGTTGGTGCACAGATTTGAATAATAATAGTACTAACTGGTCTTCCTTGTATGCATATGGATATTATCCTATCACTGACAACATTGTGCTTCAGGATAGATCTTGAAATATTCTTTTTGATGATGATTACAGCACCATTCCTCTTTAACTTGTCACTCTAGCCACAGTAGACCATAGAATTGTCTGATTCAAAATGGCCAAATCCAGTACATTTCAGCTCACTAATGCCTGGGATATCAATATTTATGCATTCCATTTCTTTTTTGACAATTCCTAATTTTCCTAGATTCATACTTTGTATATTCCACATTCCTCATATTAGTGAATGTTTGCAGCTGTTTCTTGCCATTTTGAGTCATGCCCTATCAGCAAATGGAGGTCCCAAAAGCTTTACTCCATCTACATCACTAAGGTTGACCCTAGTTTGAGGAGGCAGCTCTTCTCCAGTGGTATTTTGAGTTCCTTCTAACCTGAGGGTTTCATCTTCTGACACTATATCAGACAATGTTTCAGGGCTATTCATAAAGTGTTCCAGTAATATATCAGACAGTGTTTCACTGCTATTCATAAGGTTTTCAATGGCCAAGTTTTTAAGAAGTAGATGGCCCCATCCTTCTTCCCAGTCTGTCTTAGTCTGGAAGTTCCACTGAAACCTGTCTTCCGTGGGTGACCCTGTAGCTATTTGAAATACTGGTGGCATAGCATCCAGCCTCATAACAACATACAAGCCACCACAGTATGACAAACTGACAGAATAATGCTGTGAGTAGTGTCATTTTCAAGGACACCTGGGTAACTTACTATCATGAATGTTTAGTCAAGATTTGTAGTGACACTTTTGATGCCACAAGGGATCCCAACAGAAAAGACAAGGAATTAAGAGTTGTAGACCTTCCCACTTCGTGCTCATTAAAAAAAGAAAAAGAAAAACCCACTGCCATCAAGTCAATTCTGGCTCATAGCAATGCTATTATAGGACAGAGTAGAACTGCCCCCCAAAGGGTTTCGAAGACTATAAATCTTTACAGAAGCAGGCTGCCTCATCTTTCTCCTGTGGAGTGGCTGGTAGCCTCCAACTTCTAATCTTTTGGTTAGCAGCCAAATGCCTTAACCACTGTGCTACCAGAGTTCCTTCATTGTGCCCATAGCTCTCTCCAAACTTTTAGTACTCTTCTCTCATTCAGACATTCCTATTAATAATAATAACTGCTATTTATTGATTGGTTATTTTAGACTTGGCACTATACTAAGAACTATGCTTATATTACCTTTAGAAAATTTTATTGCAGTAAAATATATATAACATAAAATTTGCCTTTTTAACCATTTATAAGTATGCAATTCATTGCCATTAATTACATCCACAGTGTTGTACAATCATCACTGTTATCTCTTTCCAAACCTTTTTCATCAATCTAACCAGAAACTGAGTACTCATTAAACAGTAACTGTTCATTCTCCCTTAGCCCAGCCCCTGGTAACCACTAATCTACTTTGATCTGTGTGCATTTGCCTGTTCTGGACATTTCATATGAGTAGGTTCATACAATATCCGTCCTCTTATCTCTGACTTATTTCATTTAGTATATTGTTTTCAAGGTCCATCCATGCATCAAAACGTCATTTCTCTCTATAACAGAATAATATTCCATTGTTTGTATATATCACATTTGGGTAAGTGTTACATTTTTGCTACTGTGAATAATGCTATTCACAATAAAGAATGTGAATAACATTCTTTACAAGTGTCTGTTTGAGTGCCTGCTTCTTTGGGATATATACCTTGGAGTGGAAAATTTCTATGTCATATGGTAATTCTGTGTTTAACTTCTTGGAGGATACATTACCTTTTTAATCTTGGCAAAAGCCATGTGAAATTGCAAGCATTATTCCCAGTTTACAGATGAAGACGTATGGGCTTGGAGGAGTTAAGTAAACCGTTTAACATTGCATAGCCACAAATCGGCAGAACTGAGATAAGGATCCAGGTCCATTGGGCTCCAAAGCCTGTGTTCTTAACCAGTTGCTCTGTCATATTAGGCCATGTTATACAGCTTCCACGGAGCTCTGGTGGCGTAGTGCCTAAGGTATTTGACTGCTAACCAGAAGGCTGGCGGTTCAAACCCACCAGCCACTCCTCAGAAGGAAGGTATTTCCTTAGTGATACCACCTCGGAAACCCAAGGAGGGGTCACTATGAGTCGGGTCCGACTTGATGGCAGTGAGTTTGGTTTTTGTTTACAGCCTCCATGATGCCTGTTGTTTTACATCCTGGTTGTCATGTATGATCCAGATATGTTTTATCTGTCTCCCCCAATTCCTCAAACTTCAAAATAGTCTATTCCTTCCATTCAATCAATGTGAAGCTGTGTTCTTTTGCTGTGTACCAAGTGAGCTCACAAGTCACAAGTCGGACTGCGTAGATGATATACAGTACCATAGTACACAGGCCTGGGTCAGTGCAAGAAGGGACCAGACCCAGGCAGTACGAGCAGTTTGATGCAGTGACATAGCTGAGTCTTTCCAGGTCCCTGTTATGCTGGACAGAAGCACAGTGTGGTAAACCAGCACTAATAAGGCAAAAGGGTCATAGCCAGAGTGGCAGAGCCGAATTAAACATATAAAGTGTGAGATAAAGCCACGTTACCAAGGTTCTAGTCATTTGGAAAGACTCCTATGCCAAGGCCCCTGCATCAAGAATAGCACCAAGTGAATCACAGTTTGTACAGGAATTTTAACAACTGAGGTTTTTTCTTGGCCCTCTCAGAGCTGCCAGGTCAACTCTGATACCAAGAAGAAGCCCTTTTCTTTTGTATAAGAAGTATACTCCTTGGCATCTTTTTAACTCTACAACAGCCCATTGGACTTATTTGGGGCTCTGGCAGAGGTGGGGAGAGGAGAAAGCATGGGCTGAGTGTCGTGAGTCATTCTCTGTCAGAGCTTATTACAACTACTTCATCTGAGAACCTTTGTACTTAGTATTATGATCATTTTCTTTCACCAGAGCAATAGGAATTCTTTTAGTCCCTGAAAGGAAAGCAAACTGATCAAAGTAATTCATGCTGAGTAATTCACACACACACACACACACACACACACACATGCACGCACGCACGCACACACACCCTTTTGAACAAGGGACCCTTCCTCAATAATCCTTAGCTTTCTTGACCATCCTTTTTTCATATACAGGGGACTTGGGGAAAAAGAGGTGATTATACTTTTCTGACCATGTTGCGTGAAAATAAAATCCTGTAAAATGAAATCAGGAAGAGGTCACTCATTCATACCTTTTTCAAGGAAGACGCCAATTCAAGCCAGCAATCATTTATTTGGTGTGGGGTCAAGAGTGGTTAAAGCTTTGGAATTAGCTACCTGGGCTTCAGTCTTGGCTCCACAGATTATAGCTGTATGAACTTTCGCAAGTCACTTAGACTCTTTAGGCCTTCACTTTCTCTTCTGTAAAATGGGGTTAATTATAGTACCCATTCAAAGAGTTGTGAAAATTAGTTGCATTCTGTGTTAAGAGAACCTGGTTATCAAAGTATCTGTAAGTGTTAGCTTTATTATTATTAATCATCTCCTGTATAGGGCACTGTACTTAGAAATGCAAAGAGAAATAATGTTCTTTTCCTGCCTTCGGGGAGCTTCCAAGTATGAAAAACAGCATGCAAGATTCTTGGGAGATTAAGAGACGCTCATAGACACCTAGTCTTTTCAAACATCTATGAAATCCCTGTTTTCCAGTGCAGTCACTGTCACGTTCCTGCGCACTCAGTTTATCTGTCTTCTTAAACTGTTTGAAGTCAGCTACACTAGACTCTTCTTTCACTTCTTTCCTTCTGGCCCTGTGCACTATGTGGCCAAATATTATACCTCATGTATTATTTTCTTGTCACTTCCCTGGTGCTTCTCCAAGGGAGACCCTTTTCTTGCATGCAAAGGAGGGAGACTTCCTTGGAAGAACATCTAGTCCAGAGACTCCACGTGTCACACATGCCAACTTCATCGTTTTTCCACAGACGCAGTGTATTTTATTGTAAAAACAAAATAAAAAGCCACGTGACAATGATCAGAGTATCTTAATGTTATCAATTAGGGTAGAAGCACTTCTGCTTGTATTCTCCATTAGAGCCAGCTCTGTGATGTTTCTGTATTCACACTGTTGCCATCCAGACAGGACTATTGCAGTGTGCTTTTAGGTTTGAAAAAGAAAAGGGGCCAGTTTTGTCTCCTCATGCTTATAAAATGGCTCTTTGACCTTTTCCCACATCTTGAACCCCTTTCCCTTCTCTAATTAACTACTAGTGTGGAAAGGGGTTAACCACCACTTCTTGTCATTTGTACTTGTAGACTTGGCTTGGGTAGTTATCACATGAACTTTTTTCCACTATAGTTTCTGACATAAGGTGGCACAGAAGTCAGACAATGGTCAGTGCTTGTGTAATAGTGGTGCCAATAGATAGAGTAAGTAAAGGGGAAATAAAATATTAGCACTAATGGTGTGCTCTGGTGGCATAGTCCCTAAGGCATTTGACTGCTAACCAGAAGGCTGGCGGTTCAAACCCACCAGCCACTCCTCGGAAGGAAGATGGGGCAATCTACTTCCGTAGTGATACTGCCTCGGAAACCCAAGGAGGGGTTGCTATGAGGCGGATTTGACTCCATGGCAGTGAGTTTGAGTAATGGGCTAAAAGGAGCTCTAGTGGCACAATGCCTAAGGCATTTGCCTGCTAACTAGAAGCTTTGTGGATCAAACTCACCAACCACTCTGCAGGAGGAATATGGGGCAATCTGCTTCCATAAAGATTTACCACCTCAGAAACCCAATGGGGGTCACCATGAGTTGGAATGACTCAATGGCAGTGAGTTTGGTTTGATAATGGGCTAAAAATCACAATGATACCTTGTGGTTTTTGGAAGAGGGAATCTGTGGTCAGCTCATGGTTTATCATTTGAAGTTCTCATCTTCTTGAATGAGTCATTGAACTTGTTTATTAAGTGAACGTGTATCAGTATTGTAATAGAGAAAAAAAAAGTGCTGGTATTTTCAACATAATGTCATAATGAAGCGCCAGGTTAATTGGATTGTTTCTGTAATTGTATCTTTTTAGAAAATCAGTATTAGGGAAGTTGGTACAGTCACAGAGATGGTCAGAAACATTTGGAGCTCTGGTAGCATAGTACCTAAGGCATTGGACTGCTAACCAGAAGGCTGGTGGTTCAAACCCAATAGCCACTCCTCGGAAGGAAGGTTGGGCAATCTACTTCTGTAGTGATACCACCTTGGAAACCAAGGAGGGGTCGCTATGAGTTGGGTCTGACTTGACAGCACATAACAACAACAACAACAATAATATAGCAGAAAAATTATAATTGACTGTGTCAACAAAGACAGCATCAATTTTTTTTCATTCATTTTAATCATTGAACAAATACTTATTGAATACCTCCTGCTATATCTCATTGAATCTAAGACGTAATTGATCATGTTGTTGTTGTTGTTATGTGCCATCGAGTCAGCCCTGACTCATAGCGACCCCTCCTTGGGTTTCCGAGGCAGTATCACTACAGAAGTAGATTTTCCAACCTTCCTTCCGAGGAGTGGCTGGTGGGTTTGATCCGCCAGCCTTCTGGTTAGCAGTCAAGTGCCTTAGCCTCTATGCTACCAGAGCTCCCATATTATATATATATAGTCAATGTTTAAATCAGAAAGTTATCCCTCACAAATCTGAGAAATTAGGAACTTTTAGATAACAATTTCAATTCTTTCTGACTTAAAACAATGTGTCATATCATCTGATTTCAGCACTATTCTAATTGCAGTGACTAGTTCTTATCTGGCACAGATCCAGGAAATGTTTCATTCTGCTTCACATAAGGTTGTCATGAAGTGGAGCTGACTGGATTCCAAGTAACAGCAGTTCTTACATCACATATTCCCATACTTACTGTGGTATGGTTGTTAAAGAGAAATAATGATTGGCTATTAGAGACAAAGAATGAGAACCCGTGAATATGTAGGATGGATTGCAGGATTTGCAGTATAATTTACGATATAATTGCCAGCTTTTAATATCAAGGACTGATTCACAGTTGACACATCCTAGTTCTTCACAGACTAGCAAATGGGCTTTGAAAACAAAGAGGTGGGTTGTTTCCATCTGCCCTGTTACCATGAGAGCCCATTTCCCTGGAGACCTTTCTATCTGAGCCAGGAACACCAGAAAGGAGCATCACTCACACTGGGAACTCTCCTAGGGTAGGAATGAAATTGGTCCACCCATGACCCCTTTCCAAAATGAGAAAGTGTCATGTCATCTCTGCAATTGTTAAGTTCTCTCTTTTCCATAATTGAGCTGAACATTTTTGCTTTCAGCCTAATGACTTTAGGAGTTGCTTTAAAAA
>NW_006921651.1:8152986-8161785 GCF_000298275.1 Orycteropus afer afer
CCAACCTTCCTTCCGAGGAGTGGCTGGTGGGTTTGATCCGCCAGCCTTCTGGTTAGCAGTCAAGTGCCTTAGCCTCTATGCTACCAGAGCTCCCAATTGATCATAAGATGCATCATTATTTCAGATATCAAAGATTAGATCTGTGTGAATTTTCTTAAGTCACATAAACACTGTAAGCCACAAATGTGGCAGGCAACTTCTGACATGGCTCCTAATGATACCCACCTCCTAGTATCCATGTCCTTATGTAATCCTGTAGTATAGGCTGGACCTAGTGACTTCCTTCTAAAGTGATGGGATATCAACTTGTGATTGTTATAAAAGACCATGACTTCTATTTTGCTATGATTCTCCTACTAAGTACTTTACTTTACCTTCTCACTTACTTGTGCTGATGAAGCAAGTTACTATGTTGTGACATGCTCTATGGAGAGGCTCTTGTGGCAGGGAACAGAGGAAGTCTTCTGCCCAACAGCTCATGAGGAACTGAGATCTAAGTCCAACAGCCCTCGAGGAACTGATTCTGGTCAACAACCAACAATCATGAGAATGAGCTTAGAAGTGGATCCTTCCCCAGTAGAACCTTTCTTGACCATAACCTGAGAGAACTGAGGGAGAAGACTCAGGTAAGCACACCCAAATTCCTGACTCACAGAAAGTGTAAGATAATAAATGTTGTTTTGAGTTTTGGAGTAATTTGCACAACACAGAGATTCCCAAAAGTTTTGTTTCCCCACTTAATGTAGAAACACTTGATCTGTATCAGCAGTGAATGACTTATACAAAACCAAACAAAACTCAGTGCCACTGGGTTGATTCCTACTCATAGTGACCCCCATTGGGTTTCTGAGGCTTTACATCTTTAAGGAAGTAGATTGCCCCATCTTCCTTCTATGGAGCAGCTGGTTGGTTTGAACTGCCAACCTTATGTTTTGCAGTCAAATGCCTTAGGCGCTGTGCCACCAAAACTCCTTGACTCACACAACCAGGAAAGAAAAATGATTCCACGTAAAAAACATCATTGATCTTAAGTGCATCCCAATTTCAGAGATGTTAAAATGTAAAAAAAAAAAAAAAAAAAAAAAAAAGTATGAAATACGGACTATGCCAGGCTCTTGCTTAGCAGTGGAGATATATTTAAGAATGACGATTCCTGCCTCATGGAGCTTACAGTCTAGAGGAGAACATAAATGTTAATCAAAAATCATCTCTTGTCTGCAAGCTCTGAGAGAACAGTGGCCTCATTTATTCATTGCTATATTCTCAGTACCTATACCTAGAACAGTGAGTGCCTACCATGTTGTTGTTGTTGTTGTTATGTGCCATCGAGTCGGACCCGACTCATAGCGACCCCTCCTTGGGTTTCCGAGGCAGTATCACTATGGAAATAGATTGCCCCATCTTCCTTCCGAGGAGTGGCTGGTGGGTTTGAACCGCCAGCTTTCTGGTTGGCAGTCAAGTGCCTTAGGCACTATGCTACCAGAGCTCCCCTACCATACAGTACAACAAAACAAAACAAAACAAAACATACTGCCATCAACTCAATTCTGACTGATAGTGACCCCCACAGGGTTTCTGAGGCTATAAATCTTTATAGAAGCAGACTACCTCATCTTTTTCCCATGGAGCAGCTAGAGGGTTTGACCACCAACATTTTGATTAGCTGCCAAATGCCTTAACCACTGCACCACCAGAGCTTCTTGTCGTATAGAAAGGGCTCAGTAAATATTAAATTGAATGAATAAATTAATGAATGAATCAGCCACCATAGTAAAATTGAAGCTGTGATTATTTCTATGAAGAATAGGTATGTGGTATCATGAGAGGCTATCACAGGAGAGATTGGCCTGTCATGGAAGTTTTCCCTGAGGAAGGTCTGGAGAGAAGTACATTCTAAGCAGAGTTCCTTTACTTGAATAGAATCATAGACTACTGCAGCACCCAGCAGGTTTACAGTAGAAGAATGATTCATCATTTGATGACCATTTATTTTCATAAAATTTTAGAATTAAAAGGTTCAAATGCATCTAGTACTCTCTAAGTAATGAATATTTTAAGTACTTTTCATTCATAAATTCATAAAAGGGTCTTAAGGGGGGGCAATCTCATTGGAAGTGAGACTCTAGTGGACTAGGAGCTCTGGTGGCATAGTGCTTAAGGCATTTGACTGCTAACCAGAAGGCTGGCGGTTCAAATCCAGCAGCCGCTCTTTGGAAGGAAGGTTGGGCAGTCTACTTCTGTAAAGATTTACTGCCTCAGAAACCCAACAAGGATCGCTATGAGTCAGATCCGACTCGATGGCAGTGAGAGAGTGAACTAGAGATGATGCTATGTTTGCATAGCAATCTGAACTCTATTTTGAACTTAAATTGCATTTGTGTGTGTGTGTGTGTGTGTGTGATGGCCTGTTGGGGGAAGCTAAGGAAATGCTAAGTTGGTGGTAACTCTCCAAGCTATCAGTTATCTCAATTAACAACTACATTGTTAGATAAGAAAGAAGCTTTAGTGGCATTTGACTGCCAACCAGAAGGTTGGTGGTTCAAACCCACCAGCCATCCACAGAAGGAAGATTGGGCAATCTACTTCCATAAAGATTTACTGCCTTGGAAACCCAATGAGGGTCGCTATGAGTTGGAATCAACTCGGTGGCAATGAGGTGTTTTTTTTTTGTTGTTGTTGATAAGAATCATTGTCATTCTTCTGTAGATGGGACTGATTCAGGAGGTTTCAGTAATTTGTTCAAGGTTGTTGTGTGCTGTCGAGTAGATTCCAACTCAGCAAGTGACCACAAATGACACAGTAGAACTGCCCCATAGGGTTTCCTAGGCTGTAATCTTTAAGGGAGCAGATGGCTAGGTCTTTTCTCCTACAGAGCAGCTGTGTGTGGGTTTGAACCACCCACCTTTCAGTTAGCAGCACAGCACTCAACAATTGCGCCACTAGAGCTTCTTATTCAAGAGAGCACAGCTAATATATGGCATCATTAAGCTTAGGTTTCTTAACTCTGAATCTTTTGTTATTTTTTCCATAACTTATATCTGCTTTTGAGTGATTCCCCGATTGTTGAAGAACACCTGACTATCTAGTTAAGATAACCTTAAGAGGAACATGGGTCCAAGAACTATGTAATTTTTCAAGTGAGAAGTTAGGAAATATTTAACAGTATCTCTAACCCATATTCAAAAACAACACAAAGATTCTCAAAAGTTTTGTTTCCCCACTTAATACAGAAATGCTTGATCTTTCTTTAGTTTCAAGTAGGCATAAATGCAGTTATCGTATTTTTTCTTACTGACATATTCATGGTGTTTTTCTCCATTTGCCATCCTTTTTCATATTTTTCCTTTTTCATACCTTTTGCTTTTTTTTCTTCTATGACATACAACTTGCCTTTATTTTGAAAGTGTACTTCAAGTTCAAATGGCCAAATCTTACTGATTTTATAATATTACTTATTTTTCTGACTTTAGGTTTCTTATGTGTAAAATGGCAAAAATAATATATAGTTATAGGCTTCAGTTTCTTACCATACACATTTTTCCATAGGGAGCCTAAGGGTCCTTGTGACATGGCAGCAGGCTTCCCACAGAGCGAGTGAGATGACAGATAGAGAAACAGAGAGAGACAACATGGAAGCCACCATCTTTTATAACCTAATCTTCAAAGTTACATACCATGTGCCATATGTTATTTGTCCTACAAACCTTTTTGATTCGTATGGGAGAGAACTACACAGGGTGAATACCAGGAGGTAGGGATTACTGGGGGGTATCCACAAGGATGTAGGAGTACTGTTTGATAAAGGGATTCACAGATAGTTATAACTTATTTTTAAAAGTATTTTAATAGGTAATACACTTACATGTTCCAAAAATCAAAATAATATAAAAAAATACTCAGTGAAAGTTTCCCGTTTCTGCCTTCATCCTTTCCTCTTCTCACAGTTTAACCATTTTTAAAAGGTTCTTATATATTGATTCAGAAAGAGCTGGAAAACTTTTTCTGTAATGGATTAGATGGTAAATATTTCAGGCTCTGTGAGCCATGCAGTCAGTGTCACAACTACTCAACTCTGCTGTTTTAGCATGAAAGCAGGCACAAGCAATAGTAGACAAATGATCATGGCTGCATGCCAATAAAACTTTATTTATGGACACTGAAATATGACTTCATACAATTTCTTGTGTAAAAATACATTATGCTTCTTTTGATTTTTTTCCAGCTATTAAAAATGTAAAAGGCATTTTTAATTGCAATGTAACAGGCTGATTTGGCCCACTGGCCAAATATAGTTGGTGTTTTCTGTTCCAGACTGTCTTTATGCAAATACAAGCAAGTATGAATATATAGTCTTGTTTACTCTCCATTAGGGACATTTAACAATTATGGATAACTCCGGATCAGGCCTCTCATCTGTTGTCTATCAATTTTTGGTTGTGCAAAAACTTCTGCCAGCTACCCTAGATCTTCTGCTGCCATTCAGCACTCATACTTCTTCCCCTTGATTGGAATGAGAAAATAGTTCATTTGTAGTGTCCTGGATCAGCAGAGCCAGAGGATATTGTATTTTCCACCTCCTTACTCCTTTCTCCATTTTACAGACAAAGGAATCTGAACTCTAGAGGCATTTCTTTATCAAGGGTAGAACAAAGCTTTGCTTTGTTGTAGGTCATAAAAAATGGGAAAATGGAACATTGTAGAGTTGCCAGTGTCCCCTGTTTCTCTTCCTTTGCCTGGCACTCTGACAGTGGTGTGTGTTTCTGAAACTGTGTCTGTTTACAAGGACACATTTGATGACCATGGGTATTAATAGTAATGTGGTGGGATGTTGATGAATGTTAGGAACATTACAGGACACGAGGGACTGGAAGGAAGGGTGGGTCTGTTGTAGAAAGTGTGGGATTTGGTGATAACTGGATAAATAAAAACTTAAGTTTGTATGTCTAGTTGTTTTTTGTTGGTTCCTTTTTAAAGAACTTAGTATTTGGGAGCAAGGTTTTCTGTCATGGAAAGCTTAAGGATGTCTAAAGGACAGGAAGATGTATAGTAACTTTTTATTTACTGGGTCCTAATCACAGTCCCCCCCCCCCACACACACACACACTGTATGGGCTTGGTGAAAAAATCATGTCTCATATCTAACAGTGCTTTGCAGACATGTTGATGTTTTGCTGTCATGACCATTGTTGTCAATGCTAGAAAGGAGGTGAATAGGATGGAAGGCAATGAGGAGGTAGACAGGCCAATAGGTTGATGATGGTTTAAGAAAACTAAATGTTTCCCTGTGCCTAAGAAATTAACATGGAAATTAATATCCTTTTTCTCATGCTTCATGTAGTACTTGCTGATCATGGCACGGACTAAAGGATCCGCATCCCCGAGTGTGTGATCTTATCACACCATCTCCATCTTTCAGTGCAGCTCTCGGGACTTTCTCTCTATTTCATTACTCTGCAGTCACATTTTATTTAAATTTTGTTTGCTACCTTTAATTCTTATTAAGACCTTTCATTCACTCCTCTAATTTGTCTTCAAACTTCTTCCCACTGGCTCAGTACCAATCTAAAAAGTCAGAGTTCTTTTATTATTAAAAATTCATGCAACAGCCTACTATGGGCCACAACCACCTACTGTGGCCGACAACCTACCACCCTGACGAAGGTTGCTTTATATCAATAAACCAAACCAAACCAAAACCACTGCCATCTAGTCAATTCCAACTCAGAGCGACCCCCATTGGGTTCCCAGGGCATAAATCTTTACTGAAATAGATTGCCTTAATCTTCCTCCTGCAGAGCAGCTTGAAGGTTTGAAATGACAACTTCCTAGTTAGCAGTCAAATGCCTTAGGCACTGCACCACTAGAGCTCTTTTTATCAAAAGATAAATAATAAGCATTATCAATGAATAAACAGTATGTTAAAAGGTAATGAAGCCAATTTCTATTTCTAGGAGGATGAGCAGACATGCATTCCCTGATTCCTCTCTGTCATAACCACAACAATAAAACCTGGATATTATATATAAAATGAATATAAGAAGACTATGAAATATGGAGAGAAGAAGGTAGATGTAGGCCCAAAGAACAATATGCTATTGAGTTTCCTGGGTTTTCTTTTTGCCTCATATATCGCAGACATGGAAATGAAGAAGGAGGCAACCTGGAAATGTCAACAGGCAAACACCACAAAAGCCCCAACAGAAGCTAGCTCTCCCTAGCCCAAGGACCAGGAAAGGAGGAAGGCAGAAAACTTTTTGACAATAATGGCTCTACTTCAGCCAAACACCGCACACACACACTCCCCACACACAAATAGTGCTGTCCCCATGCTAGCAAAGGCCAAGTGGGGAGCCTCAACTTGAACCCTCATGAAACTATAACAAGATGCTCCAATACTCCTTCAGGATGTGTCGGAGAAATCCAAGTAGGGACCCTGGACTTTCATCCCCTGGCTGGTAATGGGAAGCTCTAGTGATATAGTACCTAAGGCATTTGACTGCTAACAAGAAGGCTAGTGGTTCAAACCCACCAGCCACTCCTCAGAAGGAAGATTGCGCAATCTACTTCCGTAGAGATACTGCCTCGGAAACTCAAAGAGGGGTTGCTATGGGTTGGAACTGACTCAATGACAATGAGTTTGGTATGATTTTTTGGCTGGTAATGAGGCCTTCCTGTCCAGTTCCTGTCCAATAGAGACTGTAAGAGCCAGAACTCCCACCTCTGTTGGGCAGTAACGAGGATCCTCCTCAGCTATCAGTGAAGGCTTAGCGGGTAATCAGCTTTTACCTGCACCTGCCAACACTTAAGAAGTACCCCTGCTTCTCCTGCCATTGTTGTTAGGTGCTGTCTAGTTGGTTCCAATTCATAGCAACTCTATGCACAACAGGATGAAAGACTGCCTGGTCTTGTGCTATCCTCACAATCATCACCATGCTTGAGCCCATTGTTGCAGACAATATGTCATTCAATTCATTTCTTTTCCCTTTTCACTGATCCTCTGCTTTACCAAGCATGATATCCTTCTCCATGGGTTGGATCCTTCTGACAACATGACCAGAGTACAAAAGATGAAGTCTGGACATTCTCGCTTCTAAGGAGCATTCTGACTGTACTTCCTCCAAAACAGATTTGGTCATTCTTCTAGCGGTTCATTGCACATTCAATATTTTTCCCCAACATCACAATTCAAATGCAGTTCAGTTGTTCTGTGGTCTTCTTTATTCATTGTCTAGTTCTCCCATGCATATGAGGCTATTGAAAATACCTTAACTTGAGTCAGGCTGACCTTAGTCTTCTTTGCTCTTTAACAATTTAAAAGATCTTTTGCAGCAGATTTGCTTGATTTCTTGATTGCTGCTTCCATGGTTGTTGATTGTGATACAAGTAAAATGAAATCCTTGACAACTTTAATCTTTTCTCCATTTACATGATGTTGCTTATTGGTCCATTTGTAAGGATTTTGTTTTCTTTGTCTTAAAGTGCAATCCATACTGAAGGCTGTAGTCTCTGATTTTCATCAGTAAGTGCTTCAAATCTTCTTCACGTTCAGCAAGCAAGGTGTGTCATCTGCATATCACGGTTTGTTAATGAGTCTTCCTCCAAACCTGATGCTGTGTTTTTCATGTAATCCAGCTTCTCAGATTATTTGCTCAGCAAACAGATTAAGTATGGTGAAAGATACAACCCTGACATACACCTTTCCTGATTTTAAGCCATGCAATATCCTCTTGTTCTGTTTGAATGACTGCCTCTTGGTCTATGTACAGGTTCTTCAGGACTACAATTAAGTGTTCTAGAATTCCCATTCTTCTCAATGTTATCCATAATTTGTTATGATCCACACAGTCAAT
This sequence comes from Orycteropus afer afer, assembly GCF_000298275.1. Taxonomy (NCBI): domain Eukaryota; kingdom Metazoa; phylum Chordata; class Mammalia; order Tubulidentata; family Orycteropodidae; genus Orycteropus; species Orycteropus afer. The sequence goes on from NW_006921651.1 coordinate 8,160,837, forward strand.
AAAACAGAAGTAGACATCTTTCTGGTATCTCTTGCTTTCAGCCAAGGTCCATCTGACATCAGCAATAATAACCTTTGTTTCACATTCTCTTCTGAATCTGGCTTGAATTTCTGGCATTTCCTTGCCAATGTACTGCTGCAACCATTTTTGAATTATCTTGAGCAATTTTACTTGCTTGTGATATTAATGAAATTTTTCAATAATTTCTTCATTCTGTTGGATCACCTTTCTTTGGAATGGGCCCATGTATGTATCTCTTCCAGCCGGTTGGCTGGGTAGATGTCTTCCAAATTTCTTGGTATAAATGAATGAGTACCTCCAGTGCTGCTTGGTTGAAACATCTCAATGGGTATTTCATCAATTTCTGGTGCCATTTTTCTTTTCTTTCTTTCTTTTTTTTTTTTTTTTGGCCAATGCCTTCAGTGCAGCTTGGTCTTTTTCTCTGAATACCATCGATTCTTGACCATATGCTACGTTCTGAAATGATTGAACATCAACTAATTCTTTTTTGCACAGTGACCCTGTGTATTCCTTCCATCTTCTTTTGATGCTTTCTGCATTGTTCAGTATTTATCCCATGCAATCCTTCATTATTGCAACCCCAGGCTTGAATTTTTTCTTCAGTTCTTTCAGCTTGAGAAATGACAAGCATTTTGTTCCCTTGTGATTTTCTCACTCCAGGTCTTTGCACATTGCACTATAATACTTTGACCTTTTGAGCTGCTCTTGAAATCTTCTGTTCAGCTCTTTTATGTCATCATTTATTCCATTTGCTTTAGTGAATAAGTTCAAGAACAAGCTTCAAAGTCTCTTCTATCATCCATTTTGGTCTTCTCTTTCTTTCTTTCTTTTTTTTATTTTATTAGGATTTGGGTGAAGATTTACAGAGTAAATTCACTTTTCATACAGCAGTTCACATATACTTTGTCTCATGTCATTGACCAAAATT
>NW_006921651.1:8173605-8188924 GCF_000298275.1 Orycteropus afer afer
TCTTTGTTGAAGAGGGTCTGTGCAATCCTTCTTCCTAGTCCGCCATCTTGCCCCGCCTCCTCTTTCTTATTTTTTAAATGACATTTTACTTTCTTCATATGAGCAATCGATGGTCTGTTCCACAATCAGCCCCTGGTCTTGTTCTGATGATATTGATCTTCTCCGTCATTTCTTTCCACAGATGAAGTCCACTTGATTCCTAATTATTCCATTTGGTGAGATTCACGTATGTACTCACTGTTTATATTTTGAAAAAAGGTATTGGGCATGAGTAAGACATTGGTCTTGCAGAATTCTGACATGTGATCTCTGGTGTCATTTCTATCACTGAGGATGCATTTTTCACTTACCAGTGCTTCTTCCTTGCTTCCAGCTTTCACATTCCAATCACCAGGACTTTTCAATGCATCTTGATTGCATGCCTGGTCAATTTCAGACTTCAGAAGTTGGCAAACACCTTCAATTTCTTTGTCTTGGGCTTTAGTGGTTGGTGGGTAAAGTTGAATAAGAGTTGTATTAGCTGCCCTTCCTTTTAGGTATATGGATATTGTCACTGACAGCTTTGTACTTCAGGATAGATCTTGAAATATTCTTGATGATGAATGGAACACCATACCTTTTCAAATTGTCATTCCTGGCATAGTAGACCATATGTTTGATTCCAAATGGCCAATACAAGGCTATTTAAGCTCACCAATGCCTAGGATATTGATCTTTATGTGTTCCATTTCATTTTTGACAACTAACAATTTTCCTAGATTCATACTTGGGACATTCCACATTCTGATTATTAATGGATATTTGGAGCTATTGAATTATGCCACATTAGCAAATGAAGGTCCCCAAAACTTTACTGCATCCACATCAGTAAGGTCTACACTACGTTGAGGAGGCAGTTCTTCCCCAGTATTTTTAGTGCTTTCAAACCTGAGGGGCTCATCATCTGGCACTATATCACAGTGTTTCAGTGGCCAAGTTTTTCGGAAGTGGATTTGGCCATATCCTTTTTCTTAGTCTGCCAGAGCAGTGTTTTTTTTTTTTTTTTTTAAGCCACTGAACCTTGAAAACATTATGCTAAGTCAAATATTGCTTGGTTCTACCATCAAAACCAGTGGAAGCAGTAGTCAAGACATCAGACAACATATTGCAAATCTGCTGCAAAAGATCTTTTTCAGGTACTGAAGAGAAAAAATGTCTCCTTGAAGACTAAGGTGTGCCTTGGTATTTTCAATTGCCTCTAATGCACGTGAGAGCTGGACAATGAATAAGGAAGATTGAAGGAGAGTTGATGCTTTTGAGTTGTGGTATTGGCAAAGAATACTAAGAGTACCATGGACTGCTAAAAGAACTAAAAAATCTGTCCTGGAAGAAGTGCAGCTGGAATGCTCCTTGGAAGCGAGAATGGCCCAATTTTGTCTCGCCTATTTTGGTCATATTATCAGAAGGAACCAGCTGCTCTATTGGAGAAAGATGTGCAGTCAGCTTTCATAAAGATGTACAGCCCTGGAAACCTTATGGGGCAATCCTACACTGTTCTGCAAGGTTACTATGAGTTGGGAATGACTCAACAGCAATGGGTTAATCCAGAAATAGACCCGTAGAAATATGTCCAACTAATGTTCAGAGAAGATACAAAAGCAACTTAATGAAGGAGAGATAGACTTTTCAAGAAATGATGTTGGAAAAATTAATTTAAGATACTCAAAATAATGGATGACCCTCTACTTATGTCTCACATTTTATATAAAAATTAAGTCAAAATGTATTGCAGACTTAAATATAAGGTACAAAACTATAAAAATTTTAACAAAAAACATGTTGTTGTTATGTGCCCTCAAGTCGGACCCAACTCATAGAACCCCTCCTTGGGTTTCCAAAGCAGTATTACTACGAAAGTAGATTGCCCAACATAGGAGAAAATATTTGGGAGTTAGGACTAAGTGAAGGATTCTTAGACTTGACACCAAAGCATAATACATAAAAAGAAAATTTTGTAAACTGAACTTTATCAAAAACTTTTGCTTTGCCCAAGACACTGTTAAGAGGATGAAAAGGTAAGCCACAGACTGGATGGAAATATTTGCAAACCTTGTGTCTGACAAAGGAGAAATATCTAGAACATATAATGGACTCTCAAACTCAATCTTTTTTCTTTTTCTTTTTTTTTAAAAAAGCAATTCCATTAGAAAATGAGCAAAACATATGAACAGACGTTTCACCAAAGAAGAGACAGATGGCTAATAAACACATGAAAAGTTGTTCCATTCCATTAACCAGTAGGGAAATGCAAATTAAAGCAATAATGAGCTATCATTACACACTTATCAGAATGGCTAAAATAAAAAAATAGCGTTCACACTAAATAGTAATAGTACCAATTTCTTTGCAAATGCAAAGAAATGAATCACTTTTACATTGATAGTGGAAAATGGTACAACTAATCTGGAAATAGTGTGGCATTTTCTTAAAAAACTAAACATGCAACTACTATACCACCCAACAGTTTTACTCCTGGATATTATTGAAGGGAAATGAAGACTAATTGTCACACAATACCTGTACACGAATGTTTGTAGAAGATTTATTTGTAATAGGCAAAACTGTCCTTCAATGCGTGAATGATTAAACAAACTGGTACTTGCATATCACAGAATACTACTCAGCAATATGAATTAATGAACTATTGATACACACAATTTAAATGAATCTCCTGAGGATTATGCTGAGTGAAGAAAAGTCAGTCCCAAAAGATTACATATTGTATGATTCTATTTATATAACAATTTTATGTAACATTTTTGAAATGACAGAATTACAGAAATGGAAAAGAGTTCAGTGGTTGCCAGGGCTTGTGCACAATCATGGATGTGCTCAGAGCCCCTAGGAAAAGGCAAATCATTTCTATCCCTTCAGGTTTCCTTGTGTAGGCTGCTTCAGACAAGAGCTTGGGAGTCTCTTTCATTTGTTCTCTTTTCTTTCCTCTCCTTCCCCCTACTTGTCCTAAGTTTTCAGCTTCATGCTGCTGCCATGTTTGTGCTTGAGGCTGGGACAGTCCTCTCTCCTTGTGCTTCAGAGTGGGATGCCTCCAAAGCAAAAACACCTCTTTTCTCAGACTGATAACATTTTGTATTCTAAACTCCATGTGTTAGGCTCTCAGACACCCCACCTACCACTAAGAGAATATAATGAGCACCCTATCCTGTCATTTTTGGTAATCATAATAGTTAAACACTTTATATGAGCACATACATTATACCAAGTGCTGTGCGAAGAACTTGACATTATCTTTTAATTCTCAACTGCCTCACAAGGATGATACTGCTCTTATCCTCACATATACAGATGAGCAGATGGAGATCCAGAGAGACTGAGTGACTTGTGGAAAGTAACAGGACCAGTAAATGGCAGAACTGGGACTTGAATCCTTGTATCTATAATATAAAAATCTGAATGGAACATTATCTATACTTCTGTGTTACTCAGTTCCTTGTTGAAACTACAGAACCCACTCTAGCTTGTTTAAGCATAAAAGAAATTTATTAAAAGATATTAGGTACTTCACAGAATCTCTGGGAATTCTAGAGAGCCAGGTTAGGAGACTACAAGAAGTCCCCTGGTTATGAATGAGATCTGTTCCTAAGTGTGTCTGTAAGTCGAATTTGTAGGTAAGTCAGAACACCTGCATATAGTTCTTATTTAGCCTCACTTTAGTGCAAGGAAAGGCTTGAAGACTTTTCAATGATTTAAAAGTTGCCCATGCAGTAAGTGAAGGTGATTGTGATGAAGAATGTGTTGCCAAGTAGGAGTTGGTTCAATCATTTCAAAGTGAGGGCAAGTTTACCTAACATTGATGGTAAATACAAGTTGTCTGTAAGTAGGACATTTGTAACCTAGAGACTGCTGGTACATAGAAGTGCTATTCAGACTGGAAATGGCTCCAGCAAAGGTCCCTCTACCCCTGCCTCTGTTGCTGGCCTTAGTGAGAGAAAATCATAATATGGATCCATGGATAACAGGTATCTAGACATCAGATCACCCAACTGCTGCCCGTGAAAGCTGGATGCCTTCACCGTCACTCTTACCAGAGAACTGATTCCACATGCACAGTGCTTTCTTCATAATTCACATCTCATATGGTTCTTTTTGATTGGCCAGTCCTGGATCACCTGCCAGTGCATTAGCTAAAAGAGAATCTGAGAAATTGAATTACCTCTATTATCTTGATGAAATGGACTCATAAACTTAAAAATGTAGTTGCATTTGTGACTTGCATTATCTAGCTATTAGACAGCACAGCATTACATATCTATTGGAATGTAGGTCATAGATTTAGGCTTTTTCTTATAGGTGACCACTTGCATCTAGCACACATCTTTTTCCACAAATTGTCACCTACTTATTTAGATTATAGATTGAATAAGTATGGGGAAAGGACACAACCCTGACGTACTCCCTTCCTGATTTTAAACCATGTAGTTTCCCCTTGTTCTGTTTGAATGACAGCCTCCTGGTCAAGGTACAGGTTCCTCATGAATACAATCAAGTGTTCGGGAATTCCCATTCTTCTCAATGTTATCCATAATTTGTCATGATCCACACAATCAAATGCCTTTGCATAGTCAATAAAACACAAGTAAACATCTTTCTGGTATTCCCTGCCTTGAGCCAAGATCCATCTGACAACAGCTATGATATCCCTTGTTCCACGTCCTCTTCTGAATCCAGCTTGCACCTTGGGAAGTTCTCTGTCAATATACAGCTGCAAACGTTTTTGAATTATCTTCAGTAAGATCTTACTTGCGTGTGATATTAATGATATTGTTCTATAATTTCCACAATCTGTGGGATCCACTTTCTTTGGAATGGGTACAAATATGGATCTCTTCCATTCAGTTGGCCAGGTAGCTGTCTTCCAAATCTCTTGGCATAACTGAGTGATTATTTGCTGAGCAAATAATCCAAGAAGCTGGACTATATGAAGAAAACTGTGGCATCAGGATTGGAGGAAGAATCATTAACAATCTGAGATACACAGACAATACAACTTTGCTTGCTGAAAGTGAGGATGACTTGAGGCACTTACTGATGAAGGTTGAAGAATATAGTCTGCAGTACGCATTATGTCTCAATATAAAGAAAACAAAAATCCTCACAACTGGACCAATGAGCAGCATCACAATAAATGGAGAGAAGATTGAGGTTGTTAAAGAATTCACATTGCTTGGTTCTACAATTGATGCCAATGGAAGCAGCAGTCAGGACATTAGACAACGTGTAGCATTGAGAAAGTCAACCAGGAAAGAACTGTTTCAAGTGCTGAGGAGCAAGGATATCTCCTTGAGGACTAAGGTGCGCCTGACACAAGCCATGATATTTCCCATCGCCTTGCATGCATGTGAGAGCTGGACAATGAATAAGGAAGACTGAAGAAGAGTTGATGCTTTTGAGTTGTGGTGCTGGCGAAGAATGCTTAAAGTACCGTGGACTGCTAAAAGAACTAACAGATCTGTCCTGGAGGAAGTGCACCCGAAATGCTCCTTGGAAGCGAGAATGGCCAGACTTTGTCTCACCTATTTTGGTCATGTTGTCAGAAGGGACCATTCCTTGGAGAAAGATGTCATGCTTCGTAGAGTGGAGGGTCGACGAAAGAGGGGGAGGCCTTCAACGAGATGGATTGACACGGTGACTGCGATGATGGCCTCAGGTATAGCAGGGATCGTGGAGCTGACGTGGGATCGGGCAGTGTTTCATTCTGCTGTGCATGGGGTTGCTATGAGATGGAACCAACTCGATGGCACCTAACAACAACAACAACAACTTATTTAGAGTTACCAACATTTACTTTTTTTTTTTTTTTTTTTAAAAAAAGGTGCCAGAACATCATTGAAGATATTCCCTTAATAAGATTCTCCTGCACCCATGGAAGAAGATGTGAGACTCTACTTATTTAAGAAAATTTCCTCGTAGGATGCTGGCTCCAGTTGCTGAGGAATAGTTTTTGAAAAGAGGTCTGTGCTGATAAGTGACGTCACATTTGGGCAAAGGAGCATGTGCTAATGAACCATGCAAAGCTCCAGTCACTAAAGTTGGGGGCTTACAGATGTGTTTTTATGGATCCTTATTTACCATGAATGTTTAGATGGTAATTGGAGCAAAAATTGTCTGTTAAAACAGTTATTTTAGCTTTTCCCTGACCATTGTAATCTTCTGGTAATCCCTCTTTTGGCCCTTTCCAGCTGTCTGCCCCTTATTCAGAGAGGCCAGCTTCCCCTCTGCTGCTGTGAGTGAAGGCTGAACCTTAATGTGTGGCCACTTACATAGCTTCTCAGCTTTCTAGTCCAAAAAGAGGCCAAATCATTTTAAATGGCCACTGGGTTTTACTATGTGGAAAGATAGCAATTCTGTCCTATTAGTGACCTGCTCCTGTTAGTGACAGTGACATAAATATTAGTAATTTCCATTAAATTTCTAAAAAACCCACTGCTGCTGAGTCAATTCTGACTCATAGCGACCCCCATTGGGTTTCCAAGGTGTTAAATCTTTATGGAAGTAGATTGTCTCATCTTCCTTCCATAGAGCAGCTGGTGGGTTTGAACCTACTAACCTTCTGATTAGCAGTCAAATGCCCTAGGCACTGTGCCACGAGAGCTCCTTTTAAATTACTAAAGTATGTGCTAAATTCTTTATCTGCCTTGGCTCATTTGATCCTCACAATAAACACACAGGATAGGTAAGTACCATCATTATTCAGGTAGTCACCACAGCCAATTTATTACAGGGTTCTGTTCCAGTGACTTGGTTGTAAATCAGTTTTGATGGAAATCAAATATCTCTTTTTTGTTCTTTATTTTAGTTTTCACTATTATTCCCTTTTATTATCAATATCTTTATAAGTCCAATCTTTACTTGTCTTTAGAGGTTGGAAACATTGCATATAATCATCTGCAGTGAACATTTGAGAATGATAACAGCAAATTATTCTGCAGTACTGTATGTAGTACATATTACTAATGAGAAGATTTGTAAAAAACAAACAAACCGTTGTAGTCCAGGACTACCTGTTCTTGATTTACCAATGAGGGACCCTAGGATTAGAGAGAAGGAAAAAAACTTGCCTAAGGTCACCCAGTTTGATTTCGTGGTGGACCCAGGATTCAGGCCCAAGTGTGTGTGAGTCCAGAGCCTGTGCACTTAGCTCTTATGCCAGATTGCCTCCCTTGACCAGAATTCTTGTATACTGACTTGGAGGCAATGTCATCCAAATATTCTGCTGGCAGCTGGATGAAGCATCTTGCAGCAGGAAAGGCAAATTCTCCTGAGAAGGTGGATGAACGTTGTAACTCCAGAGGAGACTCTGTTGTCTGCCTCAATTGCTTGTGCCCCAGGGGCTCAAAGAGGAGACTAGAATTGTTTAAATTGAAAATTCACTCAGTTCAAAATAAAATTCTTATGGATAGAGTTTTCACTATTTTTAGTTCAAACCAGTTTTTATGGGAAGTTTAATCTAATTTAATTCAATTATATGAAATGTTAGTAGAAGATGTTCTGGAAGTTAGAATGGAACATATGACCCAAGGGAGGTGGGTAAGTCATTAGGAATAAAATGTCCTGACTTATGAGGGCTGTTAAACACTGGGCTGGGTTGTGTAATCTCAGCAAACCCTGAAGACCAGCTAGATTTCTGTCTCCCAGGGGCGGTTTAGGTGTGAGTTTCTCTGAGGAGGTCCTCCTGTTTCCTTATGACTTTTATTCTTAATAAACTTCCTTCAACTACTGTCACTTTGAGTCCTCTGAGAAGCTGACACCAAGAGAGGTAAAGTAGATTCTGTAAAGAGGAAAGGAGAAGAGTAACCAGGAAGAGCCTTCAGTCAATGATGCATGTCTGGCACCTGTGAAAGGAACACGAGGGGAAAAGAAAATTGGGCAGAAAGAGGCTCAGACCACAGAGCCGTTCTGAGAAAGTCGTGGGGAGTCATCAAGCAAAAAGTTGCCCATTAGAGCAATCCCGTGCTGGGGGAGGTAAGCAGGGGCTGGCCTAGCTCTGCTGCCCCTCTGTGCTCAGTCATTGCTGGCAGTGTGGGGGTGGGTTGGTGAGCCTAGCTTCGGAGTGAATGCTGCCGGGATCTGAAGGTGCAGCAGCTGGAGGCTGTCACACAGCTATGCTTCTAGCAGCAGGTTCTTTTGGCAGGAGATGGGTGCGGGGCATGTCCACAACTGCCACAGTTACATATCGCCTTGCCAAGTGGAGTACTTTCCTAAAATTTACTGCTAATGTCAAGTGAACCAAGAAGCAGACTTTCCATTTCAGAGATATTTTCTCCTAAAAGTAAATCCTCTAGCATCAAACTGCATCGTCTGTAAAAATCCCTTCATCCCTTCCTTCCTAGACATCATATCGAGCTATCTGACCTTTTTTTTTTTTTTTTTTCCTGTTCTGATCTGAGTAGAAAGAACCCTATTATACATATTCTTCATTTTCATTGTCTATTAATGTCAAGGGAGCTCTGGTAGCATAGTGCCTAAGGCACTTCACTGCTAACCAGAAGGCTGGCGGTTCAAACCCACCAGCCACTCCTTGGAAGGATGATGGGGCAATCTACTTCCATAGTGCTACTGCCTCAGAAACCCAAGGAGGGGTCGCTATGAGTCGGGTCCGACTCGACGGCACATAACAACAACAACAACATTGATGTCAATGAATCTAAAATGAGTGTTAATATTGTCTCTTGAATGTATTTTAAGTGTGTTCTTTCTTTCTGTCCCCTGGGATATTATTACATTAGCTCAGTTCTCTCATCCTCACTTCCTTAAATTATGTTAGTAACTTTCTGTCTGTTCTTCCTGGCTCTAGTCTTGTTGCTTTTTAGTTCACCTTCCACACAGGTACCCAAAACAAGTCTGACCTTTGTTGGAGATCTCCTGAGTTACTATCATCTAGACAAAGAAAGCCTCCAAGCTCCCAAGCATGGCATGTGAGGTAATCTGTGAACTTGTCCCTGTCCACCATCCTAGCCTTATGTCCTTCTAATCTCTCCTTCTCTCTGTTTTCGATCCTAAAGTGAGACTACCAGCCTATAATCACAAGCTCTGTGTTTTATATTAAAATTGTACCTTTTTGTCATGGGCGCAGGCTGTATCTTATTTTCTTGTAACCCTAGCACAGTGCTTGGCTCAAATAATATTGGTTGAGCTGAACCAAAATTGAGTTAGTTTTTGTATTTCCCACTATGTCTACCACAGAGTCTAATTGAATAAATATTTATGTAATGGGATGTTAATGAATAAAATGAAAATGTGTTTAAGGTATTGTAAGAAGCCTCAGTTTAAATATTCAATCAGTGGATTTGTTGTTTATATCTTCATCTTAATCATTTTTATTGTTTGAGAACAGTTGCCTTTCTTGCCGTACTCTTGGGTTGACACCATATGTTATTAGGTATGTATATGTAACTATGGTAATGCAGTAAGTAAATTGAGGGCCTGAGTTATCTTGTAATCATGGCCTTGACCTGGTTTCATTTTTATTTTGTCTCTATACAATCCATACCTGAACAATTATGTAGGATTATATCTGTAGAAAAATTTCACTAGTGATCTGAGACTGCTCTTTGCAAAAATTGCATGTAGGCATCACCATCAGCAAGACTAACGAAAAGAAGAAATGACACTTCCTTTCTAGAGGTGTATCAGAAGTCCCTCCTTTAGCAGTGTTGCAAGATATTTATTTGTTCGTTCATGTACTCAATCATTTATCATGTAGAGTACCGAACCAAAACCTACTGCTATCGAGTTGGTTCTGACTCATAGTGACCCCACTGTGTTTCCATGGCTGTAAATCTTTACAAAAATAGTTTGCCTCATCTTCCTTCCATGGAACAGCTCATGGGTTTGAACTGCTCACCTTCTGGTTAACAGCCAAATGTCTTACCCACTACACCACCTGAGCCCCTTTTCATTTAGCTTATGGTGGTAAGGAAAACTGCAGTCCATGAGAAAAACAGCAGCAACACCACCAGCACCACAACCACCACCAACAGTAATAATAAGAGCAGGTACAGTTGTTAAGTGCACTCACCTAGTCTAGGTGATTTTAATCTTTAGAACAACTCTATGAAGTAGAAAGAATTATTTTCATTTTAAAGATGAAGAATGTGAGACTCAGATAAATTAAATGGTGGAACTAGGGAATGAAGGGAGAGGTTAGTGCTTTAGAATAGCCCTGAGATTTAAGTTTTATTTCAGTCCTGCTCTTTTGATCTGTTTCAGAGTTATTCCCAACCACTTGTTTGAAGGTTGCTTACTGCTGAGTGTTTCCACTCAATCCAGGAATCTAATGATACCAACTTCTAAATTAGATGATAGCATGAAAAATAAAATTCTGTAATCACCATGACACTTACTGAATACCTAATCTATAGTGACAGCCTTTGCAAATCCATTCTTTTATCTACAATGATTGTCTTTTTCAAAAATGTTATTAGTTCTTCTTCAGATTCCTCCAGTTTTCATCAGGCTAATGGTGAAGGCAGTGGTTAAAGAATTCGGCTGCTATCCAGAATGTTGGCGGTTCAAACCCACTAGCCACTCAGTGGGAGAAAGTTGAGGCAGTCTGTTTACATAAAGATTTACAGCTTTAGAAATCCTATGGTGCAGTTCCACTCTGTCCTCTAGGGTTGCTATGAGTTGCATGGCAGTGGGTTTGGGTTTTGGTTTAACCGTGAATTGCGATGGGGAGATGTCTGCATTTAAATTAACAGTGATAAAGTACCACTGGTTGTATCTGTCTATTTGTATGATATTTATAAATGGCTTCCTCCTTCCCTACTTCTGGGACCAAAAAAGCAAGAATCAGAAAACCTGGCACAACCTGGAATAGTTGCCAAGTCCCCATGTGAGGCCTTTATTTTGCTTTTAATAAAGGCAGACCACAATGTAGCCCAAGGGGAACTTCAGTCAGACCTTTTGCAGCCTCATTTCCTCCCGGTAGGAGGCATGGCCAGGAATGGTTGAGGATAGATGTTGTAGAGATATTCACAGCAGCATGAATGTGGAAAGGGCTGACCCAGGAGAAACTCACAGGAGGGCAACTAGGCCTGAGACTCTGTGTAGGGGCAGGGGTCTGGCCTGTGTGTTAAGCCTAATCAGAATAGATGATCTCACTATCTCCCGGAATATAAACACCCCAGAATTTAATGGTTTTATTTATGTTGAAAGAAATCAAGAAACAAACTTTGTTATGTTATTTGGAATAAATCTGTGCAGATGGTAAGCAGAACCAGAAACTGTTTGAAGTTTGAGAAACCAGGCGCATGCATGAATATGATAACTTCTTCTTTCTCGAAAGCACTTGATTTTATCAGTTTGTTTACCGATCTGTCACAATAGGGCATAAAACCAAGAGACACTTGCATACACCACTAGCTGAGAAATGTGTTCCTGGTAGCTGAGAAACAACAAGAGTTTCCCGCTCTTCTCAAATGCAGTAATAAACTAGTTCTTCAAAAATCACCTAACTGGATGTCAAATAGAGTGTGACAGTGGGCAGATTTATGGCAAGGGGTAGACATTGCCTGTGTAACTAATTGCTCTCTTGCACCAGTATTTCATGCCCGGTGCAGATAAATCAAAAGCAATTTGTCACATATTCAATAATTCACTCCTATTAAGTTGTTAACCAGAGCAAGTAATTTTGGTACAGAGTTTTCTCTCTTTAATCCTCAGCCGAAGGACACCATTTAGGCCTCTGACCAAACCTGGATGGTTATCGTTGCTGGCATAGAAGTGGTTAAATCCTGTTCTGCCTTCCAACAGGGAGCTAAAAGTAATTGCAAAATATTTCGTCCCCCTTGGCTCTGCGTGTAGATTTAAAATTAAATTGGTTCTGGTTAGCAAGCTAGAACAGGGCAACTAAATTGAATTTTCTGAGGAATGTTGTGAATCCTATGTGAAATTAAAAAAAAAAAAAACATGCAAAGTTTGTATGTTTTCTGCTATTCCTTTCTTGTGCTCTGCTCTCTTCTCTCCATTGCACGTTTACCATATGATTGCGAAACCAAAGCTAGACTCATTGCCATTGAGTCAATGCCAACTCACAGCCACCTCCGTTGGGTTTCTAAGGCTGTAAATCTTTACGGAAGTAGATTGCCCCATCTTCCTCCTTCTGAGTGGCTAGTGGGTTTGAACCACCAACCTTTGCTAAGGTTGGCCTCAGTTCTATCGCCTTTGCAGTTTCTTGCCTTTCTACTGTTCATGTTTCTCCGAGTATTTTATAGTCACTCCTTCCAGTCACCCTTTCCAAATTCTTTTCTGCTCAAGTGCAAACTGCTCCCTCTTCCCTGGTCCACACTTTTCCATGGAACTCGATTATTGCGAGCATTTTGTTGAATTTATACAGAGGAAAAAAGAAATAGAGAAGAGACTGGGCCAGGTGACGTTTTAGGTTGTTAATGATGCTTTTAACCTGTAATCACAGGCTACAGATGATGCTAAATTCCAGAGTAGAAAATGACATTCTAAAGAAGATTCTAGAACCATACCTTTAGAAAAGTTTTTCCCTTCCTCTCAATTTTCCTTTCTTTTTTTTTTTTTTGTACATTTGTTTTCTTATTGTAAAACTAATGCTTTCTCATTGGAGAAAATTTAGAAGAGTATATAGAAAAATATAAATGTATTGAAATTTATGTAAGTCTGTAGAATATATAGAAGAAAAAATAAATACCATCAAAGTTAATACTAAAAAATAAATACCATCAAAGTTAAATAGCTAATACTTGGACATTCAATATTTTTTCAGTGTATGTAACATTCTACATTGTTGAGATTATCCTATGTATATACTTTTGAATATTGCTTTACCTTGGAAAGTTTTTAAATTGATTTTTCTTAAATTGATCTCTGATGTGGAGGTCTGGCCCTGGGATGAAGCCCACAATGTACCTGCGTAGCATCGTGATTCTCTGATTGAGTATTTAGTTAGCAGGACATTTGGAATGTGATCAAATTGAGTTTAGTTTGACAGCAGATGGATGTCCATCTTTTAAGCTGTTCTCCCTTCACCCTTAAATATCCAAAAACAAAACAAAACTCTGCCGTTGAGTCAGTTCTGACTCATAATGGCACCTCGTTGAGTTTCTGAGGCAGTGTCTCTATGGAAGTATATTGCCCAGTCTTCCTTCCAAGGAGTCGCTGGTGGGTTTCAACAGCCAGCCTTCTGATTAGTAGTCAAATGCCTTAGGCACTGTGCCACCAGAGCTCCTAGGTATCTTAGTGTTCCCATAGTTCAGATTTCTCATCTTCCACTGGAGCGCTTTTTCATAAGGTCTGGGTAACTTTTCTTATTAAACATTCATTCTGTATGTAAGACGATACTAGATCAGACATACATCTGATGTTTCAGCAAGTTACTGTGTGCGGCTGCCCTGAATTAAGAAGTGTTTGCTATTTGGCCTTTAGGCAACATATTGGAGCAACCTTAATTTTCATTTTCTGATTTCCTCCAGGAAGATAAATGCCCCAACTGATACTAAATTGTGAGGGTTTGAGAACTTCATAGTGTTTTTGTTTTTCTTTGTTTTGCATCTTATTTTTGTTAAAGAATTTGCACTAGGTCTCACAATGCTTAAATCCTCCGTTTTCACTTACTAAAATTTCTTTCCCCTCAATGATCTTTTGAGAAAGAGGAAAAAGATATATCAGCTGTTTACTTTACTTCCTCATTTATTTGTGGACTTGTGGCTCCAGCAGTCATTCAGTATGGTTCTTGGCTTTTATCAAGAAAGTATCCCTTCCTTTCAAATCCTTAAATATGTCCTTTTCAAGAAAGCTGTTCAAAAAATTTTGAAGATCCATGTCAGATACACCCAGTGAGTATATGCCCTTGCGAGTTTAAATTTCATTTTATCTGCTCTGATTATGGCATTTCCAAGCCATGGAGAGCAATCAGTGACCTATAGCTGTGGGCTCTGTCAGTGGCATTTGGGCTGCTCATTTGGGAAGCTTTTTGACAAATTTTTCTCAAAAATGAAGTGTCTTTAAGGTGTTTTCTAGGCTTTAAGAAGGAGCCCATAAACCAGGAATATGTCAGTCTTCTCTGAGGCCAATTGTTTTTTCCACGTAGTATTGGGCCCTGCTTTGTCTCTACTGTGTACTAACTGAAGATGTCATATGAGGTTATAGGGATTTACACATGATTTACTTCACCACATGAAGATAGTTTACAAATGGTTTCTGTCCTGGAGTCCATCTCAACAGTTCTTCCAGGATAGTTAAAAAACAAAAAAAACCCACCAAACTCACTGTCATCAAGCCAATTCTGATTCATAGTGACACCCTTTGGGTTTCTGAGGCAGTAAATCTTTACAGAAGTAGAGTGCCCAGTCTTCCTTCCGCAGAGTGGCTGGTGGGTTTGAACCACCAGCCTTCTGGTTAGCAGTCAGATACCTTTGGCACTACACTACCAGAGCTCCTTCAGGATAGTAAAGCAGATGCATAATTTAAAACACTGACTGACTTCATATGTGTACAACATGCAAGTTTCACGGACAGTGACTTTAGTCATATCAGTTTGGTTGTAGGACTACTCAAAGTTTTGATATAAAGAGAGGGTTCTTTCAGCATTTTGCAACTAGTGTTGTTGCACATTAGATTAGAACTCTATCTGGGGTCTAAATTACTTAATAAATTCTTTAATACATTTCCTTTGAAGATCTGTAATCTCTGAAGGGAGAATTCTAATTCAAGAGAAATATAAGAAGGGAAATCTAAACTTACACAAAAGACAATGCCGAGGATTCTGTTCTACTAGACATTGCTGCCTAGTGGAGGCAAGCCTTAGCAATTTAATGGAATGGCATTAGATGTCTTCATTGTAGAAAACAAACTAGTTGCTAAATGCAAGACTTATTTTTTCTCTCTCCTTGCATCTTCCTTACACTTCACATCAAACCAGTCCCCAAATCCTGTTGATTGTAGTTATATTATAATGTCTCTTGAATCTGCCTCTTCATTTTTATCCTTGTGCCCTTGCACTACCATTCTATTTGTTACTAACATTTATTATGTAATATGTAGCCAGATACTTGATTAGCTACATTTTCATATTTAATTCTCACAACAAAAATTCTATTTTTCTAAAGATAGGTATTGTTTTATGAAGGGGAAACAGAGGTGTGGGGAGATTATGTAATTTCTCAAGATCAAATATCTTGTTGGAGCAGCCAGGATTTAAACCCACATCCATCAGGTTCCAAAACTACCCCATCCATTGTCCGCTCTATTAGAGTAACCTCCCGATTGATTTTCCTGACCCTACTTCCACTTC
>NW_006921651.1:8189537-8190775 GCF_000298275.1 Orycteropus afer afer
GATGGTGTACCAGTCGCTAGGACTAATTGTTTCCATGAATTTTGGTTTTCTTCATTCTTCTTTGCTCTGGACGAGGAGAGGCCCATCGCTGCATCTAGATGGCAGCTTGCTAGTTTTTAAGATCCCAGTCGCTACTCGCCAAAGTAGAAGGTGGAACGATGTTTTGTGTAGTATGTTACGCCAATTGAGCTTGATGTCCCCTGCGACAATGGTCCCAAGCCTGCAGGTTCAACTACTGCGTCCCTCTGGGTAGCTGGCTGTGACCAAGCAGTGATCACAACCTTGCCCCTTGTCAGCTCTACTATACACCTAGGAATTCTGATCTTTCATATAAACTTATAGGACCATTGCCTGCCAACCTTATATATGTTCTTGGATACACTCCCCATTTCATAGACATACCTAATAGTTCAACCTGTTCACCCATCTACCCACCCATATACCCATGTTTGCCTTCTCTGACAATGCAGTATTCTATGTGCAAAAGGGTTCATATTTGTTGTCTGTACCTCCCACGTACCTCTCTATGTCTTTCTCATCCTCAATGCTGCCATATTGGTCACTCACATTTGGTACATTGCCCTCCTCTTCACCCAAATCCGTATTTATCTCTATCTATCTATCTAACAGCCTTCTGTCCCCTCCCCTCCCACCCCTGGTAACCAACAAAGAAAATTTCCTTCTATAGATAAACCTTTCCTTAACTTTTACGATAACGGACTAATACAATATTTGTCCTTTTGTGATTGACTTATTTCACTCAGCATAATATCCTCCAAGTGCATTCACATTATGCAGTGTTTTGCAGATTCTACATTATTCTTTAGCATTGAATAGTATTCCATTGTGTATGTACCATAGTTTGGTTATCCATTCCTCAGTTGATGGACACCTAGGTTGTTTCCATCTTTTGCCTATTGTAAATAGTGCTGCCATGAACATGGGTGTCCATATATCTGTTCTTGTCATGGCTGTCACTTCTTTAGGGTATATACTTAGTAATGGAATGGCTGAGTCAAATGGTATTTCTAAATCCAACTTTTAAAGGAATCGCCATACTGCTTTCCACAATGGTTCTACCATTTTACATTCCCACCAGCAGTGTATGAGAGTCCCAATCTCTCCACAACCTTGCCAGCATTAGTTATTTTCTGTCTTGTTGAACTTTGCTACTAGTGCTGGAGCAAGATGGTATCTCATTGCTGTTTTGATTTGCATCTCTCTAATAGCCAATGATC
>NW_006921651.1:8198040-8210976 GCF_000298275.1 Orycteropus afer afer
TAGCAGGGCTGATTTTTATGTTAATTCTTAGGGCCTACCACCACTCGGGAATCTCCAAGCTGTCTGTGCCATCAGGATCACTCAGGATTGCTGCAAGACCACAGCTCCATATGTCTCCTTTTTTGGTATTTTCACGCAAATTCTTCTGCTAGTTGGGGTTTAGTCCACTTCTATATCCTTCTCTTCAAGGCTCAGGGTTCCAGGATTATCTTTTGTGTCTGTGTTAATTAGTTTCCCTTTTCTTTGTTGAAGAGGGTCTGTGTAGTCATCCTGCCTAGTCCGCCATTTTGCCGGAGAGCCTTTTTCCTTTTTTTTAAAGTATCATTAGGTTAATTTTTAGTGGTACTTTTTTTCCCCCTAGTACCACTAGGTTAGTTTTTCCACCTCTCACCTGTCAGTTTGTCATACTGTGATAGCTTGTGAGTTACTGTGAGGCTGGAGCCTATGCCACCAGTATTTCAAATACCAGCAGGGTCATCCATGGTGGACAGGTTTCGGTGGAGCTTTCAGACTAAGACAGACTGGGAAGAAGAAAGGGACAATCTACTTTCTCGGCCAGTGAAAACTTTATGAATAGCAGTGAAACACTGATATATTACTGGAAACGTTTATGAATAACCCTGAAACATTCTCTGATATAGTGTCAGAAGATGAGCCCCTCAGGTTGGAAGGCACTCAAAAATATGACTGAGAAAGAGCTACCTCCTCAGAGTAGAGTCTACCTTAATGACATGGATGGAGTAAAGCTTTTGGGACCTCCACTTGCTTATGGGGCATGACTCAAAATGGGAAGAAATAGCTGCAAACATCCATAAATAATGAGAATGTGGAATGTATGAAGTATGAGTCTACGAAAATTAGAAGTTGTCAAAGATGAAGTAGAGTGCATTAAGATCGATATCCTAGGCATTAGTGAGTTGAAATGGACTGGTTTTGGCCATTTTGAATCACACGATCATATGATCTTCTATGCCAGGAATGACAGATTGAAGAAGAATGGTATCCCATTCATAGTCAAAAAGAATGCTTCAAGATCTATCCTGAAGTACAATGCTGTCAGTGATAGGATAATATCCATATGCCTACAAGAAGGACCAGTTAATACTACTATTATTCAAATTTATGCACCAACTACTAAAGCCAAAGACAAGAAAATTGGAGATTTTTGCCAGCTTCTGAAATCTGAAATGGACCAAACACGCAATCAAGATGTATTGATTATTACTGGTGATTGGAATACGAAAGTTGGAAACAAAAAAGAATCACTGGTAGTTGAAAAATATGGCTGTAGTGACAGAAATGACACAAAGATTGCATGATAGAATTTTGCAAGACCAGCAGCTTATTCATTGCAAATACATTTATCCAACAACATAAATGGTGACTATACACATGGGCATTACCAGATGGAACAGACAGGCATCAGATCAACTACAACTGTGGAAAAAGGCGATGGAGAAGCTCAATGTCTTCAGCCAACATAAGACCAGGAGCTGAATGTGGAACAGACCATCAGTTGCTCATATGCAAGTTCAAGTTGAAGCTGAAGAAAATTAAAACAAATCCACAAGAGCCAAAATATAACCTTAATTATATTCCACTTGAATTTAGATACCATCTGAAAAATAAATTTGACACATTGAATACCAATGACCAAAAACCAGACAAATTGTGGGATGACATAAAGAACATCATCCATGAAGAAAGTAAAAAGTCATTAAAAAGACAGGAAGGGAAGAAAAGACCAAAATAGATGTCAGAAGAGACTCTGAGGTTTTCTCTTGAAAGGGAGAGCAGCTAAAGAAAATGGAAGAAATGACAAGATAAAAGAGCTGAGCAGATGATTTCAAAGAGCAACTCGAGAAGACAAAGTCAATTATTATAATGAAATGTGCAAAGATCTGGAGTTAGAAAACCAAAAGGGAAGGACATGCTTGACATTTCTCAAGCTGAAGGAACTGAAGAAAAAATTCAAGCCTTGAGATGCAATATTGAAAAATTCTATGGGAAAAACATTGGATGATACAGGAAGCATCAAAAGAAGATGGAAGGAATACACAGAAGCACTGTACCAAAAAGAATTGGTTGATTGGTGAAATATGAACCAATGGTATTGAAGAAGATATCTAAGCTACACCAAAGGAATTGGTGGAAAACAAGTCTCCAGGAATTAGTGGAATACCCACTGAGATGTTTCAATAAATGGATGACGTGCTGGAGGCACTTACTTGTCTATGCCAAGAAATTTGGAAGACAGCTACCTGGCCAAAGGACTGGAAGAGATCCATATTTATACCCAATCCAAAGAAAGGTGATCAAACAGGATGTGGAAATTATCAAATAATATCATTAATATCCAGAATGTAAACCAAACGTACTGCTGTCAAGTCATTAAGATCACACACAAGTAAATTTTGTTGAAGACATTAAAAAGCATTGGCAGCAGTATAATGACAGAGAACTTCCAGAAATGCAGGCTGCGTTCAGAAGAGAACGTGGAACAAGGAATATCATTTCTGATGTCAGATGAATCTTGGCTAAAAGCAAAGAATACCATAAATATGTTTAGTTGTATTTTATTGACTATGCAAAAGCATTCAACTGTGTGGATCATAACACATTATGGATAACATTGAGAAGAATGGAAATTAAAGAACACGTAATTGTGCTCATAAAGAACCTGTACATAGCCCAGGAGGCTGTCATTAGAACAGAACAAGGGGATTCTACATGGTTTAAAATCAGGAAGGGTGTGTGTCAGGGTTGTATCTTTTCACCATACGTATTCAATCTTTATGCTGAGCAAATAATCCAAGAACCTGGACTATATGAAGAAGAACAGGGCATCAGAATAGGAGGAATATTTATTAACAATCTGCGATATGCAGATGATACAACCTTGCTTGCTGAAAGTGAAGATGATGTGAAGCACTTACTAATGAAGATTAAAGACTACAGTCAGCAGTATGGATTACACCTCAGCATAAAGAAAACAAAAATCCTCACAAATGGACCAATAAGCAGCATCATGATAAATGGAGAAAAGATTGAAGCTGTCAAAGGTTTCATATTACTTGTTTTCACAATCAACAACAAAAGAAGCAGAAGTCACGAAATCAGACATCATATTGCACTGGGGAATAGACTGGTGCAGAAAACCTCTTTAAAGTCTCAAAGAGTGAATATGTCACTTTTGAAGACTAAGGGGCTTCTAACCCAAGCTATGGTATTTTTCAATCGCCTCATATTCATGTGAAAACAGAAAAATGAATAAGGAAGACTGAAGAACAGTTGAGCCTTTTGAGTTGTGGCATTGGTGAAGAATACTGAAAGTACCATGGATTGCCAGAAGAATGAACAAGTCTGTTCCGGAAGAAGTCTAGCTAGAATGCTCCTTGGAAGCAAGAATGGCCAGACTTTGCTCATGTTGTCAGAAGGGACCATTCCCTGGAGAAGGATGTCATGCTTGGTAAAGTGGAGGGTCAGAGAAAAAAGGGAAGGGCCTTAAGAAGATGGATTGACACAGTGGATACAATAGTGGGCTCAAGTATAGCAAGGATTGTGAGGATGGTGCATGACCAGGTAGTGTTTCATTCTGTCATACATAGTGTTGCTGTGAGTCAGAGCTGACTTGATGGTATCTAACAACCACACAACAACAACAGGTTAATTTTTAAATATACTAACATAAATATACCTTCTCAAGTCTATAACTGTTGGCTTATTTCAACCTGATTCTGGTCTAATCTCCTATTTCATCTCTAACCCTTCCCTACTACTCTATTCTTGTACATCACAAGTTCCTCAGGTTTCATCTGTACTGAATTTGCTGGCCTCTTCTGAATGCCCCTACTTTTTAATGTCCTTGCTATTTCCATTGACTAGAACATACTCTGGAGAAGCTCTGGTGGCGTAGTGCCTAAGGCACTTGACTGCAAACCAGAAACCTGGCAGTTCAAACCCACCAGCCACTCCTTGGAAGGAAGGTTGGGCAATCTACTTCCATAGTGATAATGCCTCGGAAACCCAAGGAGGGGTTGCTATGAGTCGGGTCTGACTTGATGGCACATAACAACAACAACAACAGAACATATTCTGCCTGTCTCTTCTTGGTTGGTAAACCCATATTCATCTTCCTACACTCAGCCTGTATTTCCTCCTTTAAGAGGCATTTTCCAGCTTTCGTAGACAGTTAATCAGTCTGATCACTGAACTTTTATTACTTGTGCAAAGAACTTTAATTGTTTGTGTTTCTCTGTCACAAGCTGTGAGCCCCTTAAGAGCAGAAGCCAAGTCTTATTCTTTGTATTGTCTCCCACACCTCCTAGTGTATCATCTGGCAAGGGTGCCAATGAATGTGCTGTCGCTAGAAAACTGGAAACCACATGATGTCTTTGTCAAGGAAATACAATCCAATAACTTAAAACAACATTTGTTAAAATCCTCTTCTACCTTCCCATGTATTTTATGGCCAGCAGATGTCTTGGAGTTTCTCATCGCCATCCCAGCCTTTCTCCTCCTTCCGTCGCCTCTTTCTTGGCTAAGCTCTCCTTCCTTTTTCTTCTGGCTTAAACCTGCCTGCCTCTTCTGAGTCTCCAGAAAGCTCGAAGAACATTTTCTAGAGGTGATAGAACATTCCTCAAATTGAAGGTGGCCAGGTGAAGCTGAGCAGACAAAAACTCAATTCCCCTTTAATTAAGCGCAAGTCTAGGAGGATGACCCTGAACCTTCACACCCTAGTATACATATAAGATTGGGCGATCTACTTCTGTAGTGATACCGCCTCGGAAACCCAAGGAGGGGTAGGTATGCGTTGGATATGACTCGATGGCATTGAGTTTCTAGTTATATAAATATAACTAAAGTTTTTAGTTACATAAATATATATATATATTTTTAGTTATATAAATATATATGCATTTAAATTTTAATTCACAAATGTATTTTCCATTGGCTATAGTACAGTGGAAAGATCACTGGGCATGCATCAGCTGACCTGATTTCAAGTTCTCTGTTCTGGGTCATTCGGCACCTTAAATACAGCATGTGAGGGAGCAGCCCTTTGCAGGCTCTAAAGCAGTGCCCTGATGCCCTGATGTTGAGTGACTGCTGTTCCTCTGGGCCGGTCCTCAGGCCTGTGTTGAGCATTGTTCTTTCCTTCCTCGAACATCTTCTTCTGTCTCATCTAGGAAGATACCACTGCTGAATTTTTAAAAAATTTTCTTGTTAAATATAGTGTACAAACTGAAGAAAAGTATATGTGCACATGGAATTTAGCTAATAGTTAAACATAAAGGCCTATGGAACTCTCAAGAAATAGAATATCGTTGGCATACCCTGAAGTCCCCAATGTCCCTTTTCAAACTTTTTAGTCCTGGCATCCCTATCTACTTCAGTTGAAAATTTTCTTTCCTAGAGACTCAGAATTTTTGTTGGGTCAGATGCTGTACTGAAGGCAGTGAAGGTGTCTGAATAGGGACAACTTTGTCTAAAAAGCTTTCCAGCTCAGTTCCCTAGCTCCTTCTTAAGCGTCAAGGCTCCCCTCCCTCACAACCATCAGCTTTTTCCCTCCATCCTTAGGGAATCTAAGTAGCCACTTCCTCAGTTCTATTCCTAGTGGCTCCATTGCATCAATGATCATGCTAGTTCGTTTATCTTTATCACAGCATAATATGATATTGTTTTTATGAACACCTTTTTCTTCTTATAATAGTATTGTAGTATCTTTTTAGAAAACTTGGAAAATATTATACACTATAGTAAGAGTATTGAATAATAATCACAGAGATATCTTACATTTCTGGTAACTGTGATTTCCATATTTGGATAATTTTTTATCTTGCTTTTTAATCTAATGTGATGTTATAAGAACTTACTCATGCCATTAAAATTCTTCATTAAAATAATTTTAATGGATGTCTAATATTCCATCACATGAATACAGTTTAATAAGCCATTTATTTATTGGATAGCATGTAATTTGTTATCTAGTTTTTCTTTTTCCTCTTGTAAGTAACCTTGCAGTAACACTTTTGTTCATAAATTTTTGCCAGTGTTTTAGTTTATTGGCTGACACTAAATTCCTAGCGCTGAAATGACAGTCCAAAGGCATACATTTAAAAAAAATAACTTTTTTTTTCTAGTTGTAAAAATATTACATGTTCCTTATTGGCATTTTGGAAAATACAGGGAAAGAATGAAAAAGATTTAAAAATTAACCTGTCTTGGTTACTGAGGTAATATATAAACCCTGAAATGTCAGGGGCTTAACACATTCATAGTTTCTTTCTCTGGGGTGAATCAGTGTCTCCTAGATAACTTTCCTCCAAACATTAGGGACCTAGGATGGTTCTCTTTGTGGCAACACCATTTTGTGATTTCAAAATACTGGTCTCACAGCTAACTGATCAGGGAAAAGAAAATTTGGAAGATCACACTTATGTCTAGGCCTGGAATTGATATATAGCCCTTCCTTCCATATTTCATTGGCCAGAACTCAGTCATATGGCCAAGGGAGCAATATACCTACAAAGTAGAGTGTGCTTAAGGCAGGAAATATTGTCTTCCTATTCCTAGGAGAATTTACCCAAATGCTTATAGAATATATAGCATTATTTTTTATCATATCACCCACAATTCTGTCTTGAGAAGTGACCCTTGCTAGTTTGCTGGCATGCTTCCTTTTAATCTCTTTATGTAAATATATTGTTGTTATCATACGTCTTGTAGTCCATTCTGATTCATGATGACTTCATGTGTTGCGGAGTAGAATTGCTTCATAGGGTTTGCTTGGCTGAAGTCTTTATGGAAGTAGATCACCAGGCCTTTTTGTTTGCAATGCCACTGAGTTGGTTTGAACCACCAACCTTTTGGTTAACAGTCAAGTGAAAACCTAAACCAGCAATTACTTTTGCTTATACCATCTTATATTGACTATTTATTGTCAAACATTTTAGGAACACTTTTATGTTACATATTATTCTATGTATGAATATTTTTTAAGTTCTTGATGTATAATGACAAATTGTTTATTGAAAATGTGACACCAGCACTATGTGAGAGTGCCTTGCATGGTTCTGTTATTTCATGTGTTGCCTTGGTTTTTTCATCTACCTACTTTATATTGTTGTTGCAAATATTTAACAACTTGGTGTGTGTGAAGAGCTTGGAATAGTATCTGGCACAGTGTATGTGCTCAATAAATATTACTTACTATTGTTATTGTGGAAGGCTGGCGGTTCAAACCCACCAGTCACTCCTCGGAAGGAAGATGGGGCAATCTACTTCCTTAGTGATACTGACTCAGAAACCCAAGAAGGGGTCGTTATTAGTCAGGTCCGACTCAATGGCACATAACAACAACAACATTGTTATTGTGGGAGCTCTGGTAGCATAGTGCCTAAGGCACTTGACTACTAACCAGAAGGCTGGCAGTTCAAACCCACCAGCCACTCCTTAGAAGGAAGGTTGGGCAATCTACTTCTGTAGTGATACTATCTTGGAAACCCAAGGAGGGGTGCTATGAGTCGGGTCTGACTTGATGGCATGTAACAACAACAACAACATTGTTATTGTATGTGGTGACTTGCACTCCCCAAGTCAACTATCAGTCTTTTGTTTTTAATTTGGTTTCTTGGATATGCTTTGCATCCTTTTTGCTTAATATTGAGTGTTCTAAGCCCTTTTAATAATCTTTTTTATTCACAAAATATCATGATATCTAAACAATTAAGCCTAACTCCAGGTGTGAAAGGTATTTTTAATCAATACTAAGTGGTTGTTGGGAACACCAGAAGGGAAAAGAATGATTGTTTATTAACACTTGCCACATGCCAGACACTGTTTTGTACTTTTATACTACATCTCATGTAATTCTCCCAACAACCCAGTAAAGCAGGTAGTATTATCCAAATTGGCTAGATAAGGAAGTTCATGTAATTAATCCTAGATCACAAATGCTAGGAAGTAGCAGGATCGAGATTTAAACCCAGATCTGCCTCCCTTCAAAGTCTCTCTACTGTTTCTGATTCCTTCTCTTTATCTCGTTTTCCCTTATTGTACTGTGACATGTTAATGTGGAATGATGTTCAGTTTTTAGGCCAAGCAGTGCCAGAGAAATTACAGGGACTTTTGTTACCAAGAGGAGCTCTGGTGGCACAGTGCTTAAAGCATTCAGCTGCTAATCAGAAGGTCAGTGGTTCAAATCCACCAGCCACTCAGTGGGAAAAAGGCTAAGTCAGTCTATTTCTCTACAGCCTTGGAAACCTTATGGGTGTCTCTAGGAATCAGAATTGATGTAATAGCTGTGGGTTCAAACACGTAATGACCCTGTAGGGTAGAGTAGAAGTGCCCCATGGAGTTACCAAGGCTGTGAATCTTAACTGAAGCAGACTGCCTCATCTTTCTTGTGTGGAGCATCTGGTGGGTTTGAATTGACAACCGTTTGGTTAGCAGCTGAGTGCCTAACCCACTGTGCCACCAGGGTGCCTGATTATTGTTCAGCACCCAAGAAAGAACCCTGAAACGCATCTGAGAATCATTTCAGGCTGGGAGCTGTGCTTTGCTTCCCCATGCCAATTTTTTCTGCAGTATTTTTCAGTTGAGAACCAGATGTAGACTCTTAACTTTAGTTTACAAACATTCAAATAATATATTAGCGTTAAAAACAATGTGCAGTGCTGGATCCCCTCACTCTGGGTGTATTGGCCACCTTGCACTGCGACAGAGCAACATGCAAATCCAACTCCCCCTCAAAATATATTGATTATTTACCTTGCTGTCCATTATCAGTTGATACAGAAACTTGGGGAAGCTTGAGTACAATTATCATCCAAGCTTTTTCCCACTTCTGGGAGCCATGTTAAGTATTATGTAAGAATAAAAGTACACATTTAGCCCATATATGTGATTGATGGTACTTGGAGAGTTGACCTATGGTAGAACTTTATATTTAAATTATTCTGGGTGAGGATATTGTCCTCATTGAGTTAACTTTACTTTCACCTTTTTGGGCAATCTACTTCCATAGAGATACCACCTTGGAAACCCAAGAGGGGTCACTATGAGTTGAATCAACTAGATGGCAGTAACTTTGGTTTTTGGTCCATCAGCCTTGAAATCATTACATTTCAAGCTGTTTCCTTTTCTTCCAGAAACTATTGAAATTCCATCTGTTATTTACTCTCAGTTATAGGAAAAAATGTCATATTTATTATTTTTTTCTCAGATCTTAGAGCACATTACTGATTCTATCCTCAATTACAACTTACAAATGCAGTTAAGTGAAACAATTATTTCTAAACATATGTTATTCTGAAGCATTGATATGTCATGGTGTATGTATCAAAATGCTTTCATAGGCATAGTTGTATTGTCACAATTGTCACAACAACCCTTTGAGGGAGGTGACATGCTATCCATTTTACAGTTAAAAAACTTGGATTCGAGGTAGTTAAATGAATAGTTCAGTACTACAAAGCTATTAAACTTAATTCGCTTTAAAAAAGATGATAGATTTTACTTTTTAGAGCAGTTTTAGCTTTACAGAAAAATTGAGCTGAAAGAGACTTCCTGTGTCTTCCTCTGAATCTGTTCTCTTACTATTGACATCTTGCGTTAGTGGATTAGTGTGGTACGTTTGTTGCAATCGAACCAATGTTGATGCATTATTATTAAGTAAAATCTATAGTTTAGTTAGGGTTGGCTCTTTATTGTACAGTCCTAGGGACAAATAAATACATAGTGTCATGTATGACATTTTAGAATATTTGTATTACCCCCAAAAGAAGCCTTGCATCCCACAGACATCACCTCCCAAGCATCCATTCCCTGCCCAGCCCTAGCCACCACTAATCTACTTTATGTATCTATAGATTTGCCTGTTCTGGACATTTCATAGAAACGGGATCATACAAATATGTGTTTTTCTGTGACTGGCTTCTTTCACTTAGTATAATGTTTTCAAGGGTCATCTGTGTATCAGTACTTCATGACTTTTTATGGCTGAATAAAATTCCTTTATATAGATATACCACATTTTATTTATCCATTCATTGTTAATGGACATTTGGGTTCTTCCCATTTTTTGGCTATTGTCTATGCTGCTGTGAATATTACTGTACAAGATTTTGTGAGAATGTATGTTTTCATTTCTCTTGGATATATACTTAGAAATGGAATTGCTGGGAGTCAAATGCTAACTCTGTGTTTAACTGTTTGAAGAATTGCCAGACTGTTTTCCAACATGGTTGCACCATTTTACATTTCCACTAGCAGTGCGTGAGGATTCTAATTTCTCTACATCATTGCCAACACTTGTTATCATCAGTCTTTAGTTAGCTTGGTTTTTATAGGAGGGATTGAGGAACTGTACTGAAAGCATTAGTGGAGAGAACCTTGTCATATGTCAGAGATCTCTATGATCTCCACTGTTATGATCTCCACTGTTATTTTAATCTGAAAAAAGAAATCAAGCTTATAGAATATATTTCCAATGTTTTAAAAATTACTTATTTTTTTTCAACATTTCATTATGAAAATTTTAAGCATAGAGACAAGTTGACAGACTTTTATTGTGAATACTTGTATGCACCCCATGAGATCCTACTCTTGACATTTTTGTATACTTGCTTTACTACATATCTATCTGTCACTCTATCTACCCATTAAAAAGGAGCTCTAGTGGCATACTGCCTAAGGCACTTGACTGCTAACCAGAGGCTGGCAGTTCAAACGCATCAGCCACTCCTCTGAAGGAAGGTTGGGCAATCTACTTCCATAGTGATACCACCTCGGAAACCCAAGGAAGGGTCGCTATCAGTTGGGTCCGACTCCATGGCACATAAAAACAATAACAACAACAATCTACCCATTAATCCATCTTATTTTGAGTGCATTTTAACATTAATTGCAGAAATCAGTATACTTCATCCCTATACAATTTCAGTCTATTGTTTATTTATTTTTAGGTTTTAGTTCTCTTCATATAAAATGTGTGATGAAACACAGAAATACTAATTATATCATCACTGAGTTTTGACAAATGCATACACATGTAACCAAGGTTATAGGGCTTTCAATTAGAAAAGACCTAGAGGTCAATAGACTCTCCCCACTCATTTAACAGATAGGAAAACCGATGTCCAGAGGGGAAGTGGCTTGGTCAAAATCAAGGAAGGAACAAGAGTACTTCGGTTTAGTGTTCTATGTCTCACATTGTCATATAGACCTTAGATACTGAGATTTCTAGGATCTACAGGCAACCCCTAACACAGTAATAAAATCACCTAGGATGTTAGGTTTTAATCTCAGGATTATCATACATAGGTTAAAACTCTGCAGGACTTTAGGTGTCAGGTTACAAAGTGTCCTTTCAGAGAACTTCATGAGCCGAATTTATTTAGACACTGGAAACTGTAGCAAAGATCACAAGTTATCTCTTCCTCAACCAAACATGCCTTTATTTATATACTCCCTATGTATGTAAATATTTGAAGCCCAAAAAGCAAGGGTTCCCATAATACTCTGTTCCAAATCTTTCCATTTTTTAATTCTTTCACCCTTATTGTTTGTGTCACAAAATTACTAAATTACAAGTCAACGTTTTGTGACTCTGGATTCAGAGCCTAAGGCATTTTTGATGCTGAAAGAAATAACGGATGACTTAGTGGGTGATGATTACGTTAGTAAATGATAGCATTTTCAGGCAGCACCTGAATGTCAAGCTCTGGAGTTAAAGTCCTAAAGATTAAGGTACCAGGTGTTGATTAGCCTGAGTAAGAAAGATAAGGAAAGCTGCAATAATAACTGAGCAGACGCCATGTGCCCGGCACTATGTGAAGTGTTTTGCATGCATCAGCTCCTTAATCCTCATAATAAGATTATGAGGTATTGCTGTTATTGTGAATTTAATAGCTGAGGAAACTGAGGCCTGGAAAGGTTAGGGAACTTGCTCAAGATCATTCATAAATGATATGGTCAGAATTAAATCCTAGACCTGTCAGATCCTAGAGCCCGTGTTACAACAACCATGTTATAATAACTTCAAGATAGCATCTTTGAATATTTGAAGGCTGTCAAGAAGGATTATATTAGGGTGGCTTCAGACAGCAGAACTTGTAGCAAGTATGGATGTTAGATGGTAATATATTTATACTCAGAATGGAAAGTGTTTTTGACAGAGCTGCTGAGAAGGGGACAAGGCAGCCTCATAGAGCAGCATGTTGAGTAGGAATGGTGAGAGGAGACCTTCTTGCCTTGTTCCTTTTCTTAAAGGAAAGTGAGCATTTTCTCACATTATGTATTACATTAGCTGGAGATTTTTTGTGAATGTCCTTTTTATTTTTTAAATTTTTATTACGATTTGGGTGAAAGTTTACAGAGCAAATTCATTTTCTGTACGGCAGTTCGTATGCATTTTGTTTCATGACATTGACTGCAGTTCCCCACAACGTAGCACCTTTCTTCCCACTCCCTCCCAGTAGTTACCTCTTCCCTGGGTCCTTCCCTCTCTTGTGCTCCCACCCCCACCCCCAGCTGTCTCCCTATGCAAACACTGCCTTGGGAATGTTCTTTATCAAGCTGAAATTTCCTTCTGTTCCTACTGCTGAGACTTTTTTTTTACCTTGAATTTGTACTGGATTTTTTTCCAAATGCTTTTTGCGCATCAATTGATATGATCATGCGACTTTTTATTTAATTTTATTTTTTAGCCTGTTGATGAGGTGGATTACATGGATTGATTTTGGAATGTTGATATAGCCTTACATACTTGGAATAGATCCCAGTTGGCGGTGGTATATAATTCTTTTTATGCACTGTTGCGTCAAATTTGCTACTATTTTGTTGAGGAATTTTACATTTGTATCAATGAGACATATTCTCTGTATTTTTTCCTTTCTGGTAATGTCTCTATCTAGTTTTGATATTAGGGTGATG